>NC_091794.1:40669687-40976875 GCF_041296235.1 Equus asinus | reverse complement strand
GGACAGGAGGAAAGGATCACAAAGAGACAAGAAAAAACTCTTTGAGCTGATGGGTATGGTCATTATGTTGATTGTGGTGTTGGTTTCGTGAGTCTATACATAAACTCATCAAAACATAATCCTTAAATTTATGCAGTGGGCCAGCCTGGTGGGGCAGCTGTTAAGTTCACACATTCTGCTCTGGCAGCCCAGCATTTGCTGGTTCAGATCCCAGGTGCAGACCTACACACTGCTTGTCAAGAAATGCTGCAGCAGGTGTCCCACATATAAAGTGGAGGAAGATGGGCACAGATGTTAGCTCAGGGCCAGTCTTCCTCAGCAAAAAGAGGAGGATTGGCAGCAGATGTTAGCTCAGGGCTAATCTTCCTAAAAAAAAAAAAATGCAGTTTATTGTATGCCAATCAGACATCAATAAAGTTTTAACCCAAATCAATTACCTGACTGTATTAGTCTTCTACTTTTACTTCATTAGAAAGAAGCCTATGACTTGTTGTGGAACGTGAGCAAGTCACTAACATCCCTGGGATTCAATTTTCTCAATTTTAAGAAAAGAGTTGCCTTCTACCATGATAAAAGTTTCCTTTCATCATCTCTAATCTATGATACATAAGCCAAATTCAAGAAGATGGAGGAAGTCCTAAACTTTGATACTTAAATCTTAATGATAAAGAAAATGTTGTGGGATAAGGTGGGGCCACAGTATTATAATTTGACATGCAGACGCTGATTTTGGCTCTTGTACCATCAGCTGCGATGGATTCTCTTATTGATTTCTCAGTTTGTGAGGCATCTGTGGAAGATTATGCCTGGGCCCAGGCAGACTCAGCTCCAGGGTAAGAATCAATGGGCAGGAGGATTCGAAGGATCTGAGTCCCTGGGTCACTTGAGATTTCCCTTCAGACCTTATACAATTAGTATAAATTTGTAGTGTCCATGAGATTGAAACTGACGTGGGCTGAAAAATCAGAACCCTTTCAAATCCTGCTCCAAAAATCCTTCTCAAATGTTTACAGACGATGCTTTCTGGAATGATAGGAATTGAAAGGACTGTGGATAATTTTATTAATAGTAAATATTTTCCAAATGATAATTTAAAAAACAAATAATGCTAGCACTCACTGAATGCTTACTTGGTTGCAGGCATTGTGCTTAATGCTTTGCACATGTTATAGCATTTAATCCTCAAAACTATTCAATATTATTATTTACTTTTTTATTAAAACGAAAATGAGGCATGACACCACTGAGATACATGGCCATGTCACACAGCTAGTGAAGTGCCAGGCATCTGCTATTCCCACCGTAGTATTTACAGACCATGAAACAAAGCTGAGTTGTGGGTTTTGGATTCTGCTCCATTCCACCTCTAACTTACAGATTGGCCTTCAGAACGTCACTAACCTTCTTCACGTCCCAGCATCTGCATTTTGAAAAGATAACGATATTCTTCCAACCCACACCATGGAGGACATAAGGTATATGACGTAGTCAGATGACAAAGAAAACATATTTGCATTGATAGCAAGGTCTTCTGTTTCAAAAATAATTTTTATAGGTTTTGTATTTATCACTTATAGGTGTATTCTAAATGTCAACCGAATTAACACTGTTTCTAAAGATTACCCTAAAATCAACTCAACCCTTCTATCCCTTCGGGAAGTAGAAAACCCACTCCCTGTCCCCACTACCCCATCTTCAGACAGATTTTTACTAACTGGCATCTTCAAGGACATCAGTAGTTCTCATTTCCTATTCCTGCTGAACTCTGAGTCTTAGTGTCATCTCATCCCCAGTGGTCATTCTTTTTGCTCTGTCTTACACAAAACAGGGAGGGGCAACGACTTTTTCTTGATTTCTCCAAAAGGATGTCAGTTATTTTTATAGATGACTTCTCTGAAGCTTTAAGACAAGGAAAGAGGGGACTCAGAGCACAAAATTGCATAGAAAGCATTTTAAAACTGAATATTAGATAATCCTTTCCTTAAAACTCCTTCAATAGGCCTGCTAGCAGGAATTATCCGCCAACTGGCTCTCTGCAGACTGCAGTCTTCTGTCATATAATTTGAGCACTTCTCCTGTCTGACTAATCTCTCTCTCATTTTTCTCTTCCTCACTAAAACCCCAAAATTTGTAATAACTTTCCATGCTGAACAGTTTAGCTAATACTTCCATATATTTCCTTCCAGACTATAATCCTCGGTCCTCATCTTCTGCACTATAGGCAGTTTCCTTTTCAAAAACATTTGTCTCCCTAAGAGGAATTCAGATGCCATCCACTAACACACACTTTTTAAAAAAATCCTATTTCATATTTAATGCACTAACACCTTGCTAATTTGGAGTTACTTGTTTGATGACCTTAACACAAACCAGAAAGGAAGCATAAATGGTTCCTGGGAAGCCAAAGTCACCATCCCAGGCAATTTATTTATAAAAATAAAACTGCATGAGAAATAGCAGTAATGATCAAAATGATAATAAAAGTAGTCAAGGAGTTTGTCTTAAGTGTAAAAGAAATTCCCTCAAAAGTCAAAGTTCCTTTAGCAAACATCCTTAATTCTATTGTTTAAAAAAAATGAGTTGTAATACAGGAGCATAAGAACAGTTCCTGGGGAAGACATGCCCTCAGATATGATTGTAATACATCAATGGAATAATTTATCACCTGATGAATGCTTAAAAACTAGCAATCACAATAAAATAAGGTGCACATGAAGATAAGCCAACTTTGCCACACAAAGTAATAGGGGAAAAAAAAGAAAGAAACTAAGACATTACTGTAGGAAAAAAGCAAAAACAACAAAAAATCCCACCATTGGAATATGAGAGCCTAGAATTTTCTTTTTAACTGATTTTAAAATAAGTACTTAGGGGTACTGGTACTGGATAAACAGCTCTGATTTTTTTTCTTTTCTTTGTTTTTTAGAGAGATTAGAGGGGTTTGGGGAAGAGGATCCAACACTGAGGCAAGTTAATAACAAAAATATGTACATTTAATTTAAACAAATTTACAGCTCAGTCCTGTGATACGACTACTACTATTGTCTAAGACAAATGTCCAGAACACATATTTCTCTATGTATTTATATTAGTGTTTATTATTTCTTCATTATACACATGTTATGTTCTTTATCAAATAACCCAAAGTACCTGAAACATCTAGACTTAGTACACGAGGAAATGAATAATATCTTAGAGTGGTCTAGTGCCCATTCCAGCAAAGAATGCATTCACCATATCCCCAAAATCTCAGGTATTTTCCCATTCCCCTTCAATTCAAAGATCTTGTCCAGCCACAGACTTTGAAGCTAGAACCAGTCCACGGAATTTTATCCCTAAGCAACTCACCTTGGCCATTAGTGCTCTGTCCATCCGCCATATTTTTAAGTAGTATGCTAATGTTTGAATATTAAAAAGTTTTCCAGGTAACAAAGTTTTCTACAAATGACCTAGCCACAAGTGTACACCACATTAACAATTCATTAATTTTAGTTTAGACTTCATGAGTGCCTAACATCAAGTCCTAACAAGACGTGAAACAAGATATTCTGAAAAGTATTGCCTTGTGATATTTTAAGAATGCATTCCTTTCTCTTATGAATTCAAATGCTGTACTTTCTGAGCTTAACCTCTGTCTCAAACTGTCAAGATGATAACCATCTGTTTGATTGGTAATTGTTCTTTTTATTATGTTTGACACACTTTTAATTGTTTCTATTGATTTTTTCTTCCTAGCAATTGTACATGGTGATCAGAATATTTAATATATGACTTTCCTGCTTTGCCTTCAAGGAGATGGTGTAGGTTGTGTTCAAAAATGTGTTTCAAAACATCCTTATCAAGACGGTGTTATGAAATTTGTACACGAAAATGGTACAATGTCTTTAGAAAATTGGCTCTTGCTCCCAAAAAGAAACTTTAAAAATAAGATTTAAACAAGATAATAAAATAACCTAAAAAACACACCCACAAACAAAAACAATTGAACAAGGAATAGGAAAAGATAGAAATGTGATGACCAGCAAAGGTTTCCATAGTGAGCTCAGAAAAATTAAGGACCAGTTTGCTGAATTAAACAAAACCTGTTAGGCAATTAAGTGTTTTCCAAGTGGACTGTCCCATCCATAACTCTCCTCTTCTCTCCCTCTTTCTTGGCCTGGAAAGGAACAGTAATGGAAATTCTGCAGAGAATCTTATACATTGTGAAAATTGCCCAATCAGTTTTCTAGAAGCTATAGAATCCCGCTTACCATCAGATCTTAACAGGATTTGGAATCCGATTTATTCAAATTTTGTCTAATTGCCAATTGTGACAAAATAAACTGGACAATTTTCTGTCTTTCTGAACTGTACATTTAAGTTTTTTTACCAGAAAAATGTATCCTATACCAGGTGCTTTTCTAGAACTTTTGCATTTTCCTGAACCCTATGGCATTCTTCTCCCTCCCACTGTAACAACCCAGCCCTGCGCAATAGTCTCCTTTAAATCCTGCACCAGCTGCACCAACAGGACTTTTCATGGAGGAAGCACATGGACTACATCTGAACAACCAACTATCTTGCAGACTGACTTTCTCCTCAAATTTTGCTCCCAGATGCCCAGAGCACCTGCCTGGGCAGATATATCCTATATCTTCAGAGGAGAGAGATAAATGAATTCCTTAGAGGGCAATCTGAATTTTAAGATTGAAATTGAGAAGGAAAATCAAACCCCTTAATCTTTTTTACAGGACTAGAAAAAATTGTGTGTGTTCACCTTATGTCAGTGAGCAACGCTCGCTCTCTGTGGCAATGAAATTCGTCTTGAAGCTGATGTAAACTGTGCCTGACTTCAGAATACCAGCTCCTTCTGCTATTGTCTGACAGCTTCATCCCTTCTGACTTGGCGCTGTGGACATTTCCTTTCTGCAAGATAGTTGATTGGATAGTTGATTTTGTGAAGTTTCGATGAATCTAATGATATTATTTTCCCATACAAGTTACATGCATGTGAAGTTGAAATTGGGCATGATTAAAAGGAGCCCTTTCTGCCCATTTGCCCTTTGCATCATTTACCAGGTGCAGATATCTTTCGATGAGGAAATCTACATTTTAAGTCATTTTGGATGCTTAAGTAAGTCCTGGGTGAACACGAAGGTTGGCTGAGTCAACCAGAATTTTGGAATTGGGCAGACTTACTTTGGAGCTAGTACTTGCAGCTGGCAACTGGGCAGCGATTCAGGAGGCAGGTGGTGCTAAAGAAAAAAAGTGAGTATGAGACTTACATGCTTATAATCACCTCCTAACCTCTTTAAAAATACCCCTAATTTTCCTTGTGGTGGTTTCTTTCTCCATCCAAAGGGTTTCTGGATGTTAGTTTTAATTTGATTTCACTAGGACACCAGTGTGGAGGGAATAAAGAACAAGGCAGACGAGTAGCAAAGGATTTTATCTGAGCCTCAATCATTCACTGGTGCCTCTGGCTGAAAATACTAGAAAAATGAAAGTGATGTCAACAGCTAAGAGCAAATTCAAGAGGAGAAGCTGGAATGCTCCTCTAAAGACAATTGTTAGAGGAAAGAGAGACTCAGAAATCAATAAGTGTAACCTGAGAAGGAGAAGGTGGTAGAAGAGGGGGAGGGAAGGGGAGAGAACTGGAGGAAGAAGAAGGGGAGAGAAAAAGGGGAAAAGGTATGAACCTCATTACTCAGTAGAGCGGGTCCTCACTTTAAGCAAAGTTTTGCTGTCATAAGATGACTCCAGGGGGCCAGCCCCATGGTGGACTGGTTAAGTTCACCCGCTCTGCTTCAGCCACCCAGGGTTTCATGGGTTCGTATCCTGGGTGCGGACATGGCACCGCTCATCAGGTCACATTGAGGCGGCGTCCTACATGCCACAACTAGAAGGACCCACAACTAGAACATACAACTATGTACTGGGGGGATTTGGGGAGAAAAAGGAAACATAAAAAAAAAAAGAAGATTGGCAACAGTTGTTAGCTCAGGTACCAATCTTTAAAAAAAGAAATTTTAAGAAGTTTAAAAAAAAAGATGACTCCAACATCTCAGTAGTTTACAAGAATAACATTTATTTCTGTCTCATGCTGCATGTCTGTCACAGGTCAGCCACCACTGAGCAGTTTATTGTCTTCATTTAGGATTCTGGCTGACTGACAGAGAGGCCTTAATGGGGGTTTCAGAGGAGAAACAGCATGACAAAATCACAAGACAGAAGCTCAGAAGGACATGCTTCACCTCCACTCACATTTCATTTGTCAAAGCAAGTCACATGGCCAAGCCTGACATCAATGGGATGAGAATGTATATTCTGAGCAATATATAATTACCTAACAGCGTATAATAACTAAAAATGTTTTGATCTTCACAAGTAGGCAAGATAGAAAGTATTGGTCAGGGTATTTTGTAGAATGACCCTCAGTTTAGGTTTTTCTGATAATTAGATTGGGTTTATGGTTTTTTTGGGAAAAAGACCACAGAGGAAAAGTGCCATTCTCATTACATGGTATCAAGGGTATACGCCATCAACATGACCCATCACTGCTGATGTCAGTCTTGGGGGAGGACTTGTCAGATTTCTCCACTGTAAAGTTATTTATTTGTCCTCTCTTCTGTACTGTATTCTTTGGAAGGAAGTCACGATACACAGCCCACACTTAAGGAGTGGGAGTTACGTTCCACCTTCTTGAGGGCACTTCCCCATTTTTACAGGTGAAGAATCCGAGGCTTAGAGAGTTTAAGCCAAGTTGATATAGCTATTAAGTGGCATCAAGATTGAAACTCATGTCTGTCTGATTTGTAAAACTATTCTTTTTTCAGTACTACACAAAAAGAAGCATAAAAATAGGGAAATGGTTAGAGAAATAGAAGGATATACCTATGAGTTACTTCACTGAAGCACATTGAGAAGCATGGCCCTTGATACTAGATAGATTCTTTAACTTGCCACTCACTAGAATTGGGACTGGAGAGCCATGCTCCTGATGTTTATAACACTATCCAATTATTGTCCCGACACGGTTTAACCATTAATCTGCCTTTCTACAAATACACCCTAACTCCATTCTAATCACTAAGCCATTTTTCAAAAGGGAAATCAAGTCCTTGGAGCACTGTGAGGGGAGAGTAGAGGATGAAAGTGATTTTGTCTGCACTTCTTGTGGCCAGGAGATAGCTTCTAAGCAGTACTTTTTTGTGAAGAGAGTTATAACTCCGGATCTGCTTAATAAAGAGAAGGCATGTTTCTGTCACAGAAATAGCTTTTGGACAAATGGGAAACTGTCACTGAGCCTGAGAAGCAGAGCAACAGGATGGTCTATGTCTGTGGGTGAAAATTCTGTGAGGTTTTCCTTCTTACTATGGAGGCATGATTCAGCGATGACATTTTAAAGTGTGTGTCAGGTCCCATAGCTAGTTTTCTTTTGAAGTGTCATTGACAATGCAGTTCAAAGACAGAAATGACCATGTAACAGTATTGAGTTGTGTTTTCTAAACTAGGATCAAATCTCTCTTCTGACAAAAAACTAAGTTACAGAAATGTATAAAGATAAAACAGAGTTTGGGGACTTTCTATATATTTCAGATGAAGAAAATCCTTTTATTTCTATCCATTTTCAAAGACAGAATAGAGACTACTTGGTGTCTGAGTCACACGTGCACACCATATACTTACTTGTATTACATGATATCCTTGAACATGATTAATTTGAATATTCTGATGTGCAGTGATTTCTAAGTACACTGAGTTTTTGGCTGGCAGTCAGGAAGTCAAGTTATTCACCACTATTTCTCATAGTATAGAGACGTTTAATTTTCAAAAATAATTTTCTCCTTCAATTGCTGAGATTATCTGGACTTTCTGAGGGTATTATGTAAATCCCACGGAAGGATTGAGCTCTTAAGCAGAAACTGTTTTTCTTACCGTTATGCCCCAGCACTTAGTACATTCCAGAACACTGTAGACACTTTAAAAAGTTTGTTAAATGAATATTAGATAAATATTTTCGAAAGAGAAGCATTGTGTGAATTTAAGATAGTCATAAAATACACACCTACATCTAAAAATGAAAGGCCATGTCTAAAGTCTAAGATCGTTAATTTCCCTCAGGTCAGAATAAAGCTTATTTTTATGAGACCAAGTATAATAAAGTCTGTATTATATAACTGTGCGACAGCATTTTTTCCCCAAATATCCTGATCAAAGGCAAGAACACCCAAAGTGGACACTGATGACTGACTTCGGTGCTCTGCCTTCAGGATGTCACTAAACTTGCTGGCTGCCAGGCCACTATTCCTATGAACAGAAAATGATTTTTCTTTTGAAAAGTCAATAAAATTATATTTTCTTTTAATAAATGACGAAATTGATTGAAAATTAATACTTAATGATGGTGAGAGTATGCTAAGAGAGTTCCTCTCCTCTATTGCTGGTGTCAGAGTAATTTGATACACATTTTCTGGAAAATAATTTGGGGATATATACAAAGAGGCTTAAAGAGTTCATCACATTTTTTTTTTTAACAAAGGAGTTCGATTTCTAGATATTTATCTAAAATAAATCATCAGAGATTAATGTTTGAGGATATAAAGATGTTTGTTACATAATAATATTGAAAAATTTTGAAGAAACGTAAATGGTTAATAACAGAGGACTGCCTAAATAAACTAGGAAATACTCACCCGACAGAGTATTATCCATCCCTTAGAAGGAAGCGTCTATATATGTAAGGGCGCAATGTTGAATTCTAGTTTTTCCACTTTCAAGTTCTGTGACCTTGAGCGAGGGTCTTATTTAATCCAAGTTGCTATTTTAACTTAATTGTGTTCCAATTTTTTAGGCAATGCTTACTTTTGAACCCAGTTTTAATTTTTATCAAAGTTGCACACGATCATAATTTAGAGAGTCAAATTGTTGTACAAGGCTTATTACAGAAAAACAGCAGAACTCTAGCTCTTTCCAATTTTTTTTTTAAAGATTTTATTTTTTTCCTTTTTCTCCCCAAAGCCCCCCAGTACATAGTTGTATGTTCTTCGTTGTGGGTCCTTCTAGTTGTGGCATGTGGGACGCCACCTCAGCATGGCTTGATGAGCAGTGCTATGTCCGCGCCCAGGATTCGAACCAATGAAACACTGGGCCGCCTGCAGCAGAGCGCGCGAACTCAACCACTCGGCCACAGGGCCAGCCCCTAGCTCTTTCCAATTTTTGTTGCCCAGAGGCAGCCACTTTCAGCTCTTTTAACTGATTCTTAGGATATTTGCCTCCATACTTCCACCACTGTAAAAACAAAAAAAGAAATAAGCAAACAAGTTGTTATCTGTTGACTTTCCACTATGGAAAATTATAGTTTAGTTTTCTTTCACTGCCTCTATCCCCAGCATACACATACACCCTTACTCTTTCCCCTTTCTCCCAAAAAGTTTTATCATAATTTTGGTTACATCGCTACAGTGTGTATAGTATTATGACCATATAAACATGAGACCTTGCTAGTCATGTTGGGTACTATTATTACTTTTTCGTTTCTGAACAAGTTTTGGTTTTTAAAAAAAATTTTTAGGTGGTGTTATTGTAAGAATAAACATTCTTAGCTTCCTGTGTATTTGTAATTCTTTTATTCACAAACGCTTCCCCAGTTGTGCAAATCTTCTTTCAATTCACACATATATATCAAATATCCTCCTAAAGAAATTCTGCCATGAGCCTTCTGACTTCCCACATCTGGACTGGCTGAAGCTTAGCTATTGTTTTGGGGTCTCCATTCACTATCATTATGGGGATTCTTTTTCCGTCTTTTGCATGGGATTTCCTTTTTCCTGGATTCCATGTCTTCCTCTCTCTTAGTTTTCTTCTTTGTTTGGGCAGAGCACGGATTTCCAAGAAAGTGCACACAAGAGGTAAAGTTTTTGAGACTGTGTATGTCTAAAATTTTACTCTCAGACTTAACTAATAGTTGGCTGGGAAAAGAAGACTAGACTAGAAATCAGAAATCACGTGCCCTCAGAATCACGAATGCTTTGATCGACGGCCTTCTAGTTTCTAGAGCTGCTAATAACAGGCTCCATAACAAAGGCTAAAATTTGCTCACCACCATGTGTCAGTCACACTTCTGCACGTATTTATGTTTATTATCTCATATAATTCTCGCAACAAACCTGCGAGGTAGATATTACGTTTACTCTCCATTTTACAGATATGGAAGTTGAGACACAGAGTTTCAGTAACTTTCCCAGAGTCACAAGGCTCGTAAGTACAGTCGGGGATTAGAATCTGGGTGAGCTGGGTGGAGAGCTCGCGTTCTTAACCTCCATGCTTTACCGACAAGCTGATCAATGATATTTTCAATGAAGTGTGAACTTCTAATCTGAATACTTTTGTTATTATTTTGTTATTCTGTATTAAATATCCTGAAATTTGACACTGCTGTGTCTTGTGTTGGGTCTTTTCTCATCCATGATCATGAACCCACAGGGAGCCATTTCAGTCTGGAAATACTGTGCTTCAGTTCTGGAGAAGGTTCTTGAATCATTTCTGTATTAGTTTCCTCCCTTCCATTTTCTCTGTTCTCTGTTTCTAGATTTCATTTCCTATTATCTGCCTATTCTATTTTCCAAAGCTTTACCTTTTTGCTCTACTTTCTAGAAGCTTTCCTCAATTTTATCTTCTAACATTTCTGTTGAATTTTTTATTTCTATTATATTTTAATATCCAAGAGTTCTGTGTGTCCTCTGAATGTACTTCTTTAAAGCATTCTGGTCTTTTTACCCCCATAGGTTTATTATCTCATGAATATGTCTCATATATTCATAGTCACATGATAATCAGAACATTTTGAGTTTTTAAAGTCTAATCCAAGTTGCCGTTTTTATTCCCACTTGTATTTTATCTGTGTACTATCTGGTGGTCATAAGCTATTTGTATTAGAAGTTTGACTAGAAGGGTAGTGTATGGGTGGGTGGAGCTTATTGGCTGGTAGTGAAATGGCTGGGCAGTTTCATTAGGGAATTCGTAGTGTCAGTATCTTTCAGGTTTTCTCTTGGGCTAGGCTGATTCCTAAGAGATAGCATGCCAGTCTCCTGCCTAACAGGAAGAGTCTGGTTGCCAGCATTTTGGAAGACAAGTAGGTGAAGAGAGGGACACATGGTATCCAAATGCCCTGCTTTTGACACAGCACACACACCTTTAAATGCACTGGTCTCCCATTTGAAGGACCCTCTATTTTACCCTTTCCCCGGACTAAATCTCCAGTATCTTGCTGGAGAGGGGTGAAGAGAGAGGAGGGAGGAGCAGGCACCTCCATTTGTGGAGCAGGATCCCAGATCTGGGACTCGAACTGTTGTTTCAACACTATCAAACATTTCTCTAGCATCTGTTGCCAATCTTCCTCTTTTTGGTCCAGGAAGACTGTTGCTGAGCTAACATCTGTGCCAATCTTCCTCTATTTTGTATGTGGGGTGCTGCACAGCATGGCTTGATGAGCCATGTGTAGGTCAGTACCCAGGATCTGAACCTGCGAACCCCACACCACTGAAGCGGAGCATGAGAACTTAACCACTATGCCACGGGGCCAGCTCCTGTGTCTCTAGTTTTTAGCCCCATGTTCTCCTCCACTTCTTGGTGTCTCTCCTGAGTTTTAGGGTCAGTTACAAAAGGCAAAATGAGTTGCTTTTCAAATTTTATCACTGTCAGTTTAGGATTCTGCTTTCTTGGATTTAATCAATTACACTTGTTCATCTGATTTTTACTGCTCTTGTATTCTTAGTCCTGATGTGTATCAGCCTTTCCAAAAACTCCCCTTTCTGTCATTTTAGTAGAATTTGAGAAGATGACAAAGGCAAAAAGTGTGTGCATGGGGGCCGGGTGGGGGGCGCAGTAAACCTGCCATTCCTAAGCAGTACCTTCTGCTTAAGTGTTTTAAGCTTCAATTTCCTCATATTCAACATTAAGATAATAATACTTACCTCTTAGGGTTAATATGAAGATTAAAAGACGTTAAATGAGATAATTGAACATAAGACACTTGGAATGAAGCCCTTCACATAGCAAGTTAGTCATTGATACACATTGACATGGTATCTTAAGAAGGGAAATTTACTCAAATTAGCTTAAGTTAAAAATATGTTTAGAGGAAACATACAGAAACAGGTTTTGGAATGCATTTGGAGAAAAGATAGCAAGTAGTCCCTACAACTGGAGATGCCTCCAGCAGCTGTTCTTCCTGTCCCCTCTCTCTCTCTGGACACAAGGCTGTCCAGTTTCTCAGTTCTGCTCCTCTCTGTGTATCTCCTCCATTCTCTTGTTTCTCTCTCCAGACAAGCTTTCTCTGCTAACTAAATGTGCCCATGGCTGAAAATGGCCTCAATCTCTAGCATAGAACTCTGTGTGCCTGTCTCTTTTTCTGTTCCTCAATTCCATTTTCTAAGGAAAGATTGGTGGATTGGCTCTCCTTGGCAAAGAGTCCGTCCTCGTTAAGTTAGCCTGGAGGTGGGATCATGCTACTTCATGCTACCTGCAAGGAACTAGCAGGCTACGGGGTGAGGGTGCCATGGAGTGATAGGTACCTCTAGTGCACGTCAGGTGCTGCTCATAATATAATTCTAAGAGAAAAGAGAAGAATTTAAAATGGTACATGTGGAGTGTTACAAAGTTTAGTATATATACATTTCAAAAAGCATATATGTGTGTGTGTATATATGTGTATATATGTACATATATACACTAAATACTAAGTACTAATATATACATGTTCACTCATGAGGTTCTTGAAAGAGTTAAATGAGAAAATGCATGTAAAATATTCAACATAGTTTGTGATACATAGTAAATTCTGTTATAAATTATATCTTATTATATTTAAATATATAGAAAAAGTGCTAGAGGGAAATTCAGAAGAATAGTAATTGTGAGTTTTTTCTAGGAGGTGTAGTTATGGGCAATTTTTATTTCCTTAGTTATACTTCTTTCCATTTTTTTTTACAATGAACATGTATTTCTTATATAATCAGGAAAATAATTCTGAAAATCTATCGATATAAGAAGGAAATGGGTATATGAAAGTATAGCAGTTGTCTTTAATTTACCTTCCAGCTACTGGATCTTTTATTTATTTGATGGCTTGAAAAAAATTTCTAAAATAACTTTTTCCTCTTTATGTTCTTATTTTTTCCAGTTTTCTAATTTTTTTATGGTAACCTGAGGAAACCCAAGAATGTGTCGGCCTTGTGATAGGTGGGAGGATACTCAAAGTTTAATTTTTCAGCTGCATGTGCCAGTATAGTTTTCCAGTTGATAAAGGTTAGAGCAAGCACTCAGGAATGAAGAGCTGCAACATAGGAAAAACTATGTCTAAAATCCTTACACCAAAGTTAGGTATTTTAAAATATTACAGAATTAATATCTTAACACATTTAATGGATCATTATTATCTTTTCTCTGGTAGTCTGGCATCTGCTATCATTCTGAGTGTTATTTTCCTGTTTCAAGATTATGTACCTGTTCATCTGATTCCAGAGTGTAATTGCAAACTCAGATTCTCACAGCTAGAAAGATAGATTAAATGTCATCTATTTCAAAGTCAGAATTTTTCAGATGGAAAGCACAGGCTAAGAAAGTTTCCTTTCTTTTTGTTTTTCATTTTTGGTAATAAAACTAGTAATAAGCAATGGTGTCAGATATAAAATCAGAGTTTCAGATTTTAGCTTGATACTCTTTCCACTGCAAGCCTCTGCTACTTCCCTGTGTTTTGTTCATCCTAAATTGCCAGGTTGTTACCTAGTTTGCCCAATTAGCCTGCTTTTTGAAATGCTTATTAAGTCATAGGCGACCTCAGTGGCACCAGGGATTGCATAGGTTGAATCTCAATTTAAAGACTCATTACCATTGAGGTAACCAGAGCATTTTAAGTGAGAAAAGGAAATGTCAGCCTACACATTCAAGTCATAGCTACTAACACAAATGTGTTTCTTTTGGGGGAAATAAAACACAACCAAAGAAATTCCCATATTGCAGCAAATTTCTTTGCTTTCACAAAAGTGACACTGTGACTCATAACTCATGTTTCCTTTTGTGCTGGGCCTTCTAGGAAGCTCAAAACCAAATCATTAGTAAACAAATCTCTAGCAAGAATCTTTCGGCATTGGTTTTTTTGTAATAACATTGCCCCCAGCTTCATGTTCTTTTCCTACCTTCATTTTCCCTTTAAATCCATTTCCTGAACTATATCATCTTTACCGACATTGTTTCATAAATAATTTCAAGTATTTCTTTTGGAATAAGGCATTATATAAATAAACAAGTGAAACAATTTTCATATGCTTTTCTTCAATGTACCTGTTGGTATAGATATATACAATTTTTAAAAAACCTATTACACTTTATTGAGTAATAAGTTTATTTTCATGCCTTACTCAGTGTTCACTCTAGGAAGGCTCTATATTACCTACAGTAAGGTTATGAAGGAAGATGAATAATTTGATAAGTTAGAAAGTTCTTTAGCTGTATAAATCAGCATTGCCTTTGAATCTCCATTGAGTTCAATTTCATCCATAAGGCATATCTTTCTGTAGTTTTTGACAGATATTTATACTTCAAAGTAAAATATATACAAAGTAATGTAAACAAAATAGAGAAAGAAAGAGGCATATTAGACACACACAAACACACACACACCCTCAAAGATGGTTTTACCTAGAACAGAAATTACATAATTGGTATTTACGCAGGTACCTCATTGAAAAATTAGCAGAGGTACCCAGAAAATTTTGGGGGTGGTAGTGAATGCTCAGATTAAATGACCCACTGAGCTTTCTTGCACCCATTTATTCTCATAATAGAGACTCGTTAATGGTTGCCACATCTATTTACTCATGTCAGCAAGTCACAGGAGATAACGTATGCTATGACATGCCATTTTATTTATAATTATAATTATCTGTATTGTGATATATATTAAGGTATGAGAAAATTATATTTTTAATTCCAGATAATGTGTAATTTTATAGTTCTTGTTAAGAAAACTAATGTAGGTTTTATATATGTAATTCCACCATTAGCATATTTGTATGGTACAACATAATCAGGAATGTGACTCCTATATAATTCATAGGTTATCATATATAGATATGTAGACATATGTAGACATATATCATATTCTATATTGTTTCATTACCCTTCAAGTATTTCCATATATATTATTTTATTGAATCCTGAAGATAATCCTGCAAGCTTTATACTTCAGACCCTACTTCAAATGTGCAGAAACTGAATTCCAGAGAGATCATGTGACTGATGGCCACACAATGGTAATGTGCCAATGGCAGGACTGGAAGGCAGGTCTCTTCGCTCTCAATCCAGGACGGTTCTATTGCAAACCACTGCAGGTTCTAAGCTTCCAAAAATCAATACCACCTTCTTCTCAGACTGACACAGAGCTTCTTATGAAGCTGATCTCATCCTATTCTCTCCCTTATTAATATTAAACATCAATAGCTGAGGGAACAGAAAGAGGCTTATGCATCCACCCACTGCCACCAATGTTCCCACATTGTGTTTACATTGGGAGAAGACCAGCCACTTTTTCAAAGGTTAAGGCCTGGACTTTCATGGAGTCTTCTTAGCCTTCTATATTTAAAACTTGCATAGATACTTTCAGTTTGCACAGAGAGAAACTTTTCAGAAAATTCCCTTTACGCATCAAAACATCATCAAATACAATATAGTTTTGTACTTGAGTTCAAAGAACACAATTCTTGTAACAAATGTGCTACTCTGGTGCCAGATGTTGATGGGGAGGGAGGTTGTGCGTGGGGAGGAGAGGAGGGCATATGGGAACTCTCTGTACTTTCTGCTCAATGATTCTGTGAACCTGAAAGACTTTACAAAATAAAGTCCATTAGAAAACAACGATTATTTTGAAGTAAGGTAGATTTAAAGCTAAATCAAAATATGAAGCGTATACATTTTGAAAGGAAAAACTATAATGTTAGTAGGTATTTTCCCTTGAATTAGAGACCTCTATTTGAGATTTTTTTTAATGTCTTTTTTTATTCTTTTGAATTTTCCATCTCTAATTCACATCTAATCAGATCTCTTGAATTTCTTCCTTACCCACCATACAATTCAGATACGTGCACCCTCCCAGCCTTCCACAAATTATTAATGGCCTCTCCATTCTCCTTTTGCACAGGCCAAGCACCTCAGAGTCATTCTTTTGTTTTTAAAAGATTGGCACCTGAGCTAACAACTGTTGCCAACCTTCTTTTTTTTCTTCCTCTTCTTCTTCTCCCCAAGGCCCCACAGTACATAGTTGTGTATTCCAGTGGTGAGTGCCTCTGGTTGTGCTATGTGGGACGCTGCCTCAGCATGGCTTGATGAGCGATGCCATGTCCGCGCCCGGGATCTGAACTGGCAAAACCCTGGGCCACCGAAGCAACATGCGTGAACTTAACTGCTCGGCCACAGGGCCAGCCCCAGTGTCATTCTTGACTCCTTTCTTTAGAGGAACACACATTAGAGCAAGATATATCTTATTTTTGGATAGGATATATCCACTTCTGATAACCTCTACTGCTATCTTCTGAATCTTACCTAGATCTAACTTCAATAGCCACCTAATTGGCTTTCTTGTTTCCACTCTTGCCTATCTCTCCCCACCAAGTCGATTCTCCATGTGGTAGCCAGAATAGTCCCATTAGTACGTAATTCAGACCACACTGTTCTGCTCTCCTTCTCCAATGGTTTCCTCAAATCTTTCCCCAGGCTTTGAGGTCTGACCCTGGCCCACCTCTCCACCTTTCTACCATTCCCCTCTAGCACCATTCAGGTCACAGTGGCCCTCTCATTCATCTTTGATAGGACCATGCTTGTTCCCACCTCAAAGCCTTTGCATTTGTTGGCCCCTCTGCCTGGTACACACTTCCCAGGTCTTTGCAGAGTCTACTTCCTCAATTCATTCCTGTCTCTGCCCAATGTCATATCCTTAGAGAAGTTCTCTTGACTCTACCCAAAATATCGTTCCTGCAATATTTGTTCCTCTCTGTTCTTTTCTGTTTCCTCATCCTGTTTTACTTTTCTTCGTAGCACTATTACTACCTCACTTTTATTGAAAGTACATTTATTTATAATCTGCCATCCCCTCTAGGATGTTAGTTCCACTGAACACGGGGGCGGCATCATTCAGTGCTCCATCCCTAATGCTTACAGCAGTTCCCGCTCAATAAATATTTTCTTTCAAGTTCTAAAGTAGTACTTTATAATTAGAAATAAAATACATACTTTTGCCTAATCATGAACCAAAATCCCAATTATAAACTGAGAACATTCTGCAAAGTTCAGCTTTGACAAAGAAAAAGAATGAGCTGTCAGGAGAATTGTGAGGTTAAATGAAGAAAGTGGAAGCTGAGCTGAGCCTGACCTGAAACAAGGCATTACAGAGGCTAAGGAGAAGAAGAGAAATAATGGGAGAAGGAAACTGAGACAGCAATTAAAAATAGAAGGGTCACTGAAGGCCAGCCTCCACGTTATAGTTGACTGAATGTCAGAGAAGACCAAATCCTATAACCAGCCTTGAAGAGGGGTTTGGCACCAGGCACAGTGCTGCCAAGGTTACTGCTCTGTAACGGAGCTCTGTGGACCCTTTAATGAAGACGGCGGGCACTCTGTTGAAAGGTTAGCTGCAGAGGGTACCTGAGATGGGAAGTGAACAGCAAAGTACATGACATGATGTGACAAATCTAGTTACTGCACTAGCAGAAGACTGAAATGTTCATTGTATAGAAACTGTAAACAGAGCAGACACATGAGACAGGGCCCCTACTGTTTTCAGTAATCAGGTTTACTGGAATCTAAAATGAGGCTAAATCTAAAACATCCACAAAAAAGAAATATTCAGAGAGGGAACCGGTAAAAGGAGGAAGACAAGATAGGGGGTTCACCTGCATACTCATATTGAGTTGACGTCCCTACGTAAATGGTGTGGCCAGGGTGGGACAAGAAGAAATCTGAATATGGAATCAGAAATATTGTATCCACACACACTCACACATACAGCAGGACACAGATGAACACATCTACGTGGAACCAATTTAAGATCTCTTGATAACCATTTGGCAGCACTGCGAATTCAAAGCCAGAATTCCTGGGCTCTAGAACAGGTCAGATCACAAATTAGCTGAGTGATCTCAGGTGAGTGATTTCACTCCTTTAAGTGTCATTTTTCTCATGTGTAAAATAAGAAGATTTAACTAGATGATTCCCAAAGTCTATTCTAATTCTAACAATCCCTATAATTATGACTGTTGACATTGATTTGAGCTAGGAGAAGTAAATTACAACTCTAACCCAGCTCTGAAGGCCTCATTCCCTTATCCTGTTTGTAGTTAGTCAAATATCATCCATTCATCATCCATCTATCTTTCATTCAACAAACATTTATTGAGTAACTACCACAAGCCAAGCACTACTCTAGGAGTTTCAACAAGGTCCCTGCCCTTAAAGAGCTCAAAAATAACCTTCTACCAAATGGTTTGACACTGTGGTTTTTAAAGGTTAATTTGTTTTCAGGACCTAGGTAAGACTCACTTGATCAACAGATAGGTTCATTTATTTGCCAATATGCAGATTTCTGTATATATGTGTTTGCATCTGTGTTCTCTTGTGAATCACATTGGAATTTTATCTGCAAAGTTTGTATACACATATATACAAAGTATGTATAAACTTGTATACATACCCTTGTTTTTCCAAGCCTCTGAAGTTTGTCAACTGCACTGATAGTGATAAACATAGTATTTATAGGTCTGTCCTACTGATTGATTCACAGGACTCCAGCCCCATTAGATTCCACACTGGGGCATGGATGAAGGAATACTGTTGCTTGTGCAAGCAACTGCAAGGAGCCTCTGTATCCTCACTGAGGTGAGCCTGCTGAGTAGCTCACAAGGAGCAGAGCCCCCTCCCAGTGAGTTAAGCTGAGCATTAGCCCCTCTTAAGAGCTTGTTTATTTCTGACACTGATGCCACTTATTGAAGAATGAATTCATTTCTCATTCCCTCCTCCTCCTGAGGATGGTCCCCACCACTTGGGGCTTTTTTAACAGTCCTCTCTGGCAATTCGTCGTCTCATTCTTCCGATTTACCACCTATCCTGAGCATTCACTCAGTCAATTTTACTAGGACTTTATGTTTCACTTTGAAGCTTTTATTATCAGAAAAATAATCAACTCCTAAACATCCAAACAAGACTATTTTGGTTATGAAAATATGCCTCCATTTTTAAGGAATGAAGAAAGACACCCAAAACGGCCTATGCTCTTTAACGCCACCACGACCCACTAAATCAAAAACTCATGCTTACCTAAGAGCCAGATGGTCATGTCCTCCTGCTCTGTGCTACCTAGTAATCCAGAGACTGTGGATTTTAAACAATCAAAATTTTAAACAAAAAATCACTATTATTTGTTTCACTTAAAAAATAAAAATAAATATACTAATACCGAATAATAGATGAATTACTATTCCAATATAAATTATATTTTTCTTATTATTTTGTAAGACGTGCTTAAAATACCATTCTCCAATGGTAGACATGGAAATGCACTGCTCAGCTCTGCCTTCAAAGGACTCGCTGTCCAGATGCAGGCAATATGGCCCGCAGACAGCTCCATCCATTGGTCCTTTAGGATTTGGCTCAGCTGCAGAGAGCCAAAGTGTCCAATGACTGGACAAGGCAAGTATAAATGGAGGGCCATTTTGGCCCAAGATGGGTGCTCCGAGGGGCTCAGCTCCCTCAGGAATGAGACTTTGGGTTGTGCTATCAGGTAAGCTGTGGAGAAGAGATTTGGTAGCTGAGGGTGAGGGGATCTGGAAAGTTGAGTGGAGGAGTGAGAAAATGAGTTGAGTGGAGGAGGGAAACAATGAGTACCAGTTGTTGCCCTGAGACCATCTTTACCTATGGCAGCTAAGCTTGTCCTACTAGCCTTTTCTAAGTTTCTCTCAGGAAAAGAAGTCTACCAGAATCCCAGAGGATCTGCTGCCAAAATGTGTGAAGGAGATCCAGGGGTACACGGGATGGACTGTGATAGACACAGATGTGTGCGGCCCAGATCCTTTCTCAAGGAATAAATTTCTGCTCAGCTACAGGAAGCAGCTGATAGCAGACAGCTTCTAATCATTGGCTTCTTTAGAGTTTGCCTCAACTACAGAGACCCAGGGCCTCACCTAACTCTTTCTGGGATGACTGCCATCCAATGATTGAGCAAGATAGGGGTTATAGAGGTCTGTCCATTTCAGTCCAATGCAGAATTCCTCTGATGGGCAATATTTGCTCTGGAGCTCCCAAAGCGTTGGCAGAGGCCTTCCCAGGCCTGGGTCATGATCTCAGATCTCCCCTTAGTCCATCTTGCTTCCTCTCCCTTTCCTTCCTTTGACAGACATTTTACTAGTCTAACTCCTTCTCAGGATCTGCTTCCAGAGAACACAGCCTGTGGCACTCCTGCCATCTCCCACTCACATGTAACAGTACCTCTCACTTTGACTCTTTACCTCTTATGCTAGTGGGACAGGGAATGGTCAGAGTGGCCAACAGCACAGAGATCTGATGGTCAGAGTCTCGGGGAGTTGGAAGGGGCAGGAATAGAATTATTTCCATGCTTTTTCACTTTTCATCTCAGTCCCCAAATACAGGCACCATCATTGGGAAACTTTGATGGTCTAACGTACAAGTATAACTTGCTTTTAGGGTAACAGATAAATCTTTAAGAAAGTGATCCATTTTTAAATGTTTGAAGCTACTGCTTGGTTAAAGGAATTTTTTTTTCTGAGGATGATTAGCCCTGAACTAATATCTGTGTCAATCTTCCTCCACTTTATATGTGGTTCCCCACCACAGCATGGCTAATGAGTGGTGTAGGTCCACACTCAGGATCTGAACCCACGAACCTGGGCTGCTGAAGTGGAGTATGCCATACTTAACCACTATGCTACAGGGCCAGCCCTGGTTAAAGGAATTTTGCAGTGACTCCTTGAGTAAATAAAATAATGGCCTTTTAATTTATTTGTTTTACAAATATAGGTTTTTATATGTCAGAATTATACAATTTACATTTTAAAAAACTAAAATAAAGCAGCCATTCTGATTGATGCTATCTCAAGGTTTGGGAGGGGGGAAGTAAGAAAACTACTCTTACCATTAACCAAAAATGTATTTTTAACAAATATTTGGACTTCCATTTACATTCTCTTCACATTGAAGACAACACTCCTTCCTCTTCCTTAAACCCTTAACCAGCCCCTACTCCCATACCTGTTCCTGGCATTTACTCTCTTTTTAATAGAACTTAGCCCTGCCCCCTTGACCTGACACACAGAATTCTGGAGAGTGTCTTAGAGTGCTGGCTTTGCCCCAGGCCCAGGACAAGGAGGGGGGCACCAAGCCAGCTGGTTCGGGCACTTCTGTAGTGTAGCTGAGAACCACACAGGTGGAGCACAGCTTCTTTCCCCTCGGGCTTTTCCCGTTCTACACAAAACATTCCAAGTGAGGGCTGAACGGGTTCATCTCCTCTCCATGTCTGTTTCTTCATCTGTATACCAAGGACCTTCACAGGCACAGGCTTGCTTAAGTGAGATGGCAAATATGAGGGGGTCAGCACAATGCTTGGCACACCAAAGCTACTCCAAAAGTGGGTGTGTTTGTTCATTATCTTCTCATCTATTTCTGGCCTTCTATCAGGAACGTATGATAATAGGATGCACGCCCACGGACCTGTTACAGTTGGCAGTGTAAAAGGAGAGGGACTCCTTTAGGTGACAGAATTTCCTTATGTACTTAAGCTGTTTTGCCTTCACTGCTCTGCTCTAAAACTCCCCCACCCCATCCTCATTCCTGGAGATTCTGAGCTCTCCATTATAACTCCAAGGTCCTCCCAGTGCTAAAGGGATGGTAAAAAGTACTCAAGTAGCCCACTCTGTCTTTAAATAAAAACATACCAGAAAAACAAAAAGTCTTCACAGCCTTCGAGAATTTAGATGGCACCTACTATAATCAAATACACAAAATAAGATGTTTCTAGTTTGCAAAATCTAGTAATTATTTTTTATTTGCCCTTTACTGATTATTTACTATATGCCAGGCACTGGCACTCAATATACAGTCTTTCAGTTCATCTGTCTTATAACCGTGTGAGATAGGGAAATGCATGCTAGAGAAGTTATGCAGCCTGCATGAGGTCCCACAACCACTCAGCATTCAGTTTACTGCAAACCTACTGCAGCTGACACTTCAGTTCCTTCACTTTCATGGGTCCCTCCCAGGGCCCTGTAAGAAGCCCTAGTGTTGTGTTCAGATGGCCATGTTTCATTAAATTTCCAAAAGTAAGCTATTTTAACAGAAATAAGTTAAGATTGTTTTCTCTTTCCACTACAACTTCTTCACCATCTCACTTCCCCCCCAATGGCGTTGGAGTGGCCATAAACATTTCTGGGGGATGGATAAGGGCAAGATGAGGTGGTGATACATGTAATTTGGGTTTAATGGCATCTTATGTCTGGTTAAATTACCACTAGCTGTCCTAGGTGGGAATTCACCGTGCCAACTCACCCAGCATCATGTCACAGGTTGTAGATCCAGAAGCTGCATCGCAGTATAAATCTGACCTACAGCACCCAACACTGAGAGTATGCAGGCAATAGAGGAGAGACAAGGTTTAAAGTGTATGGACTCAAAAGCTAGTCTGTAGCAAATGCTTCCAAATCTTACATGTACATATGGGAGGATTTTAATACAGGTTTTCCCAAATTTGGCAACCACTCTACAAATCCATATGACAATACCAACAATGACTTATGGAGGCAGAAGACATTTTTCTGAGCGATCATCAAAAGAGGTTATAGCAACCATGCTATAGGAAGGACTGAATTACCTTTCTATTCTTACAATAGAAAATAATATTGCAAAACCATTGTCAGATGAAGAAGTGACTAAAGAATTTGGTGCTAAAAACACAGGAAAGAAAGCATTATAGAAGTCATGCAGTGTATATAACTATCAGGTAGTCAAAAAATGTTATTTTTCTCAATTTTGGGATGCTTTTGGTATTTGTTAGCTTTTTAAAAATTTTTTTAAAAGTATTATGATTTCTTTCTCCTTCTAAATAAAAGCCTATGTTTACTCTAATTTTAGTTTCATATTTTGTATTATTTTTCTTTCCCCCACCTACATTGATGTATAATTGACAAAGAAAAATTGTGTGTATTTAAAGTGTATAATTTCATATTTTTAGATATGTATACATTGTGAAATAATTGCCACAACCAGGCTAATTAACATATTCATCACCTCACATAGTTATCATTTTCTTTGTATGTGTATGGTGAGAACATTTAAGATCTACCCTCTTAGCAAATTTCAAGCATACAACACAATATTGTTAACCACATTCACATTGCTATGTAATTGTCATATCTTCCTGTTGACTTGACCCTTTTATCATTACATCATGACCTTCTTTGCCTCTAGGGACAGTTTTTGACTTCATATCTATTTTACCTAATGTAAGTACAGCCATCCTTGCTGTCTGTTTGGTTATCATTTGCATGGAATATCTTTTTCCATCCCTTGACTTTCAGCTTACGTGTGTAAATCTAAAGTGAGTCTCTTGTAGACAGCATCTCTCTGGATCTTGTTTTTTTAATCCACCTGTTTTTTAAAGCCACTTTATGCCTTTTGATTAAGGAGTTTAATCTATTTACAAATAAAATTATTATTTTTATTTTTGGCGAGGAAGATTGTTGCTGAGCTAACATCTGTGCCCACCTGCCTCTGTTTTGTATGTGGGACACCACCACAGCGTGGCTTGATGAGTGGTGTGCAGGTCCGCACCCATGATCGGAACCCACAAACCCCAGGCCCCTGAAGTGGAGCTTGTGAACTTAGCCACTACGGCAGAGGGCCAGCCCATAAAGTAATTATTGATAGGTGGGGATTTACTATAGTCATTTTGTTAATTGTTTTCTGTCTGTTTTGCAATTGTTTTTTTCCTCTCTTCCTCTCTTGCTGTTTTCCTTTGTTGTTTGATTATCTTTTGTAGTGATTTGCTTTGATTCTTTTCTCATCACCTTTTGTATATCTACTACAAGTTTTTTTCTTTGTGGTTAGCTTGAAGCTTGCATAAAATACCTTGCAGTTATAATTTTTATTTTAAGTTGATAACGACTTAACTTCAGTTGCACTGCAGATGCTCACAATGGTGGTGAGGGCTGCTGGGGTTCTCCCACTCTCTTTTTCCACTATGAAGGAAGTCACTGCAAGGGGATCCTTCTTGGTGCCAGGGTCAGGGGCACAGGTGTGTGCACGGTGATGGAGCACCAGCTGCTGAGGCTTGGGTGCCCATACTGTGGCACCAGGACTAGCGGGGAGTAGGGTGAAGGAGCGAAGGGTGTGGCACCTCTAGCCCCGGGGAGACCCAAAGACAGCTCCTGCTTAGGGGGCATGGGGTGGTACAGACTATGGGCAGCTCTGCCAGCTGGGATCAGCTGGAGTCCTTGGTGGCAAGGGCTGCTGGGATCCTCAGTGGTGAAGGCCGCTGGGGTCCTTCTGGTCTCCTTCCCCCAATGGAAGGAGTTTGATGCCCAGGAGAGCTTTCTCAGCCGGAGTCATGCCAGCAGGAGGATGGGGTGATGCCGGTGAAATGCTTCCTACACATTTCCAGGCAGCCATCTTCAGTTTTTGTGCTCCACGGTTTTGCTACAGCTTCTTAATTGTACTCTGGAACTCTCCAGAGCTATTTTCATCAGTATGTAGTTGTTAAATTGTTTTTGGGGGGGCAAGGGGGCTGGGATCTGTTAATCTGCCACCTGGCTGATGTCACACTCTGTATTATTTTTCTGAAAGTGGGTTTCTAAAACCAGGTCAAATCCTGCAGCTAGTAAGTGGCAGTGCCAGATTCAAACCCAGATCTGTCTGATTTCAAAATTTCTCCTTGCTATAGGATATTTTTTGGTCTCATTTGTTTATAGCTTAGTTCTATTTCTCCCCTACCGTCTCTTCCATGATCCTCTGCTCTCTCTTTCCATTGAAACACTTCCCCAATGCCAGGAAACATTGTCGGATCACTCTTTTTACCTTCTCACCAAAAATGAGATGGTGATTTCTTGCTAACAATTCCATTTCTCTCTCCGAGGCCACCCTTTATGTGATTTGTCAAAATTTTTAAAACAAAGACAGTAAGCTTCTTGTTCCTTCTTACCATTCCCAGACAGCTAACCTCCAGAACAACCTCCTACTTTCTTCAAACATTTTAGCCCTTGTTTCACAGTGTCCTCTACAGCTACATTCCTTGGTAATTTTAGCATCTTCCCCTACTGGTGTCACAGTTCCTTGACCTTCTCAATACATATACTCCATTTGAGCCACCCACAGGCATGACCACATCCTGCAACTTGGCATCCCTCAGAGTAGCTCTATGTCCCAGATCTATGAAACTATAATTTCCCTTCTCCCACCTTAGGCTCTTTTAAACTCTTCATGTATCCTAAATCTACTAATTACCTTCCTGGAGAAGGACAATAAGCTCATTTTATTCCACAGTACTTTCTTACCTCAAATCTATTAAATCTTAAATCTACTTGGTATTTTTTTTAATCATCTACATTTGTCTACCTATGACATTTTCCAAAAAAATCTTTTCTCAGTTTTTTTCTCTCTCTCCTCAAAGATCAGCCTACAGGTATTCACTTCTTGAACAAAACCTTCGCCCCTACTTACAGGAAAGATTGAGGGCAACTAGCCATATGATCTTCTCTCTCCTTCTCAACAGTTTGGCTTCACAAGCTCTTATTCTGCCCATCCATCTCAGAGAAGAAGATTCCTTTTCAAGGCATCCCTTCAAGTGTCATCCCATCCCTTCCTGTGTCATCCCGCTCTTTTTGATACCTTGCTCCATCTATTATTTTTGTGTTTTCTATTGTTCCTTCTCCCTGAATTATTCCTCTATGTCTAGATTGTGCTTTCTATCACTAACTTGAAATAACTAACTGACTTTCAGTGGCATCCTCTAGGATTGAAGGTGTAACTTGGACCTCAAGGATGTCAATCTTTCCAATCCTAATTAAAGATAAAGGAGGATACAAATATGTTAGGGGTGACTTCAACAAGGTTCTAGAGTGCAGAGGAATACAGAGACCTACTCAATCTTTAAGATAACCTACATTATGGTATGTAATAGAAATTTATCCAAAGTTGGGATGATTACCAATTTTTAGGTTTCAGGACACACAGCTGGGTAGTCAGGAAAGAGGGTGCTAAAGCTCCTGCAGAATTTCCCAGCCAAGGAAGATTATTGGTGACTGTCTTGGATTTAGCCAAGGTACATAAACCCCTTTGGGAAGGAAGCTGGTATAGGAACAGGAGGAGCACTATGCACAGGTGTCTCAGTTTTAGAAGAACACTTATGCCTCCATATAGCATCTTCAAAAGGTGAACAACCAGAAGGACATTTGATACTCATCTTTTCCAGAGGTAAGTAATAACCTGTGGGCTATATTCTGCCCATAGTTGATAAAATTCTTTGGCCCACACTGTGTTTTTCATAAAAATTGTACTCACACATTAAAATCTGAAGAATTCACATAAATGTCATGTTTTGTTTCTTAGGAAATATTTGGTGATTTGACATCTCAAGGCTGAAATTTAAGCATAGCAACTGTTGGCTGGATCTGATTATTGGCTGCCCCTTTGATGGAGTATGTGCTTTTCAGTTTGCCATCATCTCTATCATTCATTCAGGAGGCATCAACATCTCAATTTCCAACTTCTGATTTTGTCCAATGTCCTAACAGTATAAATGATCAAATTGGGACCCAAGGAGTTTTCATGGTGACTCCGAGGTCACATAGCCTAGTCGGAGGTAGTTTTGTACCTGTTTCCTAGTGCTGTGTCCACACACTACCTTGCTTCACAAAGCTTCTTTAGCCTGACATTTTTGATGTACAGAAGCAATGAGCTTAATCCTAATGGAAGTACAAAATTCAGGTAACACTTTATGCCATTATTAGCTTTCGAACTATCCTTTTGGAATAATGCAATTCACTCAGGAAGTCTTGTCACTGGGCAGATCAATAGCTCTGACCTACTTAATTATGTAACTTGCAATTGTGTTTCCATTATAAAACTCATCACCTAGTACAGCAAGAAAAAAAATCCTCACTTATCTTTCTTAGACTCTTTTCTCAAGCTGCATATGCTGAAGGTCAGGGCTCTTTAGCAGCTATATAGCAACTTTTTCGCTTTTGATCAGGCAAGAAAAAAGTAAGAGACTATAACTCTAATTCTACAATTTATTCTCATATTAAATACCTGGATTGACATTTAGACAGCCTTATCTATGCCATCCTGGGAAATCTTTCTTTCTTTAGCATCTATATACACTTTATTTGTTGCTGCCATGAGAGGTAAAAAGAGGAAGACTTTTCCATTCCAAATCACAGCACAGGATTCATCCTTCTCTTCCCCTCCCTTTCCTTCCTGTCCTTTCTACGGATGTCTCCTCCTTTCTCTCTTTTCTTTCCTTTTTCTTAGTGTGCCTAGAGTTAGTGTTCATGATGGAAAGTGGTGAGAAATGAGGTTAAGATGGAACTTTAGGATCTGATATTTAAAAGATACATATGTCAAGCTAAGAAGGTTGACTTTGTCTTACAGAGAGCCATCAAAGGTTTTCATGCAGGAATAAAGATAACATGTTTAGACCTACATTTTGCAGTTAAGTAAGGATGGGGTTGACATGTTAAGATGTGTGGTGGGTTTTTTGGTTGGGGGGTAACCTGGAGTCTCTAAGAATGATAGATTGGAAGATTGTGGGTCTTGGGAGAAGAAGACCTTTCAGAGCTTCTGGGGTTTGCTATAGGATTTTTCCCATTCTCCTTGCTCTCCAAAATTTCCAAAGAACAATAAAATTATTAAGTATGAGTGAATTCAAAGTGTATGTGGGTGTGTGTATGTGTGTGTCAAAGAGAGAGAAAGAGAGACAATACCTTGAAACAGCAGCTTCCCTTCTTCCGTCAGTGTCACTCAAGTTGAATGCCCTCAGGCTTGCTATGGACACTGATCTACACAGTTGTGTTCCTCAACAGGAAACAGACCTTCCAGGTAATAAGCCTTATTTTGCCCACAGACCTCTGTCCTTGAATTTTTTTGTGGTCTATGAATCTTTGGTCTAATCCACTTTACTTCTAACATGTACTCAGTCTGTGGTCGTGGCTTGGTCTGGAAAGTGTTCCCTTGTGCCTCAGTCATAAACAGGCAATAATAACTTTCCTGCTCTCCTCACAGGGCTGACTGCAACCCAAATGCATATACTGAACATCACTCTACAAACATTTTGCTTAGTAAGACAAAGCTGCTTTTCCACCTCAATCAAAGGAGTGTCCTTCCACTTAATAATTATTTCTGCAAGATGAGGTATTTGTCCACAAAAGCTAAATCACTATTTAGTAAATCGATTTCTTTACATAAAAGTTGCAATCATTATTTTCCTATTTAGTTGTGTGTTAGAAGCCTAAAAAAGATCATAAAAATCATATAATTCAACTCCACCTTAATTTAACATTATATTTTAACATGGATTTTGGAAAACGAGTCATTCAATCTTGAATCTTTTGGACTGGATTTTCCAAATTGATTACCTCCATCAGTTTTATTACTTTACTTTCTTACAATGATTTCTTCAATAATAATTGTTTCTTTTCACAGTGATAATAAGTAGAATACACAACTTTGTCTGATTCATTTAGTTCTCCTCCAGTTTATATCATTCTGCATCTCTTTCAAATGCTGGATTCTGTCACCTCCAAGATGCCAAAGAAGGTGTGTTCCCGGCCTTAGAGCTTTTGTTCCCACTGTTCCATCTTGACCTATCCAAATCCTTTCTTTCCTTCAAGGCATTACTTAAAATAATAGAGGAAACTGGGTCTGGGAAGTATGGGAACTCTCTACAATCTTCACAACTTTTCCGTGAATCTAAAACTACTCTAAAAAAGTTTATTTTTAAAAAAGCTATGATTCCAATTTGAAAAATAGTGTGTTCAAAATTTAGGTGTAGATGCTAGCCCTGTATGTATGTGTGTGTGTGCATGTATATGCATGTTCATGCATGTGTGTGTTTGTGTGTGTGTGTGAGAGAGATATAGAGAACAAGGAAGGTAGAGTGATGCAGGTTGGACTTAGCTGGCCTAAAAATGAATACTGGAAAGCAGTCCAGTTAGTATTACTGTAGTCCAGGTGGTCATGGTTTTCTCTAAGGAAATCAATACCTAACTATAGCAGCCAGCCTCCAAGATGGCCCCCAATGACTCACATCATCTGGTATTCACACTCCTATGTAACCCCCTCTCCTCCATTAAATCAGGGCTGTGTGACAAATAGAATATGGTGGAAATGGTGGTGTGACTTCCAAAACTAGTTTATAAATGGCATTGCAATTCTCACCTTAGTTTTTTAGATCACTTACTCTAGGGAAGCTAGTCACCATACCAATAGTATCTCAAGCAGCTCTGTGAAAACATCTTCATGGAGAGAAACTGAGGCCCCCAGATAAGGACTTCCAGCTAGCATCAACCTGTCAGCTATGAAAGTGAGCCTCCTTGGGTCCTCTGCTTCCTTCAGATGGCTGCAGCCCAGTCGACATCTGACTGTAACTGCATCAGAGACTCTAAGCAAGGACAGCCCAGCTGAGCCCTTCTTAACTTCTTGATCCACAGAAACGGTGGGAAAAAATAAACCATCACTGTTGTTGTAAGCTATTAAGTTTTGGGGTGATTTATATATAGCAAAAAGAAGCTAAAACACTAACATTTATTGAATGTCTACTATGTGCCAGGAATTCTACTAGGTGCTTTTGAAAACGTCATTTCTGTACCCACTCTTTTCACATAGGTACACTTATGTCCATTTTACAGATTTAAAAATATTCAAAGCTAAGATAATTTAGATTACCTAGTTGTAAAGGATAAAGTTTTGAGGCCACCTGACTCCAGTCCAGTATTCCTTTCACCAAGTAAACTTTGACTGAGGAAAAAGAATGAGGAGAGCCTGGGAGGGCAGAACTGGCTAGGACATCACAGCAGAAACTTCATAAAATACTATCCCTTTGGTGGGGTGGGGGAGTGGGAAGAGGTAGAACTAGAAGAGAAGGAAGAAAGTAGGATAAAGGAAGAAAAGTGTTATTTGGATGAGAATCGGTGAACAGCTTAGAAGCAAAAATGGATTTGCCATGAGAGGCAGCTGGGAACTCAGTGCCAACTATTCACTTGTTACTGAGGGCTCTTAGACATCACACTCCCTTTTATGAAGATTGGAAACACTCAAAAAGCAGTGCTTTGTTGATATATGTGGGATTAGATTAAACTGAAGAGAAAACAGAGATAACAATGAATCGGTTGACATCCAGACTAGGATGGAGGTTATAAAAATATTTTGGATTGATAATCTCTGTTCCTAAGAAAGTTGTTTATCACTTTGAAGAGTTTGGTCCTCCTTCAAACTTTCACCAAGAGCTCTGCCTTTCCTTAACAAGAATTCTCATTCATGTTACTTGTAAACCTCCAGGGGTCCATAAATATTCACATATACAAATTGATACTGATAGAGTGATATGCATGAGTCAACAACTTGGAATTTATTTCCATAATCTTCAATTTGTAAACCAGAGAGCAGTTTGTTTTCTCAGCTGCACAGTAATGTTTTAGAGGTGTGATTGATTAACTCCTTAAGAAGAGAATCTTGGTTTGGAAATCAGTACCAAAGGGGTTCCAGTTTAAAAAAGAAAAGCCTAAGATTGAAGAAGAAAAGCTTCTTATATTGAACCTGCACTTGTATCTCTGGATAGAATTTTATTTTGATACATTAACTTCCTTTAGTTAGCGAGTATCTGAAGACATCAATCAATGTGGCCATGAAAGAACACCAAGATATATCTTCACCATTTGGAGAACTGGCCATGTGTTCTTTTTTTAAACATAACTTTTTACCAACTGCTTGAAAATGATAATCCATGACCTGATCTCAGAAGCATTTCTTTGAGAGGTATTGATTTCGGTATGCCATTTAGGGATAATGATTGCAAACCTTAGAATTACTTCATATAAGGATTTTACCTCATCTTTATTTCCTTTACAATATACGCCCACAGTTCTGAACTATGTAACTGTTTGATTTTCATTGTTAACTAAATGGCCTAAAAAGTACTATCAATGCATAAATTTATAGAATTAGAAAAGTTCGGTCGGGCAGCTTGTAGCTTTCTGGGCAGTTACGTAATATATAATGCCAGTGGACAGAATTTTCCCAATTAGGAATTATTGTTGGAAAGTTACAAATAGAGTGAGAAAATATGAGATTATGAGATTGAAGATACTGCTTAAAACGCTCAGTACTTCTTATGAAAAGCTTATGACAGAACCAATAGGACATTTAATTTATAAGCAACAAGTCTAACCAGCTGTATTTGTAAAGGTAATGCTAGCTAATATAAGAGATAAATCCCCATATTTCAGAGGCTTAACATGAGAGAAGTTTATTTCTCACTTAGGTACAATCCTGATTGACAAGTGGCTTTCTACCAAATGGTTCAAGGACCCAGATTCTTCTATCTTGTGCCTCTATAACTTCAACATGTTGATTCAAAGGTCACTGTGTTCATTTGCATCAAGCCAGAAGGGAAAGGGGCAATGAAAATTATGCACAGGAGGCTTCATGGACCAGTCCTTAAAGGATACACATCATCTTTGATCTAATTCTATTGAACAGAGTTCACAAGGCCACATCTAATTGCAAAGGAGGCTGGGAAATATAGTCTCCCTGAGTGTCCAGCAAGAAGAAAGATTTGGTGGCATCAGCTAACAATTTCTGCCATGCCAGCCAATTGGTTTATACTTTGTAGTGTCAATGATGGAGTCTAAATAAATAGAAAATTTATATTTATCAATATTTTGGGTAAAAAAAATACAAAACCACCACTACCAATTTTTCTAAGTGCTCTGATTTATCATTGTCTGGTTCTGGGGAGTGAGAATGAGACTGTTTCTCAGATTTTGCATTGGTATTCACAGAATTATCTGGATTTTTAAATTTATTTTTGTTTGTCTAAGCCATATAATCATGAGCTCTCTGTTTGTAAAGTGACTTTCACATATCCCACTTTATCATTACTTACCTAAGTAGAACTCAAGAAGTGGTTTACGATACCAAATTATCTCACTATGTGGACCACTGAAACTCTCTCCTCAATCATGAGGGTACAAAAACACGATAAAATCATTCTCTTGCCCTTCCTTTTTAAAAAATACCCCGATAGTCTTTTTTTTTTAATCTCTAAATAACACTCTGAAAATCTGTGCTATAATTAAAAGCAGCAGCATTCTCTGGTAATGGGAATCATGGGAATGTTCTCAGACCAATTTGTTTCTCAGCTCAAGTTTACCATAAGAGCTGTTTTTGGTACAGGGACTCTCAAGGGAAATCAAGAGAGCCTCAGAAACTCGTTCAAAATTTCCAGGTTAAGTGGAATGGGAAGGCCGTGACAAGTGGCTGTTCTACCTGCAATTTGATGAGCAACTGGAGGCCCCCAAACCAGAAGCACCTTCCCTACATATCTGCTAATTGCCCCTACAAACACACACACACACACACACAAATCTTTCAACTCAGCCCATTAATGAGTCAGAACTTTGAATGTTCCCTTCATTAAGGTGTTAACATTGCTGTCATTTAAAAATTTCATACACTACTATTGGGAAATAAATTAAAGAAGAAAAATGTTCATTATATACTATGTCAAATAGTTCTTTGTCTATTAAATGACTTAAGTAACAGAAGTTAGTCCTCTCAGATCACCCTGGCCGTAAAATACTTCCACCTTCTTAGATTGCCACAGGACATTTTGTCATAGGACTCAACTAGCAATTTTCATTTATTGCTCTACACTGATGGTAACTAAGGAATTTTCCAAAAGGAAACATACACAATCATCATCTTAACAAATTAGCTATTTCCAATTTTGATAATTTATTACTCGTCCTTATTTACATGTATTTAAGGTCTTGTTATTGTTGTTGATGTTGTTGTTGATATCTTTTAACTTCTTTTTACTTCTTTTGGTGTTCTACAGAGCCTAATTTTGAACAGAGTAAGTTTTTATTAAGTGTTTGTTGATGAATATTTATTGAACTCCCACTATGTGCTAGGCACTGCTCTGGGTCCTGGGAGACGGTGATAAATGAGATATAAACTCTGCCTCAGGTAGCTTACATTTGAGGAGTGAGGCTGGGAAGATAGATAATAAGATGTAAAGATATAAATTAGATAATGAGATAAGTATGAGGAGTTGAGACTTGAATGATGAGAAGGATGCAGGTGTGTGAAGATTCATGGGGAAGGGTGATTGGTCCAAGCAAAAAACAGCACTTGTAAAATGTGCAGGTTTATTGTGTTCCAGGTGTATCACAAACGCCATCGTGGCCAAAACAGAGTGAAGAGACAAGGGAAAGGGATAATGTGGAAGAAGCCAATAGAGGACTTCAAAGTCCTTGTAAGTAATACTAAAGAATTTATCAAGAAGCCAGGAAAGTATTAAGCAGAGGCATGGTAAGATCTAATTAATACTTTGATCACTCCAGTTTTCCATGTGGCAGATATATAGAAAGGCAAGAGCAGGAAAGTCTGGGCAAAGAGAGGAGTCTGGTCTTAAACTAGGACTATATCAGGGAGGTATTGAGTAATTCTTGGACTCTGGGTATATTTTTGGAGTAGAGGCAACAGGGTTACCAGGAATAAATGTGTGCTGTGAGCAATAAAGTAGAATCAAGAAAGACTCCTAGGCATCCAGGTGCCATCTCGGAGTGTGATACCCTCTATCATGATAGAGATGATTTGATATTCCTTCATTCAAACACTTATTAAACGATTACTTGTCTCAGACACTATATTGTGGACAGGAAAAATCCCCTAAGGAATTCTAACCTAAGCAAGAAGTGAAAGGGCTGGCTTTAAGTCAGGGGGAGAAGGATGAAGAGGAAATGACATTTAAGAAATATGTGGGAGATGGAATTGGCAGAATATAAGGCCTGATGTTAAGAGAGAGAAAAGATTCTGGGATGATTCAAAAATTTCTGATTTAAGTGGGTAGATGGTGATGCCATTAACAAAGATAGGGAATGTATGATAAGAAATTAGTTTGTGGAGAAAGTCCTTCTTATCTTAATAATGAAAGCTAATGATTACTGATCAGTTCTTAGGTACCAGGCACTGTGCTTGGTGCTTAATGAAAACAGCCTCATTTAATCCTAAAAAACACTATTGATACACTATTGAATCAATATTGATATACTCTTATTGCCCCTGTTTTTACAGAGGAGTAATCTGGGAATTATGGAGGTGAAATAACTTGCTCAATGTTAGATATGTAGTAAGTAGGAGAGCCAGGCCTTGAATCCACGATACCAATATTTGTAGATGTTAGGTTTGAATTGCCATAGATATTCAGTTAGGGGCATTGGGTAGATTGATAAACATGGACCTAGAACTTCGGACACCATCTGAAGATACAGATTTGAGAATTGTCAGTATAAAAGGGATTGTTTTATTACACACCCCGTGTTGGCTTCCTTCTCTTCCCTGTATTGCTTTCTCCCACTCCTAATGTGTTTCCTTGGATCACCTTCCAATTAATCTACTTGCAGTTGAATCCCTGTCCCAGAGTCTGCTTCAGGGAACGCAAACTCAGACAGAAACCAATTGAAAACTAAATAGTAGGTGAAGAAGAAAGAGCAACAAAACCTTTCTTAGGAGCTTGGCTATGACTGGAGAGAAATTAATAACGGAAGTAACCACAAAAGAATGTCGGAGTACTTTTTAAGAAGGGAAAACAAGCTAGTTTATATGCAGGGAGGAAAGAGTTAATAGAAAGGGAAACACTGAAGAGGTCCTAGTAAAAAAATTATTATTTTCTGTGAGGTCAAGAAAAGTTTTCTGCTCAGAGGAAGGGGTAAGAGACAGAAGATAGAATGGGTTTTAAGTGGTTGACGAAGGATTGAAGACAGCAGATTTTTGATGGTATCCGTCTGAGTACTTGCATGATTTTCCCCATCAGAGCTTGGCAATCGGAGAGTAGAAGTGGAGAAGAAGATGATTGCAATAATTCGAGACTGGGTTAAAACTTCCCGAAGAGACTTATTTGAGTAATCCGAGTGTCCAGGGTAGGAACAACAGTGGCCAGGTCAAAGTGCAAACAGCCCAGGAATTTCCAGCAACTCTAGTTTCTGCTGACCTGCTCACAGACCACTTGACTACGACTTCAAACCCCCAGCGTCTCTGCTTTGTCTTCTTAAATCCTCTTTGCCTCACCAATTTCTGACCTATAAGCTCCCTGACCTCCAGACTGCATCAATATTCTTATTGTCTTTTTTTAAAATAAAATAAAAGGAGTTATGGAGTCACCGAGTTGAAGAGTTGTTAAAGCCAGAAACATTTTGCATACAGAGAACAGTTCCAGAGAGGTACTCACTTGCCAAGGTTATAAAGCAAGTGAGTGGCAAAGCCAAGAGACTCTGCTGTTTTTCCTACACTGAGATGTCTACCATAAAGGTAGGAACGAAGAGGCAAAAGCAGAGAAGCAAATATTCAAAAAATAAAGTGTATGGACTTTGTCCTTTTAAGAGGAATTTGTAATTTGCATTACTTTTTCTTAATTCTTACTAAGTATTTTTATTTCCAGAATTTATTACATTGATTTCCATCAGAGTTCAGATACAGTGATCTAATAACCCTGGTTCTCTCATCGGGACCATTATCACTTTGCTTTTCAAGGAATGACCTTCCTTCAGCTAAAAAGGATGGGTGATGAGGTGAATGAGATCGCTGAGGTGAGTTTAAGAGTCTGTTGTCTATGATGGAGAGTCCCCCTCCTTCTCCTGCAAGGAAGCACCTCTGCACCCAGCTCTGTCCCAGAAGGCAAAGGGGGCAAGAGATCAGGCAGGCTAATTAACTCAGATCTCTCCCTTTGGACATGGAGATCATTAATCATGGAGCCACCACATAGCCACTGATCTTTTAATGATGATTTTAATTTGCACACTAAGCAAACAGTCTCGAGAATGTTGCTTTGGGTAGAATTTGTGAGCCATGCCTAGACAGGTTATTTCAAAGTCAATTGCACTTTAATACTCTTTTCTGAAAAGTCATTCTTTCATTTTGACAACTTCATTTTGTAAATACCGTCACTGGGTTGTCATTTGCTCGGTGCTGAGTAAATTAATCCCAACCAAGCATTCATTAGCTTTAATATAAGGGAAAAAACATTTAAATTTAAAATTGCTTTTTAAATTTGTAATGGTTGTGAAATAGTCTGAGTTTTAGAACTAGAAGGGACTTCAGATATTATCTACTCCAAGTGATTTGCAAATAAAATTAAGATCCAGAGATGTTAAGTGACTCACCAGAGGTCACGGAGCAACTGACTGGCAGAGCTGAACTGGATCAAAAGTCTGGTATTTTCCCCTCAAACTATTAATGAAATTAGATACATTAAGATACCATAGTGCTTCAAAACAATGTACTGTTTTTCAGAATCAATTAAATCCTGCACAGTTGAGTGTATCTGCATTCCAAATTAGCTTGGCTCACAAGCATTATTGCTGTCAAAAGCCATATCATCTCAAGCTAATTTTCTTAATTTAAAAAGCAAAATCCATTTACTTGTTTTTCATTAAGTAATAACACTTGTCTTGAGGTAATGTGGCCCAAAAATTGCAATCATGAAAAGAAACAGCTTAATAGCACTCAGAACAGTACTTAAAAGAAACAATTATATCTCAAAGACTTCAGAGTATAACGTATAAGGAATAAAGTAGCCTACCTTGATAATAAAGGACAAGACATTCAGTTTTACAAGTGATTTCACATCTATCCTCATCATTAGGAAGTAGCCAATGATTGTTACTATCTTCTATAACTTAAGACACAGGGCTGTTAGGTGACTTGAAAGTCCCACAGCTGGTGGATAGTCCGGCCTGGATTAGGTCCCAGGTTCTAGGTCTCTTGGTTCTCAGTTGGTTTCCCCGACACTGCACTAACAGCCCTTCATTGAACCAAGTGTGATATAATGGTCACCCTGTGTTCCTGTTGGACACTGGCTGACTGACCAGCCAGTGAGCAAAGGGTACTGCTAAACTACTCAACTGAGGTCTCGTCTCTGGGAGAACTGGGACAGAAAGGATTGCTCCCTACTTCATCAGAGTCCTCCTGACTCCAGTGTGGACCCTGCCAATTCTCTGACTCACCTAACTTCTTGCCCTACCCACTGGCAGGTCCACCTCCACCAGGGATACCACATCCCTCTTTGGAGAATGCCCTTCCTTCATGCTCTGTGGGTAATACCACTGATGACCCAAGAACGTGCTCACTTAGGATGTGCAGAGGGTGGAATAAAACCTTTTACAACAGTCATCCAGCATTAACAGATAAGGAGACTGGAGGTTGGAAACAGAAAGAGGCACACAGCAGTGAAGGCTACAGCTTAAGAGGCTAAAGCCTGAGAAGTTCTGGAATGAGAGAGCAGAGAGCTCAGGCAAGGGTTTTATACCTCATAGGCAGCACCCTTCTCCACCAGGGACACTCCCCAATTACAGTCCTGTTCAGCAGGACAGGCAAGTTTAAAATATTCTGCTTGTACTTTCCGTTCCGGGTGTGCAGGAGAAGGCAGGTCATTTCAAATCCTCTGTCATCTGGTCAACTGAGGTTAATCCCAAAGACCTTCCAACTGTGGTGCATACTCCAATTGCTTCTAATAGCGCTCTTCTATATTTTTGAAACCTGATCATACCCAGCCTTTCCTCTGTAAGAATGTTGGTTTCATGATGGCAAAAAGGAAGGGGGTGATATAATTAGGGTAATTATTACAGTATTCAGCTGTGTTTTTGTGGAATTTTCTCCTACTCATAAGGACCATACATTCCTGTGTGTGCCTGTTGTCTCCACATAATTATCAATAATATCCCTTCTTATTCTCAAAGTGTCCCTATTTGGAGCAATATGTTATTTGGTCACCATAGTCATATTTTGGGAAATGAATTTGCAATTTATTTGAAGATATCATATAACATATTGGTTTTCCTATGCCAAACCTTCAATCCAGCAAATGTTTATTAAGTGTTTGCTGCATAAAATGTATTATTTTAGAAGTTGTAATGCTAAGGTGGAAGTATGGTTTCTATTGCCCAAAAGTTCATTATCATGATGAAAGACAATGAAACAAAAAATCAACACAGTTATAAAGAACAATGATATGAGTTATAAACAAAGTTTCAGTATTGTGCTGTGGGAAAGTGAGGAAGACAGAATCCTTGGAACTGGGCAGTTTTAAAGGATAAGACTTGAGCAGGCATTCTAGGCAGAGATAGTAAATAACAATTACAACACTAACAGCACAAACAACAATAGCAGTTATTAATGTCTACCATTTTCCAGGAATGATGCAAGATGCTTTAGAGATATTATTTCTAATCACATCTAATTTAATCAAATCTAATTGAATCATAATTTCTATTAAATCTAATCTGTATTACTGATATTAGAATTCAAGCAAAGCGTATGGCTAGGAAGGTTGGGAGATATCTTGCTATTGAGGATCTTGAAAACCCAGGTGAGCAGCTGAGATTTCAAGCTACAGGCAGCAGAAGTCATCTCATATTTTGATCTGAAGTGGGAACATGATCAGATGGCAGCAATGGAAAGATGGTCAGAGAGGAAGGAGGTAGGGGACTCGTTAGGAAGCTGTGGTGATATTGCAGATATGATGAGGAGTTGAAGTAGATGAGGGACAATGGAAACTAGGGGACAAATTTGAGACCAATGGCAGAAATGATATTAATGTGATTTTTCAATTTTATGTTATGAGATTTTCTTGCTTTTCTTGATAAAACTGTACTAAATTTCTATTCTTAGGATAAACTGCTGGTGTGTGGAGGAATGGGTTGTTGTACTTGAAATTACTTTGCATAATTTCTCCCTTTCCCCCTTCATTCCTACTTATCCCATTATGTTTTAAATTACCTTTAACTCACTAGAAAATTTCAGTTACTTTCAGGAAAAGAACAGTTACTCTGTAAATTACTTATCTCCTTTTTTTTTCAAAATCTCTTTAAACCCTATGCAGTGTTATGTAAATGAAATTGGGGAACAAGCTGTCAAAAATGGATTTGCTGACTGGAAAATGAAAAAAGAGAAATAAATGGAGAGAAAAGAGAATCTGGTTTAAGAGTGATTCTGTGCATGGCGAGGTGATATTAATGATCAGCAGCAGCAGAAAAGTCGTTTTGAATTGTTTTTCTAGTTATGGTGTTGGCTAGTGCTCACTACTCTTTCAACAGGTTCCTTGATAAGACATAACTGTGGTCAAATCCAGAGATGGAACTCCTCACTTCAATCTCATTAGCAAGATCTTCACATCAACAGGAACTACGGGGTCAGATGAAATAAGTTCAGATTCAGGAATGAAAAAGTGTGCTATATTAATGATTTTGTCATTAAGATGTCATTTACCCTATTAATGAAATAAGAAAAAATTCCAGGCATTTATCTTTAGTTTAAGTTAAATGTTGGACTTTTCAAAATGTGTATTCTGTCTTAAAATTATCAGGTACAAATTTGAAGGCAATATCCAAGTTCATGCCAGTAATGCAGTCGCTCATATTCTTTTCATTCAGAAAAGAAGTTACAACTTAATATGAAGTTTTTGTGAAGAATGTCTCCAACTTCCTATATTAGCTGCAAACAAGATTCCAAGCACTAATAATTCATGATGAGCCTCTTTGAATTATGGGTTCATCTCAAATTGAAAATAGATTCCTAAATCATTTCATTTAAAAAGTAGATATTTCCTACCGCACTGTATCAAAATGTATTATCTGTCACTTCAAGGATCATTTAACATTTTCTACGAAGTTCACATTAGTTGGACCATCTCTGTAATATCATTCACCTAGAAATGCCCACACAAGGAACTTCTCCATGCTCTCTCTTCCAGCCACAGCTCATGCTTCCCTATGAATCCTCTCTTCCCTGTTCCTCACCAGAGGTAGCAAAATGCTAAGCTCTTAATGAAAAGAAAATAACTTTGCCATCTGGAATCCTTTTGACTATTATCTCTGGAGGTGGGAATTTCAGAGAAGCCTTTTTTTCTGATAAATAATTTTTCTATTTTACTTTACAAATTAACAATAGCTAAAAAGAAAGAATTTATTCCAATTTGTATAATGCTTTGCTTCACAATACACTTTCGCCAATATTATCTCATTCGATCCTTAAGAGAAACCTCTAATGGAAGAAGGGCAGGTATTGCTGTTTTGCCTATTTAAATGTGAGAAATTGTAGGCTCAAAAAGACATGGGGCCGGCCCCATGGCCAAGTGGTTAAGTTCGCGCACTCCACTTCGGCGGCCCAGGGTTCGGATCCTGGGAGTGGACATGGCACCGTTCATTAGGCCATGCTGAGGCAGCGTCCCACATGCCACAACTAGAAGGACCCACAACTAAAATATACACTATGTAGTGGGGGATTTGGGGAGAAAAATAAGAAGAAGATTGGCAACAGTTGTTAGCTCAGGTGCCAATCTTTAAAAAAAAAAATAGACAAAGATCAAGGATCAGGTGGTGGAGCTAGGCTCTGCACCTTGGTCTGAGCCCATATCTAGTGTGCCTGACTGTATCCCAAGGACAGTGTTTGTGCCAATACCAAGGAATAATAGGAGACCGGTAGATAGGCTATGGGACTTCTCTGCCAACTGAACATTGTACGAAAACAGGAAGAATCTTCTTACATTGTTAGTGACTGCTGATCTGCATACTGCAGCATTGTACAGGCAGCCCTGGTACTTAGGACAGATGGTGAGATCTGCACTTGGGCAGGGCAGAGCAGTAGAGACCAGCGGGAGCAGCGTGCAGAACTTGGGGCCAGGTGAGGGAGGCTTATTTATAAGGGTCCCACAGCAGGGGTGCATGTTACAGTATTTAGTGAGATGGTACATGCAGAGCCCATCTTCTCCCCAGGGTCCACATGCTGTACAGGAGTTTGAGTAATGTCATGTTCAAGTACATGCCTAGCTCAGAAACACTACTCCTCTCCAGCTGCCAGGTCCCATATTATTTATTTATTTAGGCATAACTGACATTAGGTCCTATTCTCGAGTTGAGCAAAGCATACCCAAATCCTCTTTCCTTTTGATAAGGCGCCCATCCCCTTCCTGACAATTTGGATTCTATCAGGTCATCTCTTCTGGGAGGCACTGTGTAACTTCTTCATGTCCCTATGTCAGTCATTAGTTGATGGAAATATACAGACAAGAGGAGTGTAGTTCAGTTAGCTCAATCCACCAACCATATCTAATTTTTAGCTTTGGCTCAATCAGGGCACCCTTGACATTTAGAATCTGCAATATCAAATAATACTAAATTAAGAATCTGACACAGAAGACAATGTACACTGTTTTCCAAGTTTGTACAAGATTCATAAATTTGCTTTGGAACGTGTACCCAGATTTGAGAGAGGAAGTTTATGTGGAGCAAGTAGGAGTTTGGAGGCTATGAGAGTCAAATATTTGCCTTTCAGAAGTTTATAGGGATAAATACAGCAAAGAAATACTCCTCTCTTCTCCAAAAATACTCCACTTTTCTAAGAGTAATTCAAGAGCATGGATGAGGTTTTATACTTTATTATTTCCATCCCTAGGTCACCTAATTCTCAACACATAATATGCGTTCAGTACATATTTCTTATATAAATGAATTAACTTTGTCTTACTATCAGCATCTTCATTTTCTCAGTTACTGATTTGCTGAAGTACTATAAAGAAATTTCAATGTATTTTCTCACTTCAAATTAATTTTGCATAACCTAGACTCTCAGATGCAACGGACTTTTGAGGTTGGAATCCATCATTGGCATTATTGATACCTCCTTACAAAGTGTGTAGTTGCAGCCTAGTTCTATTACAAATTGGCTGTAGAAACATCTAGCTATTTAATTAAAAAAATGGTGCTCTCTCTCTTTCTTAGTGTAGAGTCATAGTTGGGAAGCAGCTGCCCAGATGGTAATTGATCTACTCACTCCTTGCATTTGGGTTGAACTATAGGAAAAGTTTTTGTCAATGGAAAGGAAGTAGAAGGTTGTGAGTCATTTCCAGGAAAGGCTGTTAAGAAGAAAATGTCCCTTCTCCACCTGAGAGGACAATGGACCTTCACAATGGAGGACGGAGTCTTTGAATCTCCTCGTAGAAGAAGGCTGCCCTCCAACCAGGAGCATACACGTTAGCCTGTTAGATGTGCATAGAATAACACTATATTGCATTAGGCTATTGAAAATTTGGGATTTGTTTGTTAAAGAGCTAGAGTTACTTACTATGTTTATATTTGGAAGCAATGCAACCAAAAATTGGAAAAAAATAGCCACGCAACAATTTCAGGGATCCTTGAATGCAGTGTTAAGTGCCAGTCAACTCAGGTTTCCCCCTGCAGTTGACTAGCAAAACGCAAACTGATATTGCTTCTGCCAAGAGGAAATACAGTCCTGGTCGATGGTGCCTCTCTATTCTGTTGAATATTCTGAGGAAACTGACATCAGCAATGATAGCTGAAATTTCTGAAATAAAGGAATGGGACAAGGTTATTTAGAGTGACCACATGATCCATTTTATTATCCAAAGGTTGAATCCTTTAATATTATTCACAGAAAGTTTTCTGGTTCAGAAAATTGACAAAGAAAACTGAAGAGAGAACCAGGATGACAGAAAAGGAGGAAATACTTTTCTTGTTTTTCATATTCAGAAGACTGAGTCTGCTTCAGTCAGTAGACGTGAGTTTAGCATGTTACCTCTTTTGGTGTGCGATTTTTATTAATAGAAAATCAGTTTCTCCTTATCTCTACTAAATAAATGTTGAATAGGTGTTAAATTTTCTTGGTTTGAGAGAAACAACATATTAGTATGTCTCAATCTAGTCCTGAACCATTTCTGGCAACTGGAGCTCCATTTTTATGGGAGTCACTGCTATGTAGATGTGACTCGCTTTTGCTCTCTGATTCCAGTCCATATTCACCCTGAACCTTGAGAATGTGCACTTTGGTGCTTGGTCTTTACTACTGTATGCGCTCTCTGTTTGAACCACATGAGCAACAGGAACATCAGCAGGATGAGGATGATGGCCAGTGGAGGTAACAGGTAGGTTTAAAGGAAACAACAGTGCCGACCCAGTATCAGCAAACTGCAGAGATTTCGATGTCCAACAGGAGATGGTGAGGCATCTTCCTCCAGTTTTCCAGGTGGAGGAGACCAAAATGGCATATGTGAAAATTATCATTGGGTTTGGTTGTAAATTAGAAAAAATTTGACTAACGGTAGTTTAAACAAATAGTAGTATATTTTTCTTACATACCAAGAAATATGGCATGAAAGCTAGCTGCTGCATTGGTTCAGCCATTCAACAATGACATCAAGGATGCAGGCATTTCCAGCTTCATGTTCTGCCATTCTCAGTAATTCAGCTTTCATCCTCATGTCCATAGCTCATGATCACAATATGACTGCTGATGTTTAGACACGAAATTCACATCCAAGCCAGGAACAAGGGAGAAGTGAAAGGGACCGTGATAGAGTGTGTTTCTTTCCATGGGGAAAGCAAAAGCTTTCTCAAAACCACCCCAGAGCAAATTTATCCTTGGGTCTCATTGGCCACAACAGTGTCACATGACCACCCTGGCTATTGGAAAGCTGGGATAGCTGGGAACAGGTCAGCCATAATTTGTTTAGACTAATCAACTACCTATCCCCGAGACTGAGCACATTGACATTCTGAACAAAGTCAGGATTCTGTTCGCAGGGAAAAAGGGAATATTGGAGTTAGTAGCTAATTAAAAGGGTCTGCGACTGTCAGGTGTCATGGGATGGGAGGTAAGTGGGAAGCAAAAGAGGAAGTAAACAGAGGCTATCATCTTGTAGCTGACAAGACCTGTCTCTGAGTACATACAGAAGATATCCACTAGAAGTATCCTAGGGAAAAAATGTGGGCAAGAGGAAAGACTTCTAGATGATGAGTGATCGATCCTATAATACAGGTTGGCAAGACTCCTGAGTATATTAGTTCTTACCAGTACTGGACCACAAATTAAACTCAGTCTGTAACAGAGAAGTACAAACAAAAACCATTTTACACGAATGTAAGAGAGGAGGCTCTAATTTTATCCATGCCAGAGATAATAGTCACCTCTCATCCTTCCCACCACATCACTGTCCCCTCGTGAGAATTTCCAGTTTCACTTTGGTTTGAACTTTAGATCCGAAGACTGCTGATAATGTTAGGATATTCAGTAGAGTACTCATTTTGAGGGTTTGGGCTCTTTGGGGATCAATAGAAAGCAAGAGGAAAGATTCACCTGTTCCATTTGTAAATTTGGGATAGGAAATACCAAATTTAGAGGATAAAGAACAGAGACAAGTTTTTTTCTCCTAATATCAGAGTCACCATCTACAAATATATTTTTCATAACTTGAAATTAGTACAAAAAGAATGTATATTTGTGAGTTTTTAATTTTCTAGTGTAGGTGCATCCTCTCAAAGTTATTTGAGGATGCATGTTAGTAAAATTGGAAGTTGTTATGGAATATGAATGTTTTGATCATGAATAGTTGTACTAAACAACAAGTTTTTAGTTTTACTTCCATCTCCTACTGCCTCAGTTTCCTGATACTTTAAGGTATATTAGTAGGGATGCCTCCTATTACAAATTATATAAACCCTATTTATAACTTAAGTGCAAGGAAAAAAAAAGAATATATTGCCTCACACAAATGGAAGGTCCACGGCTTGATCTAGGGTTTATCTCTCTTCATCCAGCTCTCATCTCTGTTTTACATTATGTTTTGATTTCATTTTCATCTCCTTCAGATGGCCCTTCTAAGTAGCCAAAGAAGATGAGTGAAAGAAGCTCTGGTTTATGGTATCCTCACAGCTCTCGATCTGAGAGGAAGAAAGTCCTACTTTCTCCCAATGTCCCCATATCACATAACAAGGAAGGCTCTGAAGGCCCTGTTTGGATTATTAATCCATCACTGAAGGAGGGAGATACACTATTCTTATTGAATTAATCTGGATATTGAGCTCAGATCTGTGAATAAGGGGATGGGGGAGGGTTCAGCCCACCTAAACCATATGAAAGGAGTTTCCCAAAGGGCAGAGTACATGTTAGATTAAACACAAAACAAAACAATAATAGCAACAAACAGAGGACTGCTCAAAATGCAAATTAGTATTTCATGGAATCTAACACTTAAAAATATAAAGCTATTGTTTATTTTTTGCCTATCTTGAAGAGAATACAATTGCAGTCATTATCAGAAAGTCCTAGAAAAACTTTGAAGACATAAAGGGCTCTCACTAATTTAGGTCAGGTTAGTGTAATAATAATAATAACATCTGCTAGCACTGAATGGCATGCTGGACCAAGCATTATATTAGGCACGCTATTTTTTTTCCCCATGCAATCTTTAGGGCAATTACATTTTTTAAATGAGGAAATTGAGGCTTATTGAGGTTGAGTACATTGCTTAAAGTCATGAAGCTAGCTAATGGCAGAGATCTTTGGGTTTTAAAGGCCTACTCTTTACAATAAGATTCATTATCATGAACTGGTTGAAATCTGTTCGTGTTGTCTGAGATGTTCTGAAACATCCTGAAATTGTTCTATTGTTTTCAAGGACATAAGCTAATAGCTAGAAAAAATGTTACTGAGCAGAAATCTTTGGTCTTTCTCTTTATTTTATAAATTTTATTTTATATTTAAATTTATAAATTTAATAAATATATGAGAATGACTGGTAACTACTGTATGACTGTCCTTTCTCTAAATTAATACTCAAAGTATTTGTTTCCTTAAATAATTTAAACAATACAAAGTTACATTGTACTATCTTTAAAGACATATTTGTTAAACTTGATCTCAGTCCTTGTCAACACTTTCACAAATTTTAAATTAGTGGAAAGCAAATTAAGGTGTTTGTCTCTGTTAAGAAGGCTAAAATATAAGCCAATTCCTTCCTCCACTAGGATATGTACAGTGAAATGTTAGTAGAGTCTTGAGGGGAGATAGTTGAAAAGATTCAAAAAGAAATTACAAATTAGAAAGAGTTCAACATTAATCTCTAAGACATTCTGCTGTTTTTCAGAGCTTCTTCTTTCAGGTCATCATTCAACAATCGGCAAACATATTTTGCTAGTTGTGTATCAGGCATTGGCACAGGAGTTAGGAACCCAATAAGTAAACATATGGGATCCCTGACTTCAAGGAACTTAGAGTCTAGTCTGGGAGACAGATGAGTAGACACATAACTAAAGAGTGTGTGAGGAGTGCTAAGCTTGGGTACGCACAATGACCTATAGGGATCCACAGAAAAGGCTCCCAAGACAACTTAGGTGATCAGGATTGGGTTGGGAAAGTAACTAGGAAAGCTTTCTGGGAGGCTTGATGAAGGCAGTTGTGAAGGATAAATGTAAGCAGCATATGACAAAAGGGAACAGAGCTTCCAAGCAGAAGAGGCTGTGTGTACTAGGCCTCTACCACCTAGAGGAGAGGCAGATGGAGGAAGGAGTAGGGTGGGGTAGGTATTTAGAAGTGTAAAAATAGTTCAGCATAATTTAGGGTGGAATGTGGTAGGGAGACAAGTGGGAATTGATGGGAAAGAAGCGTTTGAGTTCCATTCCACCAATGCAAGCAAATAGCATTTTTGAACCTCACTTGCCTAATAAGTAGAGAGATTCCACTATCTAAAGAAGCAGTAGACAGCTACCAATGTGGAGAATGGCTGCCAACTAAACCAAGCAGGATTATAGGGCCAAACTTCCCAAAGAGGAACAAGGCTCTAGATACGGCCGAGGGCAGGGAGAGGCAGAGCTATTTTAGACTCCTTTGCCTTCTCTCTGGCAAGAAATTGTTAGTACCCCTGGAATGCTATTAATAGCAATCTCTAATGAAGGAGGAAAAAAAAGTCAGAATCACACATTTCCCTGCTGTACTTAGGGGAACACAGTGCTAATGCTCTCTTGATATAAATAGAATTCTATGAAATAAAAAGTACTTTCTTGTTTATAGGAGACAGTGGAAGACAATCATATATCTTTAAGATTATGGTCATGTTTACGATTAGTAGATTAAATTTTAAGAGGATTCTACTGATATAGGAATGTCTAATATGTAAAGAAAGAAAATTGTGGGGAAAATTGTCTGACAAAGAGTACTTCCAGATATGTTCCATGCCATTGTTCCACTCATATGACTTGTTCCAGAAACATATTTAAGTGATAGAAACATCACTGTTTCTAGGCAAACATATTTATAGCCACTCCCTCTTGGACTGGCCCAAACCACCTTCTAGTTCTTCAGTAGGATTCCTGGTTCTCCACCTTTCTCAGGCCCATTTCTGTCTGAAAACACAATTGGATACGTTCCCCTGGTTGATACTCTTGATACTCTTTCTTGGATGTGGTTTTGGTACTTGGTGCCTGTCTTGCATACCCCACTGCTGGTGAGAGGGTGAAAGATGACCTCAATATGGGATTTATTCTGGATAAGTAAAACTCTTTCCTCCTTCCCTCCTTCAAGAGGAAGATTAGACAATCAGATTTGACTAAAGATGTCTGATTTCACTGTGAAGCAGGTTAAGAACGCGGTATTAATAGACTACATGGCTACAGAGAGTCCCTGGTTCTCAAAAAAGGCTGAACTCAGACAAAACGGTCTTTAAAAATAACAAAGTGATTTGAGTTTGTGCAGATACAAGCATTCCAATACCCTTAAAAGTACCTTGCCCATGTTAATCTCCTATTGCTTACAAACAAAGCAAGCAAACTTTCTGAGGGGAAAAAAAAGCATTCAGAACTCCCTTTCAAGTACATAGATGGGATGTGAAAGGAATTCTTGCAGAGTGTAAAAACCGCTAATCAAAAAAGGAAAAGATTGATGAATTGGGCTGCATTAAAATTAAGAATACATGTTCATCAGATGACATTATGAAGAGAGAGAAAAAGACAAATCACATACTGGGAGAAGATATCTAGAAAACATATAACTGGCAAAGGACTAGCGTCCAGAATATATAAAATACCCTCACAACTCAGTAAGTAAAAGGGCAAATGATGAAACAAAAAATGGGCAAGATACTTGAACAGACATTTCACTAAAAAGGATATACAACGAACAAATAAACGTATGAAAAGATCTTCAACTTAGTTAGGTATCAGAGAAATGTAAACTAAAATCAAATGAGATACCATCACACATTTCTAGAAGGGCTAAAATTAAAAGGACTGATAATAATATGTGCTGATGAGGATGAAGTGCAGATGTATACAACACTGATAAGAAGAAAAATTGTACAAGCACTTTGGAATGCTATTTAGTAGTATCTATCAGTATGTTATGAATATAAGCACACTATATGATCTAGCAGTTCCACTCCTAGATATATATCCAAAACAAATGCACACATATGCACACAAAACCCATGTATAAACGCGTCTATAGCAGCATTATTTGTAATATCCCTAAACTGAAAACATCTTCAAGGTTTATAAAAAAGCAAATCAATTTAGAAATTGTGGTATATTTACAACATGGTTAAAGTGGACTAATAATATGTTGATGGTAAAAAAGCCCGACACAAAACAATAGTAACAATAAGAAAAAAAGAGAGAAAAAGTTACCTATAGATTAGACATTAGAAATTGGGGTAATGATTGCTATGGTATGAGTGGATATGAGAGGATATGAGTGAGGCTGCTAGGGTACTGGCCATATTTTGTGACCTGGTGGTGCTTACATGGGGTGTTTATTTTGGGATAACTTAGCTAGCTATATATTTATTTATATTTTTGTATATTGTACTTTTCTGTATATTGTACTTATTTTCTGTATGTTTTTCTATATTGTACTTATTTGTATTTATATATATATTGTACTTCAGTAAAAAAGTTTTGTTTTAAGAAGAGCAAAGAAGTAGCTTGACCCTTAGTTGTTATTTAAATAATTCCCTGCACTTCTGCCACCCAGTGCTCATTTGCCGAATATGGCCGAGTTTGCTGAGCTGACAGAACTAGAGCAGGACAGAGGATCCCTGCATAGTCTGGTCTGCGGCTAGCTGGGACTCCTTGACCTTCAAGGAGAAGGTGATGGTTAGCTGTCAAATTAACATCTATACTTTTAAACCTTAACGTATAAAAAGGGAAATATGGCTTAATTACATCCCTAAACGCAATGTCATGTAATGGCTTGGTAAAGACATTGATGTTGAATTTTTGAAAAATAAAAATGTCTTGACAATATTAAAATACATATGATTTTGCTGTGACATAAAAAGTATCACAGTTTTTCAGAACTAAGTAGACAAAGAACATGTGTGATATCAGGGAAATAATTGGGCCCTGGTGGGATTGAGCTATGGACAAGGCAATCAGTCTGCTTCCTAAAATAATTTTCATGTCTCCAAGGTAACATCACATAATCAGAGTTGGTTTTTCCATAGCATGTTTAGCATAGTGAAAATATAAACAGATTGTTCTAGTTTACAGATAAGACATTTAGAAAGCTTAAATTTCTGTCTACTTATTTAGTTATGAATATAAATTATGAGATAAAAAGGCTGAATTCAGAGGCTACATATCACCTTCAGGGTCAAATCATACTGCTCACCATGGAATGTGAGGTTCATCACAATATGCTTCTTGCAAATTTCTCCATTTTCTCACCTTCATCTCTTCCCATCCATACTCTCTTGACCCTTTTTATACACCAGAAGTGGCTAACTACTTCTAGTTCCTGAATATTTGCTCCTCCAAACTCCCAGGCTTTAACTCTGCACTGAAAGGCCCTGCCCTTAATTATCTGCCTGGAAAATTTCTATTCATCCTTCAGAAACGTTCTGCGTCTCAGAGATTAATCACTCCTTCCTCTATTCCAACTGCAAAGTGTTTCTGTTTCCATCGTTGGCCTTATGACACTATCTTTTTTCCTTCCCTCCTTTGATATTTAGAATTCCTTGAAGATAGGGGTGATACTTTATGCAACTCTCTACACCATCTCCTGTTGTTCCAACCACTGGAGCCTGGAAGAATGCTAAAAAAATATTTACTGAATAGAACCAAAAAAATTTGCTCTTTCACAAGCAATTTGCCAAAGAAGAAATTCAAATGCCCAACAAGCACATTAGAAAATCCCCAATCTCATTATTATTTAAACAACTGAAAGTTGAAATAATATACATTATTTTCTTCCTTAAAGTTAAATACATAGGAAAATTATAATACCTGGGCTGCTGCTGATGTGCTTGGTTTGGTACTTCTTAGTGCTTTAAAAAGTTTATAAACTTTGACTTGCAAATATATGACTAGATGTCTATTCTCACAAAACATCCAACGATGTGGGTATACATTTATGCACTAACATAAATTGCCAGTGTTATTTATAACAATGAAAATGGAACTTAAACAAAGGGCCTGATATTAAGGGAATAATTTAATCCCCTTAAAAAACTGTGATACATCTCTATGGTGGAACATAGTACTTTATGGGGTGTTTAATGACATGGAAAAATGTTTATAATATAAAGTTACCAAAAAAAAATGAGATACCAAAATGCATATGTAGATACAGTATCATTTTAATTACATAAAGAAAACTGTTGATTAAAAGATTAAAGGGAAAATATACCAAAAAGACAGAAGTGGTGCCTCGAAGGAATGAAATTAAGAAAAATTTTTCTGCTTCCATATGCTTTCCTCTAGTTCCTAAATTCCTACAATAATCTGATAATCAGGAAAAAAACTGATCCCTCCAATTATGCTTTCTCGTGTATAAGTTAAAAACACAAAACAAAATCCCTTTTAGTTCAAGTAAACTCTGGATAGGACATTCCTGATTATTAATAATTTTAAAACAGTTTCTATTTTAAAATCATTTTTTATTACTCTCCAGCGACCATGTAACTAGAATTGATTGCTAAAAAGTGGAGCGTTTCCCAGAGAAGGGAAGAACATGAAGAAATAAATATTTCTTAAGAACGTGGAGCCAGATGGTGGGACAAACGTTCTCTCATATTTCCTTAGTTAACTGCCGTGGAAATACTACAGAGCAGATATTATTATCCACAAGTTGATGGTTTGTCCAAAATCACTCTAGCGTGTGACAGAGTCAGATAGTGATTGCTTGGCTATCTGCTAAAAAAAGTCTTGTTCATTCTATTGCAATTAAATAACACTCTAAGCAAAATAAGAGTTCACAGCCTGCTTACTGAAGAGATAAAAACCATTTGTAGTGAGTCATACAATTTGCTTACTTAAAGCTTTTTATTAAATAGATTAAATTTGCTCCCTGCATCATAATTTACACAAACCTTTTCAGCAAGGGAAACCCCACCAGGCAAGGAAGGCCTTGAAAGCAGGAACTGTGGTACAGGTGTTGTAGGTTTGTCATCCTGAGCCCAGCCCTGGATCAGATGCAACTGTAGGGATTCAGTAAGAGCTTGATTAATTAAATTAATCAGATCTTTCAGCAGGAACTTAAATCTTTCCAAGACCAAGTTACCCCAGATCTCAAAAAAGGACAAACTATATAAATGCAGTTTTACTGTTTCTTTATGCACACTTTTGTGAGCACGTTTCTTAACCCTGAGAGTGGGTTTTACTGGCAAGAGATAGGTTTCCCTTAGGATTTTAGCGCAGCCATTAAAAACTCTTTCACGATCTATGAAAAATTACAACATCTCATTTTAACAGCAAGGATTAAGGGCTATTGACTTTAGTCTCTTCTAGAAACACTTGTTCATTGATTTTTGTGGCCATTAATACAAACACTATCTTGTCAGGGGCACCTGGAAGTGACCAAGATTTCAAAGAAACAATTCTAAATAAACGTGAGCTTTGAGAACTGCCCCTTTGAGCCAGCTGTGGGTACTCTGCTGCTTTTGATGAAGATTACTGAAATTAAAGCAGATAAGATTTGCTGGCCAAATTCTCTTCAGAATCAAAGTTTATTCATCTTTCTAGGAGAACAATGCTTTGAGGACTATTTCTAAATGGGGAAGGGGGAAAACATGCTTTGAGCTCCTGCTATGAATTAGGCACTGTACATACGTTATTGTATTTGAAGTCACAAAACTCCTATGAAGCAGGTATCCCTCTTCTCATATTGCAGATGAAGAAACTGAGACTCTAAATGTTAAAGCACTCACTCAAGGACTCACAGCTAATAAAAGGTTAAACAGCATTTCTGAGCTGTTTCTTTGCTCTCAGATACGTTCTCTCCCCTCTCTCTGCCCTGCTCTCTACTAGAGGGAGATACATTTTCCAGGTTCCTTTGTTATGGCTTCTGGATATATTCAGCCAAAGGGTGGAAAGGTTGGGACCTGGTGGAAACAAGGAGGTCACAGAAAAGAAGATAGGATAGTTCTCCCTCTCTTGCTTTGCCTGGCGCGACCTTTCTAGAAGCTGTTCCAGCTCCTTGATGGCTCCTGGTCTAACAGGTCTAGCTCCTAATATGGCCTCAGCTTGGGGCTCTGATAATCCACCTCCTCCCAGCACTTTGGCCTGAGGGGTTGTTTCTTCTGGTTCTTGCAAATCACTGAATTGCCTTCCCCGTCCTCTTTCCCATCAGCTTTTCAGCCTTTTCACAACTGTGTAAAATTTTCTGCATTAAAACTCCTTAGAGGGGCCAGCCCTGTAGCATAGTAGTTAAGTTTGCATGCTCTACTTTGGCAGCCTGGGGTTTGGAAGTTTGGATCCCAGGCATGGACCTACATACCACTCATCAAGCCATGTTGCAGCAGCATCCCACAGACAAAATAGAGGAAGATCGGCACAGATGTTAGCTCAGGGACAATCTTCCTTACCAAATAAAAATAAAATAAAAACCTCTCTTTAGAGTCAAAAAAAGAGAGAAGGAGGGAAAGAAAACAAAGGAAGGAAAAGAAAAGACAAGACTTGGATTGTTTTCTCTGTTCCTGACTCATCCTGACTGATAAAGATTCAGACTTGAGTCTGCTTGATTCCCTTGCCTAGCTCTCTTTCTATTGATCCACGATAGCACACTGCCATCAAAAAGGTGATAGTGTTTTTAAAGGAAGAATGCGTAGTCACACGTTGATATATGACAAGAATTTCTGTCTCTGACTCCATTTCATTTATCCCCTTAAAGTAGGGTGCCTGGGTTACTGTAAATATTCAACAAGAACGTGATTACCCTTTGACCTCCATCACAGACACAGATGAAAAGAAGTTGATCTTGTTAATTTGCTGTTTTCTTGTTTAACCTGAGGGGTGACTCAAGGGTCACAAGGATTTATGAGCTTGTTTTGCAGAAGAAAAAGAATGACTTTTAAGGAAGTTACAACTACCAGATAAAGAGCCCCCAGCTGCTGCTGATGCCCAGAAGTCTGGTTGCCCAAGGGCTTATCTGGAGTGAAAGGAACAAGGACTTCACCTTTGTTTCTCCGAGAAACTCCCCCTCCCAAGCCCCTTAGCTCTATAAAAAACCCCTGCTTTCTTCTTTTTTTAAGGCAGCTTTGAAAGAACCTCTCTTCCACCTTCTTGTATTGGCCAATTCAAATAAACCTTTCTCCATCTCCAAGTACTGATGTCTCAGTGATTGGCTTATTGCACATCAGGCACACAAACTTGAGATTAAGAGGTTCAGTATCACTCTGACTATATAATATCTTGTCACTTTATGCATTTTTAAGTAGTTTTATGCAACTGGAAACTATTATTGACACAACTATGTTCAAAATATGTTTGTGTACAAATTAGCTACTCCATTATGGGCTGGATTTTGGCAGAGAAGCATATGGAACCCGAAAAGTATGCCACATAACCTGGATTTTAATGTTTTATTATGACTTTTTTCACTTTGACCCACCAATCCCATAATTTGTTGAACTGTCAGAAGCTGAACCTGAAGCTTTCACTACATGTTATGAAAAAGAAGACAATTCATAATTGTCTAACCTGCAAGCAGTATAAAACTATTTTCTCCAAGCTTTAGAAGCCTTTCAGGTAAGTGAAGATGCTCCTTTTCCTGAAACATATGAAATAATATAACCAATTTGTTGAATGAGCTGCACTCAGGAGGATGCCAGTAGAAACCCACCTTATTTTTCTTACTCTTCAAACCACGCAGCAGCCTGGGTTTCCCCCATTGTTAGGACAATAAGTCCCCCAAGTCCCACAGCTTTTGCAATCACTCCCATATGATACACAGATACTTTGTTTTTGTATTAAAAAAATCCAATCCACTCAAAGTCTAATAATCACAAAATACTTTCATTAATGAATTTAACAAATATTTACTGAACACCTATTTACCTGGTAGTATTCTAGGTTCTGTGGTTGCAGCAGTAAATAAATTAGACATAAAACCTTACTCTCATGCAGTTCACCTTCTGGTAGGGAGATAGACAATACACATGATAAACAAGCAAAATATATAGTATGCTAGTGATAAGTGCTAAGGGAGCTGAATTTTAGATAGGTTGATGAGAAGGGGACTTTTCAAAGTTTTCAGTACCTCATTCCCAGCTCATGACCTTGATTTCCACTTGCCTGAGAAAATTGAAGTGATAAGAAGAGAAATTCCAAAAGCTCCCACCACTGCATCTACCCGTCTACCAACATCTGCACCCATATACTCTGCCTTCTCTCCTACTAATTTGGAAGAACTGTCCATGCTCTTACACAAATCCAACCCCTCCACTTGTACACCAGATCCAATCCTCTCTTGCTTACTCAAGAACATTGCTTCAGTCACTCTCCACTCTCTTTCCTGTGTCATCAGTTTTATCTTGCTCAGTGGCATGTAAACATCTCTCATCTTAAAAATCCTCTTAGAGTCCACTTCTGCTTCCAGAAACCATACCATTTTCTTTTAGAGCAAAGCTCTTCTCCTTGTTTATATTCTCTACCCTCAATGACTCTCCTCTTGTTCTCTCTAGAGTTCGTTCAAATGTGCTTTTGCCCCCACCACTTCACTGAAATGGAAAGATCACCAACAATCTTCATGTTGCTAAATACAATGGTTAGTTCTCAACACTCATCTTCCACTTCACCACCATTTCACAAAGGCCATCAGTTCACGTCCTTAAAACACATTCTTCCCTTGGTTTCTAGGACTCCACATTAGTCCGCTTTTCTTTCCAAATCTCTGGAACTGCGAATCTCTGGAAGTGCGAATCTCTGGAAGTGCCTTCTCAGTATCCTTTGTTGTTTTCTCCTCATCAACCCATCATCTAAACATTGGAAACCCTCAAGTCTCAGTCTTTGAACCTTCCATTTTTTCTATTTATACTCACTCTCTTGTGATCTCATCTAGCCTCACGGCTTTTGATACCACTAATATCCTGAAGACTCCCAGAACTATATCTCCAGCCTTAAATTTTACTTTTTTTAATTTTGAGGGGGATAAAATTATTTTTTCATTTTTTCTTATGTTTTCCCAAGATTTATTGAAATATAATTAACAAATAATATTGTATAAATTTAAGGTGTACAATGTGATGATTTGATATACGTATGTATTGTGAAATGAATACCACAATAAAGTTATTTAACACACCCATCACCTCACATAGTTATCTTTTTCTTGTGTGGTGAGATCACTTAAGATTTACTCTCTCAGTAAATTTACAGTATAATAATAATATAGTATTATTAACTGTAGTCACCACATTGTACATTAGATCCCCAGAACTTACTCATCTTATAACTGAAAGTTTGTACTCTTTAACCAACATCTCCCCATCAACCCCCAGGCCTGGAACCACCATCTATTCTCTGTTTCTAGGAGTTTGACTTGTTTAGAATTCACATGTAAGTGAGATCATACAGTATTTGTTGTTCTCTGTCTGGCCTGTTTCACTTAGCATAATGTCTTCAAGTTTCATCCATGTTGTTGCAAATAGCAGGATTTCCTTCTTTTTTATGGTTGAATGGTATTCCACCATATTTATTGTATATATATTTTATATACATATACATTTCTTATAAATATAGATATAGAATATATATTTTTTATCCATTCATCTGTTGATAGACACTTAGGTTGTCTCCATATCTTGGCTATTGTGAATAATGCTGCAATATCATGGGGTGCATATATCTCTTTGAGATAATGATTTTATTTTCTTTGGATCTACACACAGAAGTGGTATTGCTAGATCATATGGTAGTTCTATTTTTAGTTTTTTGAGGAAGCTCCATACTGTTTTCTACAGTGGCTGCACCAATTTACATTCCCATCAACAGTACACAAAGGTTCCCTTTTCTCCAAATCCTTGCCAACACTTACTATCTCTTGTGTTTTTGATAACAGCCATTCTAACAGGTATAAAGAAATATCTCATTGTGGTTTTGATTTGTATTTCCCTGATGACTAGTCATGTTGGTCATGTGTATGTCTTCTTGGGAAAAATGTCTATTTACATCCTTTGCCCATTTTTTAATAGGATAATTTGGTCTTTTGCTATTGAGCTGTATGAGTTCTTTATATGTTTTGGATATTATTCCCTTACCAGATATATGGTTTGCAAATATTTTCTCCTGTTAGGTAGATTGCCTTTTCATTTTGTTGATTATTTCCTTTGCTGTGCAGAAGGTCTTTAGTTTGATGTAGTCCTACTTGTTTATTTTTGCTTCTGTTACCTTTGCTTTTGGTGTCATATCCAAAAAATCATTGCCAAGACCAATGTCAAAAAGCTTTTAATCTATCTTTTCCTCTAGTTTTATGGTTTCAGTCTTATGTTTAAGTCTTTAATGTATTTTGAGTTAACTTTTGTGTATGGTGTAAGATAATAGTCCAATTTCATTCTTTTGCACATGGATATCCAGTTTTTCCAACACCATTTATTGAAGACACAGTCTTTTACCCATTGTACGTTCTTGGCACCCCTGTCAAAGATTATCTGACTGTATATACATAGGTGTCTGGCCTCTCTATTTCATTCCATTGGTCTATGTATCTGTTTTTATGCCAATACCATACTGTTTTGATTACTATGCTTTGTAATATAGTTTGAAATCAGGAAGTGTGATACCTCTAAGCTTTATTCTTCTTTCTCAAGATTGCTTTGGCTAGTCGGGATCTTTTGTGGTTCTATACAAATTTAGGATTGTTTTTTCTATTTCTGTGAAAAATTCCATTGGAATTTTAATAAGCATTACACTGAATCTGTAGATGGCTTTGGGTGGTATGGATATTTTAATAGTGCTAATTCTTCTGATCCATGAACATGGGATATCTTTCCATTTATTTCTGTCTTCCATTTCTTTCACCAATGTCTTATAGTTTTCAGTGTAGAGATCTTTCACTTCTTTGGTTAAATTTATTTCTAAGTAGTTTATTGCTTTTGATGCTACCATAAATGGGATTGTTTTCTTTATTTCTCTTTCAGATAGTTTGTTGTTATTGTATAAAAACACAACTAATTTTTGCAGGTTGATTTTGTATCCTGTAGCTTTACTGAATTTGTTTATTAGTTACAGCAGTGTTTTTGGTGCAGTCTTTAGAGTTTTCTATATACAAGATCATGTTATCTACAAACAGAGACAATTTAACTTCTTTGATTCTGATTTGGATGCCATTTATTTTTTTTATTGCCTAAATGCTCTGGCTAGGATTTCCAGTACTATGTTGAATAGAAGTGATGAGAGTGGGCACCCTTCAGCCTTAAATTTTAGATTCATAAATTCAACTGCCTATTCAACATCTCCACCCAAATGCCCAAAAGACATCTCAAAATTCACGTCTATATCAGAGTTCCCTTCTCCACCCCAAAATGTTCCAATTGAAGATTTCCTCTCACTCTAGTGCAGGCCTGTTTGGAGGTAGGCGAGGATATGGTTGGCTTCTCTTCTTTCCTCATTCTCCCTCCTCCCCACCTCCTAACTTCACTCTAGGACTGAACAAGACAGACAGGAAAAGGAAAGTGGCAGGAAAGATCTTCTTTGACCATCATGTGTCTCTTGCTCTGTATTCAGAAAATTTAGTATAACACTTTGATAATTTATCAAAAAGAAAATGACCAACGGGATAGAAGATGAGAAACCAAGGAACCAGCCAAGAAATTACTTCCACAATTCATGTGAGAAACAACAGTGGCCTAAACTAAGGAATAGTAATAGGAAGAGAAAAAAGTGGACAAAATGGTGAAGTTTTCAGGTAGTAAGTTAGCCAGGAGTTGATGATTGGTTGGAAGTAAAGAGTGAAGGAGTGACAAAGGTCAGAATGATTTCAGGTTCTGACTTCAGAGTCTGGGTGGATACTGGTGACATTAAGACAGAGAATACAGGAAAAGCATACAATTTTGGAGAAAGAGGAATGAATGATTCAACTTCAGTTATATTGCAAGCTCATGTCTAATAGATATTAAGAAAAAACTGGAGAAAGTGTTCATGTAATTTAATTACAGATGATAATTTTTTTAAATGTGAAAGAGAGTATGTAGCTATAAGAAAATTAGTCTGCACAATCATATGGCTGGAGGGCTGGAATTTTGCATTGAACCAAACTAAGGACCATGAAATATAGAGTGGCTCCATTTCCCACTCCTGATGAAGGAAACACGCTTGAAACAAAAACACACACCATTCTCACAATGTTGTCTTTATATACCTGGGGGAAAAGGAAATGGACTGGTTGGTATAATATTTTGTTATAGAAATAAAGATGTGGGGTGGCCTGCCCACACCTACAACCTTTTAACATCTACATGAGGTTTCATGCCCTTCTGTAATCCAAAGCCTTGCATAAACCCAACATATTCTCCTTATAAATCTCACCCACCCACTCTAACCTATCTCCCCCAGCTGACTTCCAAGGAAAATGGTATGTATTTAGGGCACTCAGCGAATAACAACAAAAGTAATACCAGTGTGTCTTCCTGACGACAGCAGTTTTGGGGGCTTTAGGGCCACTGAAGCCACGGGGAAGCTGAGCTGGAGACAGTTTTGAATCATGAATCATTATCAAAATTGTAAGCTAAATTCTAATTGCAAAATCTTTATTACTGTGATGTTACAAAAATCCGAAAAGAACACAGCTGGATTCTCAGATGACAGGTGGAGTTTACAATTTCTGGCTGAAGACAACTCAATTTTGCAGTTATAAATTGTGCAAATTTGATGTGGACATCACTGTAAGAGGATACATGTGGAACCCCACGAGGTTATTATTACAGTGACTTTCTTCTGGCAGTAAGACTCAGTTCATGATTAGAATTTAGCAGCATATGGAGACACCCTATAGGGAAACTTCTCCACACAGAAACTTTCTGGAATTTGATTAGCTTAATTTACTGAAATTTCAGCTTTTACTTATGGTAAACAATGGCAGCATTAAAATCCTATGATTTGGCCCCAGCCTACATTTCCAGTCTTAACTCTTTACTTCCCTTCCTCAAATTCACACTTCAGCCAAAGTGTTCTGCTTACTGCCTTCTGACTCTAGATTGCATTTTCTTTACCCTGTTTTATCTTCTTTCCTATCCTGAGCCCTTTTGAGAGTCAGCTCTAATCCTGACTCTTCTTCCATAAAACCTTGCTAGACCTCTGTAATGTGAAGTGAATCTTACTCCTTTTGAATTCCTATAATAAATAAAATTAGGGGAAATTTTAGTAAACAGTAACACACTTAACAAATGTTTGATATATTATTACACCACTTAGCATCTCATAATTCTACTGGAGAATGTTTTCTGTTTATGAATTTATATTCACTTTGTATATCAGGGGACCCCAAGACTATCCTCAGGTTTAATGATTTACCAGAAGGACTCACAGAACTGAGAAAAGCTGTTATATTCATGGTACAATTTATTGCAATGAAAGGATAAAGATTGAAATCAGCAAAAGCAAAAGATGCATAGGACAGAGTCCAGGAGAAACCAGTTGCAAGCTTCCGGTTGTCTTCTCCCATTAGAGTGTTACAGACAGCACCTAATTCTCCCAGGAACAATGTGTGACAACATGCATGATGTATTGTCAACCAGAGACACTCACTAGAACTTTGGTGTCCAAAGTTTTTGTTAAGGGTCAGTCACATAGGTACTTATGTGCTTATGTGACTGACCTAATATTCAGTCTCCGACCTTCTTCCCACCCGCTAAAGGTCAAACGGATACAGCATGGCCAAGGGTCCCAGGAGAACAAAAACAGGCATTCACCATAAACTTCATTGTTAGCATAAACTATCTGGTATGGTCCAAGGTCTCAGATATACAAAGATACTCTTTTCCGGCAGGATATTCCAAGGGCTTAGAGGTTGTCTCCCAGGAGCTAGTCACAAGCTAGTCCATTCTCTGTAATGTGTAGAATTTGAACACGCCAAGCCCACTAAGTTAACCTTCTACTACATACCTTGTCTGGTGATATTCAGTGGCTCAACCATATTTCATGATTCTTGGGTGTCAGTGTGGAGCAGGATCTATATCTTTTCCTTTATATTTAGCTATTAATCAACAAATATTTGAATTTTTAAAATCATTACGTATCTTCTATTCAATACACTTCATACATCAAATGTATTATTCGGCTTTTGTTACAGCTTTTCTCTACAGAGTAACATAAAGAATGTTGACTCTTGGTCAAATTCTCCTCTTTATCACAACGACATCTTTCTGTAGATATTTCATCTAAAATCATGCAGCTAGAACTACAGAGGAACATTTTTCAATAAAAAGTGGGGATATGAAATGTGTATAGTGCCCATTTGCATTGTAAAACTAGAAGAAATAAATCTGAAACCTGAGCTGTTTCTATGAGGCCTGATGAGTCCCCCATCTACTTAGAATAAGGGGTTTATGTTGAATATTGCAATGTATTTTGATATTTATGTCAAATGGCAACAAAAGGTTAAAAAAAAACCAATTTACCCCATTATAAGCAGCCACAGTTAATATTTTTAAAGGGAAGAAAAAGACCAGAATTACTAGCTATATGGAAACAAATATGCTTTAGCTAAGAATACTATTATCAAAGAATATCAAACCAGCTTCAAACCTGGAGAGTGTCTGGGTGAAAGACAGACTAACATCATGATAAAAGTATGTGATTGGGTATGAAGGCTCCTGTTATGACAGGGACAATGTTGTGTGTTCACCATACCTATAGGAAGACCATATTTCCCAGCTGTCCTGGCAGTTACGTTGTGGCCATTTGACTAATTATCTTGAGTGGAATCTAACACGTCACTTTCAGTCCCAGGCAGTTAAAAGTGATTGGAGGTTATGTGTTCCATAGAGGGGGACTGCTTGATCTCTACTGGACCTTATAAAAGAATAAACAAATGTTTGTTGCAGTAAAGCCACCGAGTTCAGGCCCTTTGTTACTGCAGCCAAGCTTAGCTTGGCCTGGCTATTGTACCTGGATCATAGTAACAACTCTGCAAATAGCAGTATAACCAAAGGCAAGATGCTTCAGCTCTTCAGCCTTTAGTTTAGTGAAGTATAAAACACATAGTTTAGACTAGCTTTCCGTAGGATTCCTCCTAACTTAAATGCTCATGCAATTGGGTAAGGGCAGGAGTCCTATAAGGTTCAATTCCTGGCTGTGTCACTTGCTATCTGTGATGTTAATCTCTATTGTCCTTATCCATTAAAATGTGAATATTAATGCTTAACGCAGATCATTCTTTTTTAAATTGCAGACATAAAGCACTTAGCCTGGCATATAGAAAGAGTTCTAAAAGTTAACAGTTAATAATTATAGCCATAGCAATAATAAGCACATTGTTAAAAGAAGTTTACAAATCAACCATAAATTTTGTTTTCTAAATATCCTTGACTCGACAATGAAATTGTTGATTTTAGTTAGGTACCTTTCATATCTATCATTCTTAAACTTTTTCCTAACAAAGTTGGCCCCTCCCTTACTGTCCTGCAGTCACGTTTGTGACACCAAAAAGAGAGAAAACTTAGCTCACCATGGTTCATGGAACTCTTAGAGCACAAGGCAAAAGCAAAGAAAGTTGTGCTCGGGTGTTGCATAGTGTCAGCACCAGCTTGGATGATAAAGAGAAATAACAAAATTTTTCCCCAGAGTGCTACTCCCAACTATGAGACTTAGAGTCAATTTGAATTTCCTTTAATATATCTAAAAATATATCTGCTATCCTAATATACCACTTATGTATTACAACTGTTTTTTAAAAAACGTAAATGCTGGATGGATTTTGGGCGAGATGATTTGTGGTCTACTGGGCATCACTGCCCACCCCTTTCTACATCTCCTCTGCATCACGGATAAGATGTCAAAACTACATTTCCTAGAATCCCTAACAATCTAACCAGTCAGATTCTGATGATGAGAAGCACTTAGGCTAGATTTGGAGAGTGGAAGAGAAGCCAGTAGCCTCTGCTGGCAGTGTGAGCAGATGCAGGAGGCTAGCAGAGGCCTTTGGACAAACCCCAAAGAATCATCAACTTCAAGACTCCAGTTGGAATACTTAAAATAACATCTGTTTTTCTGATTGAAACCTGACCGATATAGATAGTATTTGTAATATCAGAGAAGAGCCTAAGATTTTCTTAGAACCACTTACAACAACAGATTAGGAATAAAAAATTAAAGCCTATTAGAAGATTAGAAAATTTTCAACCCTTTCTCTTAAAATACATTTCCAACTACACTCAGGAAATTTTATTTGATTGCAGTTTAATTCCCTTTTAATGGCATATAATATTCTTTCTTTATCTTTCTTCCTTTTTAAGCCTAGTGTTATTTTTGAACTATTATATAGGCTCGTAAAATGAAGCTGGAAATAATGAATACTCACCAATAGAAAATTTAAATTATCTATTATAAACTGTATTTGGCCTGTCTTTACAGATTCTTAAAGGTGCCTTAGCAGAGATAGAGTACCAAAGAGACGAGTTTTTAACATATTTTCCCAAGGTCCCTTAGATCTTCAAATTAAATCAAGAAACACATATTGAGCACCTGTACTGGTTTTGCTCTCTAGAAACTTAAAATTCAGTCAGCAAGAAAAACACAAGCATAGCAATGTAGAAAACAATAAAACATATTTAAACAATACTTCAAGACAACAGTAAATAAAATGGTGCAAGGTAATGGGTGACTCACTGCTCACATTATTTACCAGAAGACTCAGAGAAGCTGTAGGGTCCTTCCATGCACACTTTGTCTACCTTGATATTATCAGCTCTAAATACCCTGTGGCCTTTCTTTAAAAATTATGCCCAGTGTCTTGATACAGGGTACTAGTAGAGCTCATCATGGCAGAAGATGCAAAGCCAGCCAGGCTCATAGCAGTAATTGTTAGTTAATGATATGACAACTTTGTCTTGCCTAACTTTCCTCTTTCTGTACCTTTTTATGAAGGTACATTGCAGGATCTCTAGTTCTTGTTCAGCTGCTAATTATAGGCAATGACTGAACAGGCAAGAAACCTCAATTATAAACACAGAAAAAAATTAATCTGTTTGCATTAGTGTGGGTGTTAACACTACACAAGAAACTATGATTGAAGAACCATGATCACCCTGTAAAATGTTTCCAACGGGCGTGAGATGTTACTAGGAGAGGTCTTCAGGCTTGACAGCAGGCCATACGTCAATGATAAATTAAGTCAAACATGCTCAAGACACAGAAACCACCTAGCTATTAATATCCTCTCTCATATTTAATTCCTCTTTTACCTTTAATACTTCTATTTTGGACTTTGCATTGAGTGAGCCTTGACCCTGTGGACAGAACTTCACCCATTAGTGGACTGTAGACATCACCCTTACTATATCATAGGCTGAGACAAAGGGTTAAATTAAAAGAGAAGGAAAACAAAGGTCACAAAGCCTGCCCTAGTTATTCCAACTCAGCCAATCTCCCTTTACCAGTATACTCAAGGCACTTTTTATCTATTTTATGTCCATTTATCCTTTTTAATCCTTAATGATATGGACTATATTTATTCACTGAGTACGGGGACAAGCACAAAAGTTCCTTGAGTTTTTCCCCAGTTCTGTATTCCTCCCACCTGCTAGTTCCATCCTTAAGTCAAACTCCAAAAGTAATCCAGATTTCAGGAAGGAGGGAATTTGGCTTGATTCCAATTTTCTGGGTCTCACCATCTGGGAAGTAAATAATTAAATAGAAGATTTGCAATTCATTCTCTACCATTGACAGAGGACACCTCCAGGAAAGAAAAAAAGATGACCTGATCAAATATTCTTGTAAACATGCTAAGGCTAATGACTCCCAGCAAACAAACTAATGGCATTTGCTAGCAGGACATTCCTCATCTATAGCAGGATATACCTGCTATAGGATTATTTATGATAAACATACCTAGAATCAACGGATTTCTAGACATGGCTTCCTAGAAAATGCCATATAAACTGTGTAACTATCTGAGTATAAAATGGAGATGTTTCATAGCCCAAATAGCTCTTCCTCCACAACTGACTTAACTGCACACCTCATTGGAGACCTCATATATTAATCTGGGCCCAGGGAGCATCCTGATGCAGGGAAAAAAAGGACCCAGTAAGATGCGCTGACTATTTCAGACCTCTCCCTATTTCTCTGGTGTCTCATGAGTACTTGTGTCCCTGAGATCATTAGTAAAACTTGTTCCTGGCCAAAATCTCTGATTCATCTATCTGATTTGATAATCCAGTTCTTTGTTTTATCTCACCATCCAATCATACTTTTTGCTTCTCTGACTCTAGCCTTCAGCCCAGCCTTGAAAAAAGTATTCTGCATAATTCTTGGTACTCCATCCCTGCTCTATATCTCAGCTCTGCTAACTAGCTTTTCCCTGGTTTCCGTCTCCTGAAACTCTCTCTTGATAAACTTGTTGAGGACCTCAGACTTTGCAGGACCAAGGTCCTGCATTTTTCATGCCAGTCCCTACCAGAGATTTGAATTTTGTCCCACAGCCGAGCATGATGACTATTGATTTTGTATCTGTGGAAAGACATGACTAGTTTGGATTACATGTTTGGTTCTAAGAATAGCACTCACTCCTGGAGTTTGTGGGCTCCTCCTATCTTTTGTATCCCATGTTGTGCCCACATTGGATTCCTTATATGCCGAATCCTCCAGAGGACTTTGCCAAACTGTAGGTAATATGTTCTGCTGTCTCCTCAATAGCTGTTGAAGAGGGCTGACCTTCTTCCCACCTAGATGGTAAGAGTAATTCCAGGTTCAGCCCTCCTTATTCTGCCTGTCATGCCCTTTTTCTGTGACAAGGAATGTATCTTACAATTAATTTATATCCCACCTAGTCCACAGAACACATGATACTCAATAATTGCATATCGATAGAGAGAAGATAAGGAACCCACATAATGATAACAAATTACTTATACTTCCCATGAAAAAGACACAGTGTGAGGAACATTACCATATGTAATTTTAAATCCTCAAAAAATATTCTGAAAATGGACCATCATTTTAGTGATGAAGAAAATGAGACTTAGAAACATCAGCTTTGTCCAAAGCTTTCCAGCCAATGGAGCTGAGATGCAGAGACAGGCCTTTCTGTGCTCAAGGCCCATACTTGCTCATGATACCATAGTGCCTCCTTTTGCATTATTTTTTATTTGACAATCCTCCAATTTTCTCCAGGAGTTAATGTGAAGTAAAGGAATTTTATCAATTGATTGTTGAGAATTCATCAGAAACATGCAATGATCTGATTTAGGGTATGAAGAAAGATGGCACAGGACTCCTGGGATCTGGCAGCAACAGAGGAAGGAAAAGCATGTGACAGAAATCAATTCATATTAATTTCTTTCCTATTTCATTTAAATTCCTTGCAAAGAGGTTCTCACCATTGTTCAAAATGCTTTATTTCCTCTTTAGTGTTTTCTAACACATAATGAAAAAATTTAATCTAACCATGGGCCACATGGTTTTCATTTGCAGCGTCCAAATTAGAAGTCACATTGCTCTGGACCCACCTTAGAAAAATTATTTACAATTATTTACACTGCAATCCTGACAGTAATGAATTTTCACACTCATCCACAGAACCTAATTCAGAGGCTCCTTGAGTGAGAAGTTCTATTTTTACATTTAACCACTGAAGAGAAAGCATACTTGGCAGAAATATCTTCAAAAATGAACATGAAAATGTACTGATCATTAGTCAAACAAGAGCATCTACCTTTTAAGGCAGATAAATGTAGAAACCCATCTGCCCTAATCCTTCTGGAGTCTTTGAGCAACCCTAATTAATTTCTTAAGTCACTAGACAATACATTTTGGCACCAGCTCTTAATCTCCTGAATGGGATATATATATATAAAATCAGTGCCCAAGAAATATGCATTAGGTGCTTAATAAATGTTTCCTAACAAATATTTGTCAACTAAAGTGAAAATATCTCTGCTTTGGAAGAGGAAGGGGAAAAGGGTGGAATAGAGAGAGAAAGAAGGAAGGTAACAAAGGACCTTTTACAATTTCTCTTTTTTTCTAAGCTCTTGTAGCAACTATTAGATATAATTCTTTTATCCAATGAACATTTATTTAATACCTACTATGTATTCAGAGGGGAATAAGATGTGACAAGAGAGACATTATCTCTGTCCTTTTGAATCTTACGGCATATTGGGGGAGACAGTCAATAAGCAACAACAAAGATTAAAAACGAAAAGTTCCATAAAGGAAAAGCAAAGGCTGCTATGAGATCATCTAACAGACCTACTCTAACAAGTTTGGGAAGGCATCCGTTAGAAAGCAACATTTAAGGCAAAGGAGGATTAAAAAAAAATCTAAGTAACTTTTGAACTTTTGTAAACAGTTTAACTATATACCCTAATCTAAAGAAAATAAAAATTGAAATAGATATTGTACTCTTCTTAGTAGATTTGTTTTTTATAGTATTATAGCAATTCTGAAACTTTTTTGCGTATATTGTAGAACAGAATAATTAACTAAACATATTGATGTTAGGAAACAAGGCCTTACTGCAAAATGGAGATACAAATGGAATAAGGGTAATAAAGAAAGAACCCTATGGAGTTTGGATAGGAATGGGACATCTCGGTATAAGTGTGTGTGTGTGTGTGTGTGTGTGTGTTGTGAGGGCTGAGTGTGTGTTTTTTAGTTTTCTCGGCGGAAAGGAAGCAATGAAATCCATTAGCAAGGAGCACGACTAGCATACGAATCTCTTTTTCTAAATACCGTCCCACACTAAAGGATCCAGAGCTCCTTTGAAAAGATGGAAGACAGGATAAAGGGACCAGGAACCACTTTAAAGAAGCCCCCACTGGCCACGTTTGGTGCAATTTAAGCTTCAAACTAAAGACAGTAAACTACTAAATAAAATAAGAATTCGTGACTCCATATTAATGATTAGACAGATAGACAGATAGATAGATAGACAAACAGACAGATGAGAGAGATGGACAAATTGTTCCTTATAATAGATTACCAGCTAATAAATACAGAGGCAACAATAGAGTTAGAAAATTATCATTTTTACATTCATAATATATGTAAAAATTTATTCAGGCAAAATTAATAACTGGCTGCTAAATATAAAGCCTTCAATGGCTACTGAAAAGAGTAAGAACCAGCACAGGGTCTTGCACCTCGTAGAATTTATATATATATAAATATATATATAACTTTATTTATATATTTACATTTTACTTATATGTTTATAATTATTAGTATATTGTAAATATACAAGCACATATTTGTAGAATTTAAACTCATCTGTCAAAAGAAAAGCCTCTGAAAGAATGCCCTTGTTTTCCATCCCTGAGCTGACACAGGAGAAGGGACTATGCCTCTCTTCACATGCCACGCTTCAGTGCAAACCCAATTGCCAAGTACCAAGCAGGACCATTTGTTCTGTTACACAATATAGGCACAGAGCCCAGGGCCTCTGAGCTTTTCAAGGGCTTACACAAACACTGGAGACATGAAATATACATATATGCATCAGCTTTAAAATATGGAAAGGAGCAGTCTAAATCCATAAATATTTAAATAAATTATAACATCAACTTCATTCTTAGAACTCACAAACATTGTCTTTATATTTAAAAGCAATATTTAGCTTAGACTTTCTCACTTCATTAAGAATTCCCTAGTATATATGATTATTATGAAGAAATCAAAACTGGTCATATTCAAATGAATTACCTAAAACTCTTATTGTCTTCTATCATCTCCTGTAGCGTTTGTTTCCTTGTAATGATGGTATCAGTTAAGACAGGTAAGGTACCAGGAATGGATAAACGCTTCATTTATGCACAGCTAAGTCAGTGGAGAATATAACATCATTAGTAGCCAAGAAGTTTCCAAGCATGCAGGGCCCAATTTAACACCTACATAATATTCCAAATTCTTACCCTTATTCTTTGATGCATAAACCCATTCCAAAAGCCCAATAATTTCTCTCCATATTGCGGGGGGGGGTGTTCATGTGTACTTCCATATCTGATTATTAATTTTGTTATTTTCATGGGAGCATTTCTCGTTATAACAACATTATCATGATACGGGGTTTAGTTATCAACATAGCCAGAAGGGGTGATTGTGTAGCCTATTCTTTGTTAGATTCTCTCTTCCATTTGGTCAAAATCCAACTGTGTTCTTGGTTTAATCTTCTTGTGATGACAAGAACACTACAGTTTTCATTTTCCTTCTCCTAAATTTGTGTTGTCAGATACTTCCAACCTATACACTTTTTCTTGAATTTACTAATAATGCACTTTATTTTACCTATTAGGCCTTGATACCCTTCTCTTCTTCAATGTAATACATTCTCTTTTTGATTAATTTTGCCATTTGACAGTAGTCAAATAATTTCAAAATCAGAATTTGGAATGTTCTTCAAATTTTAGTGGTAAAATTATATTTAACATGGAATGTGAGTGCTGCTGATATTTTGATATAATGCAGGTTTGGGCTTCTAAAATAAGAGTGCCTAGTGCCTAGAAAGGTCTTCAAATGGCCCTGAAGCTATGGAGTGAGCTAGAAGACATCATATAGTTATTCAACAATTAGTTGAGAACCTATTAAATTCCAGAATCTTTATTGGGTGTTATGGGGTATACAAATAACTATAAACTACTACTTATGTCTCTTAGGAGCTGACAATAATTAGGGAGTAAGGAAGTGACTGACTAATCATTCACCAATCTCTGTCCTCATTCTTTATACACCACTAAGCTACTATCAGAGCTTCCCTACAGTGAGATGGACCATGGGACTGAGTTTGTCTAGTGGAATGTGGGCAGAAGTGATGCATACCACCTCCACATGTGGCCACTAAAACCTTATTTGAATATCTTCACTCTTGTTTTCTTAAACTGTTGACTGAATGTGGAGGATCCACTGGAAGCTTCTGAAGCCCTAGGGGATAGTGGTTACACTAAATGGAATAAGCCTGGGTCTCTGAATGACTGCATGGAGAAGAGTCTTTCTCCCCCATGCCTATATACTATAAAATGAGCAAGAATTAAACTTTGGCTGTTTATACTACTGAAATTAGAGGCAGTTTGTTACAATCATTAGCATATCTATAGGGAGATTAAACAATCTCACACGACTTCAGTTTTTAAAAACTGTTGCTTAAATGATACAGAAGTTCAAAGTGCTAGGAATAATTTCAGTTTGGAAAGGGGAAATGAGGGATGGTCATTCTAACAGGGAATAGCACCTGAGCCAACTGCTGAAGGACTGTCACAGTCCCCACCACATACAAATCTTCCTCATCTTATTTCTCCTCTCTTATCCTTTTCTTGAATGTGTACCTTCCCATTTCATTTTTCTTTCTTTTTAGCCTTAGTTTTCCAAGCATCTGAAAATCATCTCCTTATACTACACATTTTATCTACCTCTTTAGGTTTAGATTTTTGAATTTGTAATCATCTTTCTATACATAGAATATTAATTCTGTTAATTACATATCACTCCCATTTACATTTATCCTCAACTGTTAAAGTAAGTCCTCTAGGGCCTACAAAGCTTTGTTCACATGTATTGTTTGAGTTATTTTATGTATTTAAAGACAGACATTTATCGAATAACTCTTTACCATGTACCAATCTAAGAGAGGGCTAGATTGTAGGAATTAGTTTAACAGTTAAAGACATGAGTTTCTAGGCTACAGTTATTTTGAGTTTAAATCCTTGTTCTACAGCTTACTATGTGATCTTGGGTAAATTATTTAAGCCTTAATTTTCCTATCTCTAAAGTCACAATAATGATATCTGCCTGCTTCACAGAATTGGTATATGGCTTAAATGAAATAATATACACGAAACACCAGTTTACAGTAGGGACTTAATGAATAGTAGTTACCAATATTATTATTATTACCATGGTTACAATTAGTATTAATATAGCTGGATTTTTAAAAACTCTGCCCACAAGGAGGTCAGCATCTAGTAATGGCCCTATAATAGGTCATAATCGATAAAACATCATTACTGCTATTTCTTGACTAAATACTATACCTAAACTTTTAGAAGTTCTCTCTAACCTTGTAATCTCAGAGCAAATCAATCAAGTTGAAATCATTTGTTTTCATAAACAGATCAATTTCTTTTACGTCAATAATTCTGCAATATTTTTGTAGCTCTGGTCTATTGCATTTTCTTTCTGATGACACGATAAGTGAAGAATTGCAGTGGAATGACATTTTTTATCATTGTTTTTGTTTTTTCGGAGATAATACAGTAGGCATAGATAGATTAATATTAAGAGTGTGCTTACGAGTGCTTAACTAAAAATATATCGATCACTTACTGTATTCTGGCCAGGAATTTGGAAAATATCTCTATTGACTCTGAATGCTAATTAAAGACAAATTATGATGACAGTTCTTAAATTGTCTCCCTGCCTTCTTTCAATCCATCCTTCACCCCGCCTTCTTATTGATCTTTAAAAAGGGCAGTCTGATCATGCTACTCCTCTGGCGAACCTTTTCCTCCTCAGTCATAAAGCCCCTGTGACTTCATGTGGTACATAAAGTCTTCCATTAGGCAATCTCATTCCCCTTTTCAGTTTCATTTTCCTCCATATTCACTCCATGCCTCAACCAGCTGGAACCATTTGCAGTTTCTGGAATACATAATGCTTTTGCTCAAAATGTTTCCACTGCATAGAAGGCCTTTCCCCTTGTGTGTCAAATATCTGCATGGATTGCAAGACTCAAATTAAGTCACATCTTCTTTCTGAATTCACTCTGTATACTTCTATTCCTTTCATCAAGTGGAATTGCACTCTGACTCATTTGTGCCCAATTGTTCCCTGTAATAATTTATGACACTCACTTGTGTTTATATTTAACTTACCTACTAGACTGTTGACATTATAAAGGTAAGGTAGGGATTCCTCCAAGAAATGAGTCCTGGTGGGTCCTGCCTAGATGACCATTGCATGGCTCTAGACCACACCTCTAGCTTGTCATGCTCAATATAAAATAGCAAAGGGAAGAGACTTGGTGCTTAAGGGCATGGCCTTGGAATTAGAGCTGGGTTCCAGATCTGCCACTTATTAACTGAGTGGCCTTTACCAAATTACTGAAGCTTCTATATTTCACTTTCTTATCTGTAAAATGAAGACAATAATAATAATACATTCTCACAGGATTTCAGGCAGGATTAAATGAGGTAATGCCTAGCATTCAATAAATATGATTTTATTATTATTATTATTATTATCCTTCCTCTGGCTATATAGTTTGTTTTGAAAAAACAGGAAAATGCATATCTTGTTTAAAGAGTGACATACAAATCTTGGAGGTGCAGATTTTTTTGTGTTTTAAATGTAGCAGAGGAAAACCTAGTAATTTTATGATAATCTTTTCTAAGATACAGGATTTGATTTTTCTATTTGAGCTTAAAGTAAGGCATATACCCTCCATTAGTCTGATGCAAATTTAGATTATGAGATACATTCTTTCACCTGATGCTGGATTTCCAGTCTACTAAATTGGTCATTTCAAGCCACACCCCTTTTCTTTTGTCTTCTGGCTATCTCTGCAACTTCATTCAATGTTCCTGTCAAGTGGAACTGCTGCACTTCCCTAAACGTGGCCTATTAATCACCCACTCAAGCCTCCACGAAACTTTTTCCTCTGCCTAGAATTACCTTTCTCCCCATAGTTAACACTCCATATCCAAATTCAGCTCATTGCTTATTTCAGCTAGGATGTTTTCCCACCTTCTCCATCATTCTGACTTTTTTTCTCTCTTCTGTGTCTACAAAGCACCATTTGCATACTCCTGTCATAGCATTTATCGTTGCATTGGAAATGTCTGTTTACTTTTCTGTCTCCTTAACTAGACCACTTATTCCTTGGGGCAGGGGCCATAATCTTCATATTCCCAGATGAGCAGCATCAACATAACGCTCATAGACTTGTTAGAAAGACAAATTCTTGGCCCACCCCAGACTGACTGAAAGAGGAACTCTGAGGGTGGAGCCCAAGGATCTCTGTGGTAACAAGCCTACCAAGGATCCGTAGAACAAGAAACAATTTGGCAGAGACTAATAAATACTCAATAATGGCAAATTTTGTTTTACTTGAAACAACAGAATATAAAGCAATTTATCCAAAAATCCATGAACTATACATAGTCCTCTTGATTTTCTGCTATTATACAACCTAATACATTATTATACAGGGTTTAATAGACATAGTCTTGTCATTCTTGTGCCAGACAGCTAGGACAAAAAGAAACTTCAAGAATCAGAATCCTATGTGTGAAAGCTACCAAGAAATACAACCTTGTTTCCAGTAGAAAATGTGTCAGTAATCAGCAATTTCCAGAGAATAGGTTTTATGAGGGAGAAGATGGGAGACCACATGAGCATAGGCATCACTTGAGGGTAAAAGGAGATGCCAAAAGGAGAGAGAAGGACATGAATCAGCTTCTTCTACTTCACATTTTTGCACAAGATCTCTCTGCATTTAAGCATACTAATATGCCCCAGGCTCAAAGGATAACTTACTTTCAAAACCATAAATACAGATAGCTGTTTGCATCTGAGAGAAGCCTGTCACAGCAATCTGAGGTGTGACATATATGCCTGACACTGATGTTCCCTCAGGGGAATAAAAATATGTTGTAGTTGTGAGAATTAAAAAGACATCAGTCTCTTCTTGAACAGGCAGCTCTAGGTTGGTATCTTTTGGGGCAAGGTAGGGGGAACTTTTACATTCGATCTTTAAGATTCCTGAAACGTAAAGTATGTTAATGATAGGAAGTGTATATTCTTTTGGATTGTCCTTAAGTCTGTTAATTACGTAACAGAGCTCTTTCAGATAAGACGTGACTGGACAAGGAATATCTGTAATTTTTCACCCTAATATAATAAAAATATGTCCATTAAGTCCTGCAGTTTAGAAACATTGCTTATTTCATCCCATGAGATACACTGCCCATCAAAATAGCTCAATGACATCATTGTCATCATAATTATCTACCTACCAAGTGGTGCATATTGCAAACAGAATTGTTCCCTAAAGAAGATGCCAGTCCTCATGAACAAGATACACACACACACAATCTCAAGTATTTTAAACAAACATTGAACAACCAAATTAATTTGTGCCAAGAGTTGCAAAAATGCAATGTCATGATTCCTGCCCTTCTCAATCTCTGGAGGTAGGATACTAGAATTTTAACAAATGGATGTAATTCTGTAAAAAAGAACTCTCCAGTAAAATAAAAGGCTACATGTCTCGATTTTGATGGTAGAGAATATTTCTTTCCTTTAGTAAAAAACTAAAACTCTTTGAAATCTAATTCTTTCAGTGTTTTTGCAATGCCAGGTGTATAATGATTATTTCAATATATCTCCAAGGTTCTCTGTGCATCTAAGTGAAAAACTCATAACTATTTGGCCTTAGTTAATGTTCAATTTATTAAAATCATGTATCTGATAAAGAAAACTTTGGAAACCAATTTTTCTTGAGCATTTAAACATTGATTACAATTTGATCGTTTCTATACAAAATTGCAAATTACAATTTAGCATGACTGATTCTTTTCAGTATTTCAAGTCCCTGTACACCAGACAAAACACACACAGAGGCAATGATTACAACATGTGTTACTAAGTATACAAATAAACTTATTCTAAAATATCAACACTGGATTTAATTCATTACTTCACTTTATGTGTTATTATACCTTCCTGCTGCACTTGTTGTAATAACTTCCCAGAGTTTGGGCCTATTTTGACACCTTCCTAGGTTTGTTATAATTTCACTGGAACAGTCAAGTGCACAGGTTTTTGATGAGTTGTTTATTGTTTAAGTTAAGGGACTTGATTTCTTCTCTCAAGGTGTTTCAACTCTAAACTTTTAAAATCCATCCCTCTCACAAAGGTTTTGTGCAACTTGATCTCTTTTCCTAAAATGTGCTTAAATTTTTTTTATTGTGAAAATTTCAGAGACAAAAAATGTAGCAAGTACCACAACCCCTCATATACACATCCCTTACCTTCAATACCCATCAATATTTTGCCATAATTATTTCATCTGTTCCCTCCCACCCTTTTTTCTTGAATATTTTAAAGCAAATTCCAGACATCATGTCATTTTATCCCTAACTACTTCAGTATGCATCTAAAAAGGAGGATGATCTATAACTTCACTGCTATTATCACAGACAAATTCTTCTTTGTTATGATCAATACCCAGCCCATATTCAAATTATCCATTATTTTATTTAGTTTGTTCAATAAGTATCAAAACAAATCCACTCACTGTATTTTTTAGATCTTTTAAGTCGTTTTGTAGTCTCTTTGAATCTAGAATTGTATCTTTTTAATTTTCATTCCTCTGACTTGTTAAAGAAACCAGCGAGTTGTCCTCTAGAATATGTGCAACGTGAATATGATTGATTGTTTCTTTGTGGTGTCACAGAACTGACTGGTTCCTTCTCTTCAAGTATTTCCTGTCAATTAGATATTGATGCTAATGGTTTGATTTGATTCAGATTCAATATTTGGGGGAAAAGACTTAAGAATACTACATAGGAGGTTCTGTCTCCTTAACATTGTACCACATCAGAAGGCACATTGGTTACCTCACTTTTAATGGTGCCGAGATTAATCAGTGGGTTAAAGGATTATCAGCTTGATTCCCTTCATTTTAAAGTTCTCCACCAATATTTTACCTAATAGTCCTAGCATCTATTAACGATCTTTGCCTAAATAATTTATTTCATTAGTGCTTGTAAAGTGGTCACTCTATAATTCTCTTATCTTTCTGTATTAATTAGCTAGAACCTTCTGAATTCCTTTATTCACGGGCCTATGTAGTTACTCTGAAATAAAATTTATTTTAAAAGGCAGGATAAATGCTTAATTCTTTCTTTTTAATCACCAATATTTGAAATAACGGATTGATGTCCAATATTTCCAATAAGCTTGGTATGTTTCTCTTCTTCATTCCTCTTTCCAACATTAGAAACACAACTTTTTTATGTTCAATATGATATAATCAATTGCAGTCTTAACTTTGGCGAAAAGGAGTCTCTTCATTTTGGCTCCTGTTTTCTTTTGACGTCACTCCACTAGTCTTTGATAGCTTCTTTGCTTTCTGGTATGATGAGATATCACAGGCTCAATCTTTAATTTTTCCTGCCCCCGATATGGAATCAGCCATTTTCCCCAAGGAGCTCTCATTCCTTTTAGCTGAGGAATTTCAATCCTAGAATTTAGGCATTCTGCATGATCATTGCTCCTGGGTTTTCATACTTCCATGCCTTTTTAGTGGGCACAGTTGGGAAATATTTATTTTTTATAAGAGGAGAAAAATAGTCAGGAGTTCTGCCTAATATTTCCAATAGAAATTTATAGCCACAGAATTTTTACTTAACATCATTGATTCTCTACCAATATCTCTCTCTCTCTGAAAATCTTGATTCCTAACAACATTAACATAATTATTTATTTGCTTTTTCCTATAATATACACATATATGTATATGCATATATTCAAAGTAACAACATTGATATTATCACTAACAATAAACATTTTCACTATAGGTTAAGATTTCTTTGCACTTCAGAGTGTATAGTCAAAATGCTACATTTAAGGTCAGTGCAATAATTATTTCCTCTGGATGGTTATGTTGCAAGATATATTTTTAAATTCTCACTTGGCAATATTTACTATAATCCATTGTCCTGTCTTAAGATATTGACTTGTATTGTTAACATTATTAAATTTTTATATATTAATCATTACTATTTTTATTAGTAGGGCCAGTGAAATTATAACAAACCTAGGAAGGTGTCAAAATAGGCCCAAACTCTGGGAGGTAATAACTTGCATGATACGTACCCTCTATCAGCTTCCTTCCCTTTCCTATCTCATTTTTTTATTCCTTTCTTTGTACTGGGATTTTTGCCTCAGTGTCTGCTTCTGGACTAACATACATTACATATTAGAGATCAAAATCTGGGCACCTGAGTACTCAGGCTGGACAAAAACATCCTGGTGCTGGGGTTGCAGTGACAGAGCTGGAAAATACACATCCTTTTTCACTGACTAACCTTGGTTTTATTTTCCAGTTTAAACTTTTATGTAGTAAGACTCTACCTTTCTTACAGTATGTGGTTTCACTTACTGGTAAGACTTTCTTGTACTTTAACAAAAGATTGTTAATAAATGTCTGATGATGCCAGTGTGATGAAAATGATAGATATAATGTCTATGATCTAAAGAACCGAACTTTTCAAAGAACTCATTTAAATTCAACTAGCATTTATGAGAGACTTATGTGTCAAGTATAGGGCTAAGAGCTAGGAACACAAAAGTAAAAAAGCTGACATTAGTAAATAAATTAGATATTTGCCTGTCAGAAAGTTAGAGCATTAAAAAGGCCATGTTTTGACATTTATAATCCTTTAAAGGTCACATTTTCACACAAAAATGGTTCTTTTGTATTTTAAAGAAAAGAAGATGACTTTTTGGGAGAAAGACAATAGTGTTATTTTTTTCCATACTTAGGGATAACTTGTGGTAAGGGACTTTCTTACCTGCCTCAAATCTTTTCAAAATCCTCATTACCTTAGATTTTTTTTTCTGATGAAGATTTGCCCTGAGCTAACATCCATTGTCAAATTTCCCCTTTTTGTAAGTGAGCTGCTGCCACAGCGTGGCCACTGATGGACGAGTGGTGTAGGTCCGCACTCAGGAAAAGAAACCTGAAAAAAATATTTTTCTCACAAGACGCTAAATTGAATTCATAATCAATAACAACACATGACTTCTATTAGCATTTCAAAAAAATTCAATCTTGTCAAAAGTGTCTTCTCTACTTGAGGGGTATGTATTTTAAATACTGCCAAGAAGCAAGTTTCAGGTGTAGACTAGACTGAATTGCATTAGGTAGGCAGGGCAACTGTAAATTCAACACTGGGGTATTTAAAAAATTTATTTGTGCTGATAATTTAATTACAAAGAGGAAAGCATACATTTCTTCCAGCTTACTTCCGGTCAACATAGAAATACAGAACCATACATAATTCACTAAAGAACACATTCAGAACAAAATGTCTATATAGGAGAGGGTCCTCGTTTCCCTATACTGGTCTCAAACTTCTTTTAAACTTAAACTTACAATTAATTCTTCAAATTATTGGAATCTTCTATGGTGTTTATTTTTCACAGTAACATCACTTATTTCTGAAACACTTTGATTCCTGCATATTTCCTGTCCCAAGAGATATTCTTATCTGAACCCCTTATCATTTCAGTACTTAGGGAAGTAGTATGTGCTTGCAACAATTTAGAAACATCTTTTATCTTCCCCCCCAGCACACACACAAAATGATAATTAAACATGTCAGTTTAAATAAATTGACATTTGACTGATGCATTTGGCAGTAGCAACAAATTCACATGCCAATGCATGGACTGATTCCACCAGAAAGTATAGTGTATACTTGTGTTTTCATGCTGCTAGTAGGCATTAAAAAGTGGTAAGATCTTGTTTTTCCTTGTTCTCATTTTTCACAGTGACATTCATGGCCCTATACCTATTGTCCTGGTAAATATATATGAGTTTGATATTATATATTCTATACAAAAATGCAGAAATAGGGAAGGAGTAGGAGAGGCATTTTACTATTTATCAAGATATGAGTACCTGTGCCTCATTTTTTAATATTTACCTTTTTTCTCCTTGTATTACTTCTTTTTTTCTTAAATATAATTTATTTTTTAAGTAGTCTTGGGTTCACAGCAAAACTAAGTGGAAATTGCAGACATTTCCCATATATTCCCTGCCTCTACACATGCATAGCTTCTGCCATTAACTACATTCCCCCACCAGAATGGTACATTTCTTACCCTGATGAACCTACATGGACACATCATTATCACACAGAGTCCATAGTTTACGTTAAAGTTCACTGCTGGGGCTGTACATTCCATGAGTTTAAACAAATTGATAATGCCTTTTCCAGAATGTCATATAGTTGGAATCATACTGTATATAGCTTTTTCACACTGGCTTCTTTCATGTAGTAATATGCGTTTAATGTTCCTCCATTTCTTTTTATGGCTCGATAGCTCATTTCTTTTTAGTGGAATAATATTCCATTGTCTGGATGGACCACAGTTTATTTATCCATTTACCTACAGAAGGGCATCTTACTTGCTTCCAAGTTTTGGCAATTATGTGGAAAACTGCTCTAAACATCTGAGGACAGGTTTTTGCATGGATATAAACTTTCAATTCCTTTGGGTAAATACCAAGGAGCATGATTACTGGATCAAATGGTAAGAATATGTCAGTTTTGTTAGAAACCGCCAAAGTGGCTGTACCATTTTGCATTTTCACCAGCAATGAATGAAATTTCCTGTTGCTCCACATCCCTGCCAGCATTTGGTGTCATCAGTGTTCTGGATTTTGGCCATTCCGATAGGTGTGTAGTTGATCTCATTGTTGTTTTCATTTGCATTTCCCTGATGAAATATGATATGGAGCATCTTTTCATATTCTCACTTGCCATCTGTGTTTCTTCTTTGGTGAGGTGTCTGTTAAAGTCTTTGGTCATTTTTTTTATCAGGTTGTTTGTTTGCTTATTATTGAATTTTAAGAGCTCTTTCTAAACTCTATATAATAGTCATTTATCAGATATGTCTTTTGCAAATATTTTCTCTCAGTCTGTGGCTTGTCTTTTCATTCACTTGACAGTATCTGTTGCAGAGCAGAAATTTTTTAGTTTAATGAAATCCATCTTATCAATTCTTTCTCTCATGGATTATGCCTTTAGTATTGTATCTAAAGTCATCACCAAACCCAAGGTCATCTAGATTTTCTCCTGTTATCTTCTAGGAACTTTATAGTCTTGTGTTTTTAGGTCTATGATCCACTTTGAATTAATTTTTGTGAAAAGTGTTAGGTCAGTGTCTACTTTCATTTTTTTGAATGTGAATATCCAGTTGTCCCAGTACCATTTATTAAAAAAGACTATCTTTGCTCCATTTTATTGTCTTTGCTCCTTTGTCAAAGATCAGCTGACTATATTTTTGTGGTCTATTTATGAGCTCTCTAGTCTGTTCCAGTGATCTATTTGTCTGTTCTTTCACCAATACCACACTGCCTTGATTACTGTAGCTTTGTAGTAAGTTTGAAGTTAGGTAGCATCAGTCCTCCAACTTTGTTCTTCTCTTTCAATATTGCATTGGCTATACTGGGTCTTTTGCCTCTCCATATAAATGTCAGAATCAGTTTGTCAATATCCAGAAAATAACTTGCTGGGATTTTGACTGGGATTTTGTCGAATCTATAGATCAAGTTGGGAAAAACCATCATTTGAAAATATTGAGTCTTCCTGTCCATGAACATGGAATATCTCTCTATTTATTTAGTGCTTCTTTGATTTCTTTCTTCAGTTTGGAGTTTTCTTCATATAGATCTTGAACACATTTTGCCAGACTTATACCTAAGTATTTCACTTTTGTGGGTGCTAATGTAAATAGTATTGTGTTTTTAATTTCAAGTTGTATTAGTTCATTGCTGGTATATAGGAAAGCAACTGATTTTTGTATATTAACCTTGTATCTCACAACCTTGCTGTAATTGCTTATTAGTTCCAGAGGGGTTGTTTTTTGGTTAGTTCTTTTGGGCTTTCTACATAGATGATCATATCATCTGTGAGCAAAGAGTTTTATTTCTTCCTTCCCAAATTGGAAACCTTTTATTTTTTTTTCTTATTTTATTGCATTAGCTAGGAATTGCTCATTACTTCTTCTATCCCTTTTTCTTTCTAAAGATCAATTTGGTGAGGAAATAATTATTTAGGTTCTTGATATAAGAGAAACAAAATCTAAAATTTCATTTCAGACCTGAAAAGCTTCTTGAAGTTCTTATTGTCCAAAAATATTCCTACAATCACATTAAATAGAAACTTAGACTGACACCTAGTTATAATACAAATTAGGGTAAATAGATAGATGCCAGACATAAGTCTTCTGAATAAAATCATGAATCTAGAACTTTAGAGATAATAAATATATAGAATGGAGGTTGTCATTTCTCCATCCTGAACTCTTGGCAGACATTGTTAAGCCAACTCATCACTCTTACCTGCTAAATTTGGACAAGGTTTCTGCACAATGTCCCCAGTAGCACTATCCTTAGGTCAAGATTGGTTGGTGGAATGAAATTGTTTACCATCCTTGAAGTACAGTGTAAACAGTTCACAAAATAAATTTTGATTCCTCTTAATTCTCGGGGTATACCTCAGCCAGAATGAGATGAAATATGGAAGAGTTTTAAAAAGCAGTGCACCTTTTTTCCCCCGGGTTCTAAAATTGTGGAGATTGCTGTAGCTTTTATGTAAAAATCTTCTGAGTTTCTTCCTTGTCTTAACAAGAATAAGTGAAAGTGACCCCAACCCCAAATTGGTAAGAGGAATAAATCAACTATTTAGGAAGTGTACATATAATGGATAAGTTGCTTTTCCTAATAACCCATGTAATGACCATGGATAATGTTATCTCAAGCCAAGTTTAAATCTCTGGGAACTGTAGATCATTCCGAGCAGAGCTAAAGCGATTTCTCATTTATTTTTCTTCTCAGGTTTCTATGGAAACACATTTTGAGGTGGCCTTTGCTGGAAGAGAATATTTTGTTTTATTTTTAAATAAAATAAAAATGCTATTTATCTATGAAAAGCAAAAGTTCTTTATAGATTTCTGAATTCAGGCTAAAATGTGATTTCACCATGTATTTGTCTCCCAATAAAGCCAGAGTGATAGAGCCAAAACAATTTAGGGTTTGTGTGTATGCATTTGAGAATAAAATTATTTCTCATTCTTCAGTTCAGGAAATATATTATTTATTTTGTTACACTTATGATGCTACACTATATTTTCACACAAAATCCCAGACAATACACATTTTAAGGCATGGGAAATTTCACAAACTCTGATAAATTTTCAATTAAGTTTGACTTTTAATGGTTCCTATTTATTCTTAACATGGAATCTGTCTTTAATAAAAACAAAACAAACACAAAACACACATATGCAAACAGTTGTCTATCTCACCTATAAAAATAAGGTCCTGGGGCCAGCCTGGTGGTGCAGTGGTTAAGTGCACACGTTCTGCTTTGGGGGCCCAGGGTTCACCGGTTCGGATCCTGGGTGCCGACATGGCACCGCTTGGCAAGCCATACTGTGGCAGGAGTCCCACATATAAAGTGGAGGAAGATGAGCAGGGAGGTTAGCTCAGGGCCAGTCTTCCTCAGCAAAAAGAGGAGGATTGCCAGCAGATGTTAGTTCAGGGCTAATCTTCCTCAAAAAAAAAAAATAAAAAATAAAAAAAATAAGGTCCTCTTCTGGGGTATAAACTGAGCACCTATGTAGGGGCTGGCCCTGTGGCTGAGTGGTTAGGTTCACACGCTCTGCTGCAGGCGGCCCAGTGTTTCGTTGGTTCGAGTCCTGGGCACGGACATGGCACTGTTCATTGGGCTACGCTGAGGTGGCGTCCCGCATGCCACAACTAGAAGGATCCACAACGAAGAATATACAACTATGTGCCGCGGGGCTTTGGGGAGAGAATGGAAAAAATAAAATCTTTAAAAAAAAAAAAAACTGAGCACCTATGTAAAGTAGGCTAATTCTTTAAAAAAAAATGGCACTTTCAGAATAATGTGTTTATGTTTATTCAAAATTTTACTTCCTAGAATTTCAAAATCAAATGAAGAAGTCTGTGTCTACCTTATTCCTAGCATTCAGGTATTTTTATTTAGATATTAATCTGTCCAGTACCAGCCTTGGTCTATCCTCCCCACAGAGATCTTGTTGATCAGTCTACAAAAGCAGCATATTCCTACCCTTCTGATCATTTTAGTTGTCCTTTTCTTGAGGTCCAATTACTAGACTTGTATACATTATCTCAGATGCAAACAGACAATTGCTTTATTCAAGAATTAAGACAACTTCTGTTAGAAAAACAGAAGAAAAGTAGAGTGTGTGGTAAGAAACACAGAAGTCTGCATTTACATTAGTATGTCTAACATTGATAACGTTTAAAATTAATTAATCAAGAATAGCAGAATAATTATGTTATGTATATGTATTAAAGTCACACTAGAGGGATACAGGCATATGCATAGAAGATGGCTGCCTCTCAAGCAGGATCAGAGAGAAGGGCAAGACTGAGTCAGGAACTGCAATTATTACAAGCTTCTTAGTACTTACATATTTTTAGACTATGTACACATATTGTTTTGCTACCAACTTTAAAAAATGAACTGGCATAGTAAAAGTAGGGGAGGAAACTCATGGGATATTTTTTTTGCCCATCCAAACAGATATGTCAGGATATGTATCAGTTGACGAGGATATTCAATTCATTAGTGATACAGGGTCAAATGCAAAACGGATATTTAGATTGCCCCTTCTTTTCAGTTACTTTTTATCTCTTAATTTAAAAATGTTGAATAAGACAAGTTTTCTCAAGAAGAAACCATACTATATAGTTTTTCTATGCAGAAAAATATTTACCTATCCCTTCTTTCGATTTTTGTCCCAAGCCATCTCTCTATCTATAGCAAACATTTGTCACTCACTTCCCAATCTTATGGTAACTCATTTTCCATAAATCCATTTGCCTCCTCAGAGAACTCCAAAGAATTAAGCATAATTTCTCCTTATTGCTAATTTATTTAAATTTATTAATTATATACATATTTAATATTTCTCTCAATTGGCTATAATTATTTAAATGCTTTTAAACTAATCCTCCCTGTAAATCTTACCATCTTGCTCCATGGGGTACAGCTGTTTCCTTCATGATTTTTTATCAGTAAGGATGCTTTTTCTCATATGCCTGTATGATGTCATGCCTCATTGGTTTGCTCCCTTTGCAGCCAGGCCTTGTCTGGCCCACTTCTGTGCATCCTCTCAAAGACTCTGCCCTCAAAGCACTGACCTACAGCTCCTGTGACAGTTTCTTCAGTCCTCTGCTGAGGGCTGTGCCTCTGGATAATGTAAACTGTCACCCATCCATTGTAACCTCACAGTAGGTAGGACTAAAGAATCAAAATAAATTAACCTCAGCCACTATGTGCTGCAGAACATTGTCCTGAAGTTGTTCCTAATTCCTTCTTTTCATAAAATTTAAAGACAGCATGACACCAGCAGAGCAACCCATTTCACCTTTATCCCCACAGTTAAAAATACATGTCCCAAATGTAGGTTCAAAATTGAGAAAACGAACTTCTCTTTCAACTGAGACGGCTGAAATTTTAAAGACATAGTAACTAGTTCTGAATGTTATAGGCTTCAAACGTGAGATGAGAAGTCAAAATCTTTCAAAAAATAACAATTTTTATTACATAAACATCAGCTTCATCTCTTAAAATGCAATATATAAAAAGCCAATTTACAAAATAAATTAAGTATTGTTTTACAATACAAAAGACTTTCATTATTTGAAAATCTTTACTTCAAAATTGTTTTAGAAAATGAGTGCCCCGGACAGTTAAGATTTTCCTTTCCCTAGATCATTGACCACTCTAACTACTTTGACCAAGAGGATAAAAGACAAAGAATTTTAAATCTATCCTATTGTGAAAAGTTGCTTATTGAAGGCATTAAAAAAAATTCCAGTTGCCAAAATTAAATTTACACGTTTTTAAAGACACAAGTTATTGTAGAAAGCAGAGTGACAGATTTTTCCAAAAGTAGATAACTCATCTTATTTTCTTCCCCTTCGTCTTTCCTTCTTTCTTCCTTCCCTGCTTTTGGGTTTTTTTTTTTTCACTTTTTTGAGACAACGTTTAAAATTTCAGAGATATCACATAAAAATCTGGACTCCTGGCTGCTCCTCAGAGAAATCTGAAGATCTGGCAACTCACATTTCCACCGGCAACTAGTTGAATAGCTGAGTTCTCTTTTCTGTACAGCATGGATACTCCAGTTCCTAGAGGCCCCTTCCTACACTACTGCGTACCAGATCCAGCCAAATTCACTCATTTAAATTATGTGCTTAATGTCTACAGGCATTTATTTGATTTTGTGAACACCAGTTTCCTAAATAAATTAGTTATGGTACTCATAGATCATGATCTTAATAGTTGCAGGAAGTCTTAATAGTTATGAGAAATCCTATTTAATGGCTAATCAAACAATCAATAAATCACCCATAAATATCAATTTTATATTTAAATTAATAGTAGCAGAAATAGAGCTCTTATGTAGCATAAAAATAAGATAAATAAATAAGTCGAACTTTCTTGTAACTCAGTTGAAAATTGAAACTAGCCAAATAGTATATTTTCTTGTTTTACTGCTAATTTGATATACTGTACTGTATTTTAGTCTCCTAGGACTGCCATAAAAAATTACCATCGTGGCCGGCCCAGTGGCACAGTGGTGAAGTGCACACGTTCTGCTTCGGTGGCCCAGGGTTCGCCGGTTCAGATACTGGGTGCTGACATGGCACCGCTTGGCAAGCCATGCTGTGGTAGGTGTCCCACATATAAAGTAGAGGAAGATGGGCACAGATGTTAGTTCAGGGCCAGTCTTCCTCAGCAAAAAAAAAAAAAAAAAAGAGGTGGATTGGCAGCAGATGTTAGCTCAGGGCTAATCTTCCTCAAAAAAAAAAAAAATTTACCATAAACTTGGTGTGTTAAAAGAACAGAAGTTATTCTCTCACAGTTCTGGAGACTAGAAGTCTGAAATCGGGAGCCGTCAGGATGATGCTCCCTGGAAGGTTCTATGGGAGAATCCTTCCTTGCCTCTTCCAGCTTCCATGGTTCCTGGTGTTCTCAGTTTGTGCAGCAGAATTCCAATCTCTGCCTTCATCTTCACATGCCCTTCCCCTCACCATGTCTGTGTTTCTGTGTCATTTTTCTTATAAGGATACCAGTTATTGGATTTAGGACCAACTCTAAATCCATATCATGTCACCTTGAGATACTTAACTTGATTACATCTACAGAGATGTATTTTATGTGCTTTATATACTGGAAATCTATTTCCAAATAAGGTCATATTTATTTGGAAATAGGAGAGAGGTTATATTTATTTAAATAAGGGGAGAATGGGGAAGGGGTTAGGACTTGGACATATCTTTTCTGAGGGATACAATTCAACTCACTACATACTGATTTTTCACATATTTAAATAAATTTTTGGCCCATTTTGACTTAAGCTCTAGTCACTTTCCAATTTAAATTCACATATTCAAAAAAATCAAGCTATAAATAAGAAGTTTTCCTTTGCTTTCAAAACTAGGATCTCTGCTGAATTATAATTAATTGCATCTAATAAGCCAGTTCTAAGCCACAGGACTAAACTAAAGGAAGTCTTAGAATTTAAGCCATAGCTTTTAATTCAGAGTAGTTACCACTTTTCTCTCTCTGACTAGGGTTTCTTAAGATGAGTGCTTGGCCCCTGCAATGGATGCTTGAACAGCTAATGCAACTTTGAATTTGTGAGAACCAACTGACAGATATTCAGGAATTTTGAAAGCTAGTAGTAGCTTGAAATGGGCAATAGTGGGAGTATTTACCCCATAAAATTGGCAAACATTACAAATTAGCAGTCCTGTTCCCCTGAAAACTTGCTGTTAAACAATTACCAGCATACCACTGCCTGCACATTATCAAGGGGTCCACAGGTGGTTTGGCAGTTTCAGAAGAAAAAGTAATTATTTAGTTTTGCTCACCTACATTTTATACATGTTAAATGCAAGGTTAATAACTACTGTCCCCAAAATATTGTTGCTTCTTAATCATTATTATTTCCTTAAATGATATTCAAGAGCAACAAGGATACCTGCAGTCAAAGTTAACAAGGTGAATTAATCTCAACCAATGAACTTTCACATCATTTGCATAAAGCTAGAATTTTAAATCGTTATAGTGTTGCATTGTATGTACAAAAATAGATCAGTGACTCAAAGTAATTCAGAAAAGTATAAAATAATGACAAAAAGGGCAACTGAAAAGTTTCAGTTCAGAATATCATCAGATATATGAACAGTATTCTAGCGCAAATGTGGAAATTGAACGTGTATGTGTTCTGGCAAAGATTCTAGAAGTATAATGACTATTTGCAAATACCAAACACAACTGCAAACTGCAAATAACTAAAGAGTTGACTTTGTTAGCCAAGAGATCTAGTCACCTCTATCACTCAGTGAAACAATAACAAAATAAAGAAACTCTGATTTTCAAAGACAGCACAGTGACCTTCCTCATAAACCAATTACATTTTACCAGAATGAATGCATAACACTGTTTCCAGCATGAAATTCATTAAGTTTGTTATCAACTTTTGTTAACTTTGTTCAGCAATTTAAGGAGATGTAACCAAAACTATAAAGGCATCATTTATAGTTGAACTCCTCATAGGAAAAGGCATAGATGTTCTGTTACTGGGATGCTTGTTAAATTAGCTACAAAGATAACAAGTATCACACTCACAGGGAAAGCAGAATGAGCTGTAGGTAAAATTCCTTTATCAAATAGCACTTTAGATGTCATTTAATATCAATTACATATAACGTGGGGGAGCAAATGCTGTGACATGCTCCTTGTAAGAAAATGTGTACTTGTATCAGAACTAATAGTGCAAGTCGTGTATGTGTGTGTGTGTGTGTGTGTGTACAGGAAGGAGGAGTATTACTGACAAGTAAAGAAATTGCACCCAAATGCCAGGCATCATACTGCCTTATTCATAGAGAAGTGTTGGCAGTCACCAACCTACCTTCTCATCCTGACTCACTATTGAAAGAAATGATTCAAATTGCAAATATGGTCTAATTAATTCAACAAACTTTTATTGTGTGTGATAAGTACTGATGGGGGGGAGGGCTGGGAATACATCAGTGATGAAAGCAGACAAAATATCCTGTCTCATTTTGGGCTGTGTGTGGGTGTTTGTAGAGAAACAGACAATAAACCAAATAAATAAGTGAACTAGAGAGTTGATATATGACAGTTTTTGCTCTATGAAAATGACAATTTCATATAGTTCAACTTAATATTTTAGAAGATGACAAATACCATAGACATAAATAAAGCAGGGCAGAGGGAGACAGAGTTTTGGGATGGGGCGTGGGTGAAGGAAAAGGCAGTGGGAGGTGAGGGAAGGCTTCACTGATGTGACCTCCTCAGTGAGCTGTACAAAGAAACCGACACAGGGAACAGGACTACCTTCCCCACTAAAGAATGCTAGCTGTTGAAAGAACTAAAAGCATTTCTTCATAAATTCATACTAGAAAAGATGGTTTACTTCAGGTGGCTTGCTCAAGCTATGCGTTTCAAAGATATGTCCTGTATCTTGAACAGCCTGAACTTATCACCTTGTAGCCAAAATGACACAATTTTGATATTGAAATTGGGGATATTAGGATTTCTTAAGAAGATAAGTTGTGGGACAAGCAATTTGACTGCCAAGAGACCAATGCTTGCCAGAGAAAGAAATTGGGCTTATTTTTAAACCAAATCCAAATCCTACAATAGAGTGTGGGTTATACTTTCAAAGTCAAGTACTACATAAAGAGTAGTTTGGAAAACCATTGGCTACATCTCACAAGTTGAAGCTTTCAGGGTTGGTGTGTGTTAACCTTGCCTCCTTGGCATCTTTCAGAATGCTTAAAGTAGACTTCAGTGGAAAATTTCTTCATGTTTCTGGATGTATATGCAGTCAGAAAATCTGGAACTACATGACAGTGCCAACAGACACTTGCTGCCATTTCTAATTTGGTAGAAATAAAGACAAAGAAAAGGAATCAATGGCATATAGAACATGACCAATGGCTGCAGCTTCCATATTAAATAAATACATTCAACTAAAATGTTGCAAACAGCATCATTCTTCTCACAGATACGATAAATGGAGCAGTACAGAGCCTGGTTAAGGGTTCAGGCACCAAAGTCTGGGTTTAAGTCTCATTTATTTAGCTACATGGCCTTGAACAAGTTATTTAACCTTTCTATGCCTCAATTTCCATCTAGGAATGATCATAATAATGCCAACCTCACAGGTTTAATGTGACTACCACATGGGTTAACATATGTAAAAAACTTAGAGCCTGGCATGTAATAAAGTGCCTTATTATACAATAAGAACTATATAAGTAATAAGACCTCCCAGGTTGTTGTGATGACTTGATGGATCTGGAAATATAGCAACCAATGAGAAGCACTACGTATATGCAAAAACCTATTGTAGCTGGAAGACTATACACATCATTCAGTCTGGTAAGTCAGCATCTCTCTAAAAGCTAATGTAATCAGATAAGCCTAAAGAAAATAAAGGGTCAAAGGAAATTTTGTCATACAAAAATAAAACTCAGAGCTTGAAAACAGCTTGTTCTGTTCCTTATGCATTCCATTCTACCCTCATGGATGCTTCTCATTTGCTTAACAAGCAAGTTCCTTTGTCGTGTCCGTGAATGTTTACAAACTCCGAACTTGTGAAGTTAAGCCTGTTTTATTAAGTGCTCATCTAGATCTTTATAGCTGTATGGGAATTCAGATACGTTTTCCTTACAAGGTCATGCCAATCCACTAAAACCTGGTGTTGCTTTCATTTAGTCATACATTTCCAGGAGATTTACAGTAGAATCAAGCAATCTAAGCTTGAATTCTGGGTATTGAACTTTAGATCTGACATAAGGAAGTCACTGAAGCCTTTGGAGTTTCCTTTTCCATACCAAGAAAAACAGGGATAATAATTTTGAAAAATAAATGTGAAAATACTTTGTAAACTGAAAATATTATGCAGACATTCAGGTTTTGTGAGGTTTATATATTGAGGGCCCTCTGTAAGAAATAAATACAGTACTATGAATACAAAATTACATACAGGAGTAAAAATTTGGAATGAGAAAAAAAGTCACAACCAATTATAAATGTTAAGATACTGACAAACACCACAAACATGAAATCCAGCAATATAGCCTAATGTTTTTATTAATTAACTTCCCGACATGCTGTTAAAGTAGGCTTTCCTACATTTTTGGCTCTACACTCTTTAAACTCTTTTTGATATGATAATGGTTTCATAATTTTTCCATAGTAAGTAAAAACAAAAATTCAGACCTTCCTCTAAGACGATTGATTGGAATTTTTTTTTAAAGTTAATTTAGGACAGTTTCTTTTAGCTTCACAATTTGTCTTTGGCAGTGTCACGTATGTTTTTTGAATTACTGTCATACTTGAAAAAATCTCTATCAAATGTCTTTCTTGTTTGCACACTACATTCTCAGAGCATTTCATGTTTTCCTGTCTAGAGACTAACCTAACATATTCATTGGCTTAGTGATACCCACTGATCAGTTTCTCCCAGAAATATGTTATCTTCATTGATTTCAGTACTTATATCAAATTAAAATATTAAAATATTTTCCCAGTGTGTTCATATGATATATTACTCTTCATTAATTCGGTTATTAAACAATCCAAAAGTGTAATTCATTGCTTCTACTCAAAATTGATCCTGGAAATTTATCCTAAAGTGGGATGGCTAGCAATAACTTAATTACATCAGAAAGTGACTGCGAGCCACATAAATATGTTCCACAAAACTGAAACTAAATGTGTTCTCAACTCCACTTCCCTTTAGTTGGAGCCCAAAAATAATCCTGACCACTCCAATGCTAACTGATACTAGAAATGTGGCAGAGGGGAAGTCGAAATGAAAAGAGATAGCAGTCTTCACCAATTGCTGTCAAAATATCTCATTTTTGAAAAATTTTTGACTATGTGAACATGGGCTTGGGCCCCTTCTAGGATTTTTAGAAAGCCCCCCTGCAGATAAAACTTAGTTTTATTAGCTTCATAGCAAATCCATCGTTGAAGATTTAACTCCTCTACCCACTAGAAAAATCTCTCTCTCACCTTACTACTCCCAACACCCTTGGCAGCAACTGATACAAATAGGCTCTGGATAAATGTTTGGTGAATGAATAAAATAGGTTGCACTATGATTAATACAATTAATGAGAATTCAATTAGCCATGTGGTAATAAAAATATAGAAAGAAATTTTCGATATAGTAGACAAAGCAATATGATGTAAAGGTAGAGCATGAGCCAAGGAGCCAGGATTCCTGTCTCCATCATATAAAAGGTGTGTGTCTCAACCTTTTCTGTAACTCAGTTTCCCCTTCTGTAAATGGAGATCATACTAATAGCCTACCATGTAGGGTTGTAAGAATTAAATGTATTAATGCATATAAAATGCTTCAAGAGTTTTTTACACATTGTAAGCATTTTGTAAGTGTAGCTATTTTTCTTTTTCAAATGAAAAGCTTCCCTCTTTCTTTCCAAAAATGTTTTAACATAGCATAAACAAAATACAACTCAAAAACTTAAAATACAATTAATACTTGGAATAGTCACAATGATGTGTAAACTAAGGATAAGAAAAATAATAAAAGTCAGGGATGAAATCAGTACTAGAAATGAAAAATGTCATATGAAAAGAATGTTCCTTATACTTGATTGAAGCAGGGAGCAAACCCGGCTCTATGAATCCCGTAAATCAGCCCAGTCTGCTGAGGAGCACCTTTGGAATATTGCAGCAGCAGACTAGCCTCAATCTGTCCTGCTATTTGGCAAAAGATGCTGGCGAAAATTATTAGTACTTAAGTCAAACATTTCTCCATCTTTGTCATCCTATTCAGTTTTTACATCATGGAGAAGCATTTGAATTAGTTGAGTGTTCCCAACAGAGCTCTGCTCCTCAGTGATTGGCTAAGATTATCGAGCAGGTGCTAACAGTGATTGGGCAGGCTGGATGGAAATGAAAGGAATACTTCATTTCCAGGGCTTCTTGTGATCTTGTAGGACCAACTGAATATAAAGTCACAGGACCAGAAGAAATGCAGAAAAATGGGCATCCAAACCTAACATCTCTCAACACTTTCCTTTGCAAAATAAGGATGAGAAACCTTTAAAGATATTGTGTGTGATCAACTAGTAAGGATAAAGAGTTTTAAAATTTTATGAAGTCTGCAGATTTTCATTGTACTAACCCAAAGAATCTTCAAAAGCTATAATACATTTGCTCCCATAATTATAATTCTCTGATCTGAAAAAGAAATTGAGGCAATTCCTAAGTTATCTTTTTATTATTGTTGCTGTTTCAAATTCTCTTTAAAACAAGCCTGTAAATGTCTGTGCCTTCTCTAAGATAAAAATCCCCAAGTACCACTTCAAACTTGATGTTTTCTATTAGAGCTTGTAAAGAACATCTACCTTCCACTTGAATTACTACTTCATTTAAGCCTGCTAACGTGAATTATGGTACTCTTTGGAGCCATATAGATTTGCTGAGTACTATTTAGCTGCAGAAAGAATATGATCTATCCTTGTAGGAACTGATCAGTGACAATAATTCCATCATGTACAGTTTTGAATTAGTTATTCATGTTATATGCCTGTAATGGAAATCAGTGTACCAATTCTGGATTTTTTGGTTGTATTCATGGACATAGTGAGAAAACAACTTTTTTTTTTAAAGATTTTATTTTTTTCCTTTTTTCTCCCCAAAGCCCCCCCGGTACATAGTTGTATATTCTTCATTGTGGGTCCTTCTAGTTGTGGTATGTGGGACGCCGCCTCAGCGTGGTTTGATGAGCACTGTCATGTCCGCGCCCAGGATTCGAACCAACGAAACACTGGGCCGCCTGCAGCGGAGCGCGCGAACTTAACCACTCGGCCACCGGGCCAGCCCCATGAGAAAATGACTTTTTTTAAAATTTCTCAGATAGTTTTCATGTGCCAACACTAAGAAAAAGTTGAATATAGGAACAAAACTTTCACGTTTCTTTGGAATTATTAGCAACCATAAACACTGATTTTTACCAGCACACGATAAATGAAACACATCCTTAATATAACTTTGCCTTTTTCTGAAATTGTTTTGAATTGTTAAATTGTGGTAAAATATATAGAATATAAATTTAGTCATTTAAGTCCATTTTTAAGTGGACAATTCAGTGGCATTAATTACGTTCACAATGTTGAGCAACAATCACCACTATTTCCAAAACTTTTTCATCGCTCAAAACAGAAACTCTGTAACCACTAAGCAATAACTCCCTATTCCTTCTTTCCTCCCAACCCCTGAGAACCTATAATCCACTTTCTGCCTCTATGAATTTGCCAATTCTATAAATTTCATATAAGAGCAATCATATAATGTTTGGCCTATTTTACATAGCATAATATTTTCAAGATTCATCCAAGTCATAGCGTGTGTAAGAACTTCATCCCTTTTATGGCTGAGTAATATTCCATTCTCTATGTACACCACATTGTGTTTATTCATTCATCTATTGATGAACATTTGGGGTGTTTCCACCATTTGGCTATTGTGACTTAGGTTTCAATAAACATTGGCATACAAGTATTGTTTGAGTCCCTGCTTTCAATTCTTTGGGGTATATACCTAGAGGTGGGATAGCTGGGTCATATGGTAATTCTACATTTAACTTTTTGAAAAAACACCAAACCATTTTCCACAGTGGCTGTAAAATTTTACATTTTCATCAGTGTTGTACAAGGATTCAAATTTCTCCACATCCTCACCAATAATTGTTGTTTTCTGTATTTTTAAAGTTATTGTTATAACCATTCTAATGGATATGAAGAGGTACCTCATTGTGGTTTTGATTTGCATTTCCCTAATGACTAATGATCTTTAGCATCTTTTCCCGTGTTTATGGGCCATTTATATGTCTTCTTTGGAGAAATGTCTATTCAGGCCTTTTGTCCATTTTTTAATTGAGTTGTTTGACTTTCTGTTGTTGAGCTTTAGTAGTTATTTATATATGTGGGGGTATTAACCTTTATCATACATATGATTTGTAAATATTTTCTTCTATTCTGTAGATTGTCTTTTCACTTTTTTGATAATGTAACTTTTCCTTTTTAAGAATAGCATTTAAATTTTTCTCTTTGAGATAAGAGAGGATATGAAAGTATTTAAAATACTAATTATAGTAGTTATTGAAAATGCTGTAAAGGAAATGGATTGCCCTTTCAACTGATTCATTATTCTTAATGTGGAATACATTAATTAACCTTGTTTCTCGTATGTATAAATGAAATCTGGTTTTAATTAGAGCTATTTCTACAATAAAGAGTTTTTCAGAGTAAAAAGGATGACATTAGAGGAAAAACTGAACATTTGTTTCTTTTACAGAAGAATTTTTCACCCATGCCTGAGGAATCATTTACTTTATTGGAGTGAGGTAGTATTGACTAGAAGAGGATCTATTATATTGGAGAAAGGAACTGTATAAAGTTTATTGGAAAGAGAATTTGTTAAGTCAGTGAATTCAAGGGAATATGAACAGGTTCATAATATATTGTGGAAAACAGAAAGGATCAAGAAATTGAAGAGTAGCCTCATTGTTGGGACCACAAAAGCTAGATGAGCTAAGAACACAGTTTGGGATTTACCCAAATGCACAGAGCATATAACTAAGATCAGAATGTGCAGGCTCTACTCCAGGTTTTTGTTATGAAACTTCCTCCTCATATTAATGATATTGTAAACGAGAAAAGCCACACTTGCTGTTTATAGGAATCAGGGCCAAAGCTAGCTCTGTATCAGAAGAAGGACTGGGGAGAAGTTTAAAGAGAGACAAAGGAAGGACCAAAGAAGAGGCTCTCGATTGTAGATAAACGAGATTATATTGAGCTTGTGTGCTAAAGAGTTCATCTTTATTAGAAAATCTCCAGTAAAATCTTTCTGCAAGCATGGAGAAAAGAATTAACCATGAAGTATTGTAAATTACATTAGGAAACAAGCCCAGAAAACAGAGAGCTGATGAAGAGTTATGAAAACCTTCATAATATTATTCCAGAATCAAAGTCTCTTCTCAATGAGTTTTGAGAAGGTAAAAATGCAACCAGACTTGATAGGGTCACTGATACGTAGAGCTTTCAATCATTCCCAAATGCAATGTACCCCTGAAAAGTGCACAGTCTGATAGTATCCTAATAGCATTGTCATTTGAAAAATGAATGCAGCAGAACCTGACACTTTGCCACAGCATTTAAAATTGGAGAAGTGTTTTCTAGGGAATCAACCTTTAAAATGTTCCTTTCTATATCACATAAAAGACCAATCCCTCTTAAATAATTCTCTAAAATATATATAAGGCATCTGTCAAATCATGTTCCAGCTAAAGGTAGGATAAGAAATCATAAATATCTAACATTTTATTCTTTGGGGGTCCTGAGGGCAAAAGATAATGCACACTCAAGCAAACATACTCATGGTAAAAATCTTTGCATGGTTAAAAAATATAGCTAACCCAAGGAAAGTGGAAGGAGGACGTTATTGATACCAGCAAGGTCTGAACCCAGCTAAGCTGTCAAATGTCTTGTTACCAGTATGTGTGTATGTAGCAAGTATGCATGTCATGTTAAAGAGCAAACCCCAATACAGTCCAGAATACATGAATTTTTGAGTCTTAGCCTGTGAGAGGAAGAAGAATTTTTTCACACTATCATGTAGTCACCAATAAGACAAACGATAAAACCCAACAACTAAATTAAAATGTCATGCCTGTAGGTGTATGTGTGTGCCTGTGTGTAAGTGATTAAATACTGCCATTCTCCCCACCACTGCATCACTGCAGCACGTATGTCGCCCCGGTGCTCATTTTGTGTTTACTAGATATCGTTGCTTACTTAATGTTGTTGCTCTAAGATGATGGGGAAAGACTACACCCTGTGAGCAGTTGGTGAGTCTCTCCTACTCCCTGAAAAGTAGTAAGACTAGTTCTGAGACAAGAAGCTGATTTCTGGAAGACATATCTCTAGGTCCCACACTTCTTGTTTTGACTTGATGGAATCAAGTCAAGATTAAGGACACTCCTAGATGCTGAAGAAGAAACATCTAAGCACACTTTGAGACAGACTAGTCAAGAACACTCTGGAGTAGGTCACAGACTGAACAGAAATAAGAAGCCAGACTTATGAGCCAGATTATCAAATTACACATTACCAGTTTTATCTCTTTCGCTTATGTTTTCCCACGCGTTTGGTAAACCTATTTTTAAATGTTACTTTCTGATCTACCAAGAACACAAGCTCCATGCAGGCAGGCATGTTTGTCTGCTTTATTAACTGCTGCATTCCCCTATGCTTAGAACAGTGCCAGGGCACACTGAGCAATTAATAAAGATTTGATGAAGAATGATTGGGTTCATCATGCTACTGGGAAATTAGGGAAAGTTTCCACAGTCATACTTTGACCCATATTTTAGGGAAACAACATTCCTAAGACCAGAGGATAGGGGTAGCACTACTGGTGAGAAATCTTCAAGGAGGCATTCAGTCTGAGAGGAAGGAATCACTGCTGTAAGATTGAGCCATTCCTCCCTCTAGGGATTGCTCTTCCATTGCCAGTCTAGAAGAATCTGGCTTTGATTTGTTAAGGCAGCTTTGTGTTTGGAGGCAGGGTGAGGGCAGCAAGTGGGGGAGCCCCTAGAGCTGCATTATATAAGCATAATCAACAGTACATGTCAGCAAAAACCTGGGGAGAAGAGTAGAGAAGCCATTAACTTTAGCCTGTGTGGGGCTCAGGAGGCCCCAGAAGTGTTTCCAGTTCTAATCTACAAGCTGGGGGAAAGTAAAGAGACACTGTGTTAGGTGCTTCATTTATGCCTTCTCATTTAAATCCCACAGTAACTTTGTGAAAATAAATGAGACGGTACCTTACCTGAAAGAAAATGATGCTGAGAGAGATTAAACAGCTTGCATTATGTGGTAGAGCTAGAGAATGACTGAGCCTGGATTCAAATTCGGATTTGTTTAATTTCAGGGTCCACTTTTGTCACTCCAGGATTCAACATCTTCCATCTGCCTAACTCCCAAATCTTACACTCAACGTTTTGACCCTTTATTGCACTGATAATGGCAAAATAATTGCTTCAGCATAGGAATGTGCTGTCTCTGAATTATTATTTTGTGTTTGTGTGAGGGATATGGGTATGAACCTCTGCACCAAGGAAAATTACTGCTCATGATCAAACATTAGAAAACAAAACCAAAAATAGACTGTCTAGAGAGGTGAAGAGGTTGCTTTCAGTGTCAAGTTTAATTAGAAGTGATAACTTCATTAATAAACTTATGTGTTTTCTAAAATATTTTTGTGTAAATTTAGCCTTAGAATAAATCTGGAGAGATTTCCATGTATCTTTAAATGCCTTTGCTAGCCTGTGGAAAATATTTTCTGTGTTCATCAAAGATTTGTTCTAGGGAGAGCAATATGTCTTGGGGCTATGTGCTTCTTTACACGACTATATTCTTGGGATGCTGCTGATTAATACAAGGAAATTCTACCCTTGAATCGTTAGAACAGGGAGGACTTTGTGTAATCTCCCTGTGGGTCCCCTTTCCATGATTTATTTGTTTTCACCCCATCTCTTTCTTCCCTATGCATGTCTCTTATCTTCTATTTTCTTTCTTTGTCTATCCTCTATTTTCAGGTGTTTTAATAACAGAAAAAGTATCTGGGGCGCTGAATTTTAAGGCTATCGACAGATAAAACAACTGGGTATGTAATAACAGTGGGATATCATGATTAATTGTTGGCTCTAGAATAAAAATGAGTTCCAAGAAAATAGAGTTGAAAAACCCTCTCATAATTAACGTGAAGAATTTAATTTGGCTACAGATTTGACTCTGTCTTTAGTTGTCCAATACCGATGGAGATAAATTTGCGGGTTGGCAGACATATTTATTGTGGACCTACATTGTACCAGATGTTAGGCTGGGAAATACTTTACATATGCCAGCTCTTTACTCCTGACAACAGCTCTGCAAAGTAGTTACTTTCATCCTTATTTTATAGTTGAGAAAATAGAGCCTTGGGGAGATTAAATAATCTGCCTCAAATCATGGTACTATAATTTATCAGAGGCAGGATATGAACTCTGGTGAGTCAGGCTCTAAACTTTTGCTTTTTATTTCCACAGGGAAGGATATTGTTTTAATTAATTGCATCTTTGAATACTATCATTAATAACTATTTGTTGAGCAAGGTACTTTCTAAAAGTAGCATATTAGTCTTCCCATATACAACAGAAATGTGCAAATAGAAGTCATTTTCTTTTTTTATTTCTTATTTATTTTTTAAATTTTTATTCAATGAATAATTATTTTATTTATTTATTTTAAAGTTTTTATTGAAAAATCCACTTTTTCTCAGGTGTACATCATAACATATTTCGAATTCTGTGTAGATTACATCATGTTCATCACCCAGAGACTAATTACAATCCATCCCCACACGTGTGCCTAATCACCCCTTTCGGCCTCCTCCCTCCCGCCTTCTCCTCTGGTATCCACAAATTCAATCTCTATTGCTATGTGTTTGTTTGTCATTGTTTTTATCTTCTGCTTATGAGTGAGATCATACGGTATTTGACTTTCTCCCTCTCATTTGTCCTTTCTCATTTGTCAATGACTGAGAGATTTCCGATAAATTGTCTCACTACAACAGTGCTAACAAAGTTTTTGTTTATTATCCATATATTTCATTTTTAATCGGTAAAAGATTAATGAAGGACCAAGGGTGATATTTCAATTTTTTAATGTTTCATATACACACCACCTGGAATGAACATATAATATTTATCATATTTGCTGAAGTTTAAAAAATAATTAAAACAATGTTTTAATTTATTTAAATAAAATAAAATAAATATATAAAGTTGAAATCCTCAATTCCTCAGTTCCTTGGTTGATCCTCAACCAAGCCTATTCTTCCTTCTCTCTCCTCAAAGACAACAAGAATGAATTTGTTGTGCATTCCTTCAGTCCATGCATCTATTCATTTACTACATAAATATGCAAAAATGCATACATAGTTAAATATATATATTTTTTGCATTTCTTAAATGCATCTAAATTATATTCTACTTGTGTTTCTTTCTACAACTTTTCTTAGTTCAACATTATGTTTTAGAGACAGTTCATTCATACATTTTGATTATTTTCAATGTTTTTTTCTAGAATTGTTTTGTCAATTCTTGGGTCTTTCTACTGCTATGTAAATTTCTGAATCAAATTTTTTTTTTGTGGGAATTATATGAAATTTGTAGACAAATGTGAAGAAAATTAATGTTTGCAGGATTTAAAAATCCCACCTAGAACACAATATGTTTCATTACTGACTTAAGTTATAATTTGTTTGCCACATTAAATACCTAGATTTTGTTCTGTTTTTCTCGAATCTATGAGTCTGTCTTTTAATTGATGAGTTTATTACATGTGTATTTATTTTGATTACACACACATTTGTGCTTGTTTTGACTACACTATTTTGTTTTCAATTTACCATATTTTTTCTTTCCTATATTTACTGAATAAACTTTTATTATTCGTTTTATTTCCAAATAGTTGGATGCCTTAAAATTATATCTGTAAATAGTTCCTTCAATAAATGTCTATGAGTGGCCAACTTTCTTAGTTTTTGAAAAAAAACCCATCTTTCCTCGCTCCTGAATATTTTATCTGACAGGCATTTGCTGCACTTTGAAAGTATTATCCCATCATCTTCAGACATCTACTGTTGCTCCCACAAAGTCAGCTGTTGATCTACTTGTTGCTCCTCGGAAGAGAATTTGTCTTTTCTCTGGTTGCTTTTAAGATTTTCTCCACACTTTTGATATTCTGCAATTTCACCACAATGAGCCTAGGTGAAGATTTGGCTTTTTTTGGTTTTCTGATTTTTCAATAATTTTTTTAAACTGAGATATAATTTTTTTTTAACATTAGCACCTGAGCTAACAACTGTTGCCAATCTTCTTTTTTTTTTCCCCTGCATTTTTTCTCCCCAAATCCCCCCAGTACCTAGTTGTATATTTTAGTTATGAGTCTTTCTAGTTGTGGCATGTGGGATGCCACCTCAACATGGCCTAATAAGCGGTGCCATGTCCGTGCCCATGATCCAAACCCTGGGCTGCCAAAGCAGAGCACACAAACTTAACCACTCGGCCATGGGGCCTGCCCCAAAACTGAGATATAATTGACATAAAATATTGTATTAGTTTTAGGTGTACAACATAATGATTTGATATATGTATATATTGTGAAATGATAGTGACAAGTTTAGTTAATATCCATCATCACACATAGTTACAAAATTTTCTTCTTATGATGAGAACATTTAAAATCTACTCTCTTCATATCTTTCAAATTTACAATACAATATTGTTAACTATAGTCACCATGCTGTACAGTACATCCCCAAGACTTATTTATCTTACAACTGGAAGTTTGTACCTTGACTACTTTCACCCATGTTTTTATTATTCCTGCCCAATACTGACTATGTCGCTTCAATGTCAGGACTCATCCCTTTCTTTGCCATTATCTCTGTGAATATTGCCTCTCCTCCATCTTATCCTTCTACAGCTCTTATATGTAAAACCATTTGGTCTTATCTGCCATAACTTGTAAATATATTTTGGTATTATCTGTTTCTAATTCTCTCTTCCCAATAAGTCACTCTGTCTAATTTTGTGCATGATCTCCACAAACAAATCTTTAATTATGATGTAACCAGTTAATCACTTTTAATGAATAGCTTTAAAAAATGGCTTGTTCTTTTGAATTTTATTTAAGAACTACTTCCCTGCCTCTATGTTGAAATAATATTCTTTTTTCCCCACAATTTTATATTTATTTATTTTAAAACGTTTTTATTTTTATTTTTTTATTTTTTTAATTGCAGTAACATTGGATTATAACAATATATAGTTTTCAGATGTACATCATAATATATTTCAAATTATGGGTAGATTACATCATGTTCACCACCCAAAAACTAATTATAGTCCATCACCTCACATGTGAGCCCAATCACCCCTTTTTGCCCCCCCTTCCCCTATGCTAATCACTAATCCAATCTCCATTGCTATGTGTTTGTTTGTTGTTGTTTTTATCTTCTACTTACGAGCAAGATCATATGGTATTTGACTTTCTCCCTCTGACTTATTTCACTCAGCATAATACCCTCAAGGACCATCCATCTTGTCACAAATGGCGGGATTTCATCATTTCTTATGGCTGAGTAGTATTCCATTGTGTATATATACCACATCTTCTTTATCCATTCGTCCCTTGATGGGTACCTAGGTTGCTTCCAAGTCTTGGCTATTGTGTATAATGCTGCAATGAACCTAGGGGTGCATGTATCTTTATGCCTTTGCGTTTTCAAGTTCTTTGGATAAATACCCAGCAGTGGGATAGCTGGATCATATGGTAGATCTATTCTTAATTTTCTGAGGAAACTCCATACTCCTTTACATAGTGGCTACACCAGTTTGCACTCCCAAAGCAGTGTACGAGGGTTCCCTTCTCTCCACATCCTCTCCAACACTTGCTGTTTCCTGTGTTGTTAATTATAGCCATTCTGACCAGAGTGAGGTGATACCTCATTGTAGTTTTGATTTGCATTTTCCTGACAGCTAATGATGTTGAACATCTTTTCATGTGCCTGTTGTCCATCTGTATATCTTCTTTGGAGAAATCTCTGTTCAGATCCTTTGCCCATTTTTTAATTGGGTTGTTGGTTTTCTTGTTGTTGAGATGTATGAGTTCTTTGTACATTTTGGATATTAACTCCTTATCTGATATATGGTTTGCAAATATCTTCTCCCAATTGTTAGGTTGTCTTTTCATTTTGTTGATGGTTTCTTTTGCTGTGCAGAAGATTTTTAGTTTGATGTAGTCCCAGTTGTTCATTTTTTCTTTTGTTTCCCTTGCACAGTCAGACATGGTACTTGAAAATATGCTGCTAAGACTGATGTAAAAGAGTGTACTGCCTTTGTTTTCTTCTAGAAGTTTCATGGTTTCGGGTCTTACATTCAGGTCTTTAATCCATTTTGAGTTGATTTTTGTGCATGGTGTAAAGGAAATGGTCTACTTTAATTCTTTTGCATGTGGCTGTCCAGTTTTCCCAACACCATTTCTTGAAGAGACTTTCCTTTCTCCATTGTATGCTCTTGGCTCCCTTGTTGAATATTAGCTGTCCATAAATGTGTGGGTTTATTTCTGGGCTCTTGATTCTGTTCTATTGATCTGTGTGTCTGTTTTTATGCCAGTACCATGCTGTTTTGGTTACTGTGGCTATATTTTGAAATCACGGAGTGTGATACCTCCAGCTTTGTTCTTTTTTCTCAGGAATCCTTTGGCTATTCAGGATCTTTTGTTGTTGCATATAAATTTTAGGATTCTTTGTTCTATTTCTGTGAAAAATGTTGTTGGAACTTTGATAGGGGTTTTGTTGAATCTATAGATTGCTTTAGGAAGTATGGACATTTTAACGATGCTAATTCTTCCAATTCAAGAGCACAGAATATCTTTCCATTTCTTTGTGACTTCTTTGATTTCTTTCAACAATGTTTTACAGTTTTCAGTGTACAGATCTTTCACCTCCTTGGTTAAGTTTATTCCTAGGTATTTTATTCTTTTTGGGATTGTACTCTTAATTTCTCTTTCTGCTACTTCGTCGTTAGTGTATAGAAATGCAACTGACTTTTGTATGTTGATTTTGTATCCTGTGACTTGACTGTACTCATTTATTATTTCTAAAAATTTTTTTGTGGATTCTTCAGGGTTTTCTGTATATAAAATCATGTCATCTGCAAATAGTGACAGTTTCACTTCTTCTTTTCCAATTTGGATCCTTTTTATTTCTTTTTGTTGCCTGACTTCTCTGACTAGGACTTCCAATACCATGTTAAGAGTGGTGAAAGTGGGCATCCTTGTCTGGTTCCTGTTCTTAGAGGGATAACTTTCAGTTTTTCTCCATGGAGAATGGTATTAGCTATGGGTTTGTCCATATATAGCCTTTATTATGTTGCGGTATTTTCCTTCTATACCCATTTTATTTAGAGTTTTTTTTATCATAATTAATGCTGTACCTTGTCAAATGGTTCCTGTTCTTAGAGGGATAGCTTTCAGTTTTTCTCCATGGAGAATGGTATTAGCTATGGGTTTGTCCATATATAGCCTTTATTATGTTGCAGTATTTTCCTTCTATACCCATTTTATTTAGAGTTTTTTTTTATCATAATTAATGCTGTATCTTGTCAAATGCTTTCTCTGCATCTATTGAGATGACCATGTGATTTTTATTCTTCATTTTGTTAATGTGGTGTATCACATTGATTGATTTGCGGATGTTGAACCATCCCTGCATCCCTGGAGTAAAACCCACTTGATCACAATGTATGATCTTTTTAATGTATTGTTGTATTCAATTTGCTAGTATTTTGTCGAGGATTTCTGCATCTATGTTCATCAGTGATATTGGCCTGTAATTTTCTTTTTTTTTATTGTCTTTATCTGGTTTTGGTATCAGGATATTGTTGGCTTCATAGAATGAGTTAGGAAGCCTCCCTTCTTCTTCAGTTTTTTGGAATAGTTTGAGAAGGATGTGTATTAATTCTTCTTTGAATGTTTGGTAGAACTCACCAGGGAAGCCATCTGGTCCTAGACTTTTATTTTTTGGGAAGTTTTTATTACTGTTTTGATCTCCTTATTGGTGATTTGTCTATTCAAATTCTCTACTTCTTTATCCAGTTTTGGAAGGTTGTATGATTCTAAGAATTTATCCATTTCTTCTAGATTATCCAATTTGTTGGCATATAGCTTTTCATAGTATTCCTTCATAGTCTTTTGTATTTCTGAGGTGTCCCTTGTAATTTCTCCTCTTTCATTTCTGATTTTACTTATTGAGCCTTCTCTCTTTTTTTCTTGGTGAGTCTAGCTAAAGGCTTGTCAATTTTGTTTATCTTTTCCAACAACCAGCTCTTGATTTCATTAATTTTTTCTATTTTTTTAGTCTCTATTTTGTTTATTTGTACTCTGATTTTTATTATTCCCTTCCTTCTGCTGATTTTGGGCTTTGTTCATTCTTCTTTTTCCAGTTCCTTTAGGTACACTGTTAGATTGTTTATTTGGGATTTTTCTTGTTTGTTGAGGTAGGTCTGAATTGCTATAAACTCCCTCTTAGAACCGCTTTTGCTGTATCCCATTGATTTTGGCATGTCATATTTTCATTTTCATTTGTCTCCAAGTCTGTTTTGATTTCTCCTTTGATTTTTGCATTGACCCAAGTGTTGTTTAGTAGCATTTTGTTTAATCTCCACGTTTTTGTGGCTTTGCTGGTTTTCTTCCTGTAGTTGATTTCAAGTTTCATACCTTTGTGGTCAGAAAAGATGGTTGGTATTACTTTGATCTTCTTAAATTTATTGAGACTTGTTTGGTGGCCTAATATGTGATCAGTCCTGGAGAATGTTCCATGTGCATTTGAAAAGAATGTGCATTCTGCAGTTTTGGATGGAATGTTCTATATATATATATCAACTAAGTCCATCTGGTCTAATGTGTCATTTAAGGCCATTGTTTCCATATTGATCTTCTGTTGGGACTATCTATCCATTGGTGTAAGTGGAGTGTTAAAGCCCCCTACTATTATTGTGTTACTGTCTATTTCTCCTTTTATCTTTGTTAATAATTGCTTTATGTATTTAGGTGCTCCTATGTTGGGTGCATAGATATTTACAAGTGTGATATTCTCTTGTTGGATTGTTCCCTTTATCATTATGTACTGCCCTTCTTTGTGTCTTGTTACAGTTTTTGTGAAAGTCTATTTTGTCTGATATAAGTATTGCTGCCCCTTTTCTTTTCTTTGCCATTTGCATGGAGTACCTTTTTCCATCCTTTCACTTTCTGTTTGTGAGTGTCTTTAGGTCTGAAGTGTGTCTCTTGTATGCAACATATATATGGGTCTTGTTTTTTTATCCAATTGGTCACCCTATACCTTTTGATTGGAGCATTTAGTCCATAGACATTTAAAGTAGCTATTGGTAAATATGTATTTATTGCCATTTTGTTACTTTTTTCTTCTGGGTGTTTTAGTAGTTCTTCTCTGTTCCTTTCTTCTTCTCTTGCTCTCTTGCCTTGTGGATTGATGGCTTTCTTTAGTAACATGTTTGATTTCTTTCCTCTTACTTATCTGTTCATTTATTATGGGTTTCTGGTTTGTGGTTACCATGAGGTTCCTGTATAATATTTTACGTATATAGCAATCTATGTTGAGTTGATAGTCTCTTTAGCTTGATCTCTTTCTAAAAGCTCTACTCTTTTACTCCACTCCTCCTACAATTTATGTTTTTGAAATCATATCAAATCTCTTGTCTTGTGTGTGTCTATCCATTACCCTCTTATTGTTGAAATAGGCAATTTTAGTACTTTTGTCTTTTAACCTTTATATTATCTTCATAGGTAAGGTTGATCTGCTACCTTCACTATATTTTTGCCTTTACCAGTGATTTTATTACCTGTTTTGGTTTTTTTTTTTTTTTGATAATTTTCTTATCCCTATTTGTGGTCTTAGCTTTCCTACTTAAGTCCCCTCAGCATTTCTTGTAGAACTGGTTTCTTGGTGATAAACTCCTTTAATTTTTGCTTGTCTTGGAAGCTCTTTATCTCTCCTTTCATTCCGAATGATAACCTTGCTGGTTAGAGCATTCTTGGCTGTAGGTTTTTTTCCTTTCAGCACTTTAAATATGTCATGCCACTATCTTCTAGCTTGTAGAGTTTTGACTGAGAAGGCCACCGATAGCCTTATGGGCTTTCCTTTGTATATCACTTGTTGCCTTTCTCATATCGCTTTTAGGATTCACTCCTTATCTTTAATTTTGGACATTTTAATTGTAATTTTCTCAGTGTGGGCCTCTTTGGGTTTTTCTTGTTTGCTGCTCTCTATGCCTCCTGTACTTGTATGTCTGTTTCCTTCCTTAGGTTAGGAAAGTTTTCAGCTATTATTTGTTCAAAAAGATTCTCTGCCCCTTTGTCTCTCTCTTCTCCTTCTGGGACACCTATAATATGAATGTTAGTGCACTTGATATTGTCCCAGAGTTCCCTTAGGCTATTCTCATTCTTTTTCATTCTTTTTTCTTTCATCTGTTCAGTTTGGGTGATTTCCTCTAGTCTTTTATCCAGCTTGCTAATCCATTCTTCTGTATCATCTACTCTGTTATTGAGTCCATCTAGTGAATTTTTCATTTCCAGTATTGTATTCTTCATTTCTGATTGGTTCTCTTGCATATTTTCCAATTCTTTGTTGATATTCTCACTGTGTTCATCCAGTCTTCTCCCAATATCAGTGAGCATTTTATGAGTTTTTGTTTGAACTCTTTGTCAGGTAGATTGCTTATTTCTGTTTCATTTCATTCTTCTTCTGGGGTTTTGTCCTGTTCCTTTGCTTGGAATGTATTCCTTTGCCTCCTCATTATGCCTCTTTCTCTATGCTTCTGAAGCGGGCTCAATGAGCTGAGGCATGGAAAGAAAGATTTCTTGGATTCTCAAGGTCTGGCAGTAGTGCTCTTTTATTCAGAGAATAGCAAGGAGACAGGACCCATGGGCAGTGAACAGCTGCAGGCATGGGTTGAGGGTAAGGCTAAATTTATGAGGCGTGGGTATGTGAGTTACTTCTTTGTAAGACAAAGGAAAGATTATATTTAAAAAGTCATTAAAATGGTATCAGTGCAGGTGGGGTCTGGTCATTGGGTGGTCCTATAACTGTGGATAAGAATCAGATTGGGGGGCTGGCCCTGTGGCACAGCAGTTAAGTGCTCACGTTCTGCTTCAGTGGCCCGTGATTCACCAGTTTGAATCCCAGGTGCAGACATGGTACCACTTGGCAAGCCATGCTGTGGTAGGCATCCCACATATAAAGTAGAGGAAGATGGGCATGGATGTTAACTCAGGGCCAGTCTTCCTCAGCAAAAAGAGGAGGATTGGAAGCAGATGTTATCTCAGGGCTAATCTTCCTCAAAAAAAAAAAAAGAGAAACAGATTGGATCAGATCAGGACATCCTATACTTCCCAGAGGATGATATAGATTGGTAGGTAGGGCAGGATGCCTTGGGCTTTTCTCCCTGGGGCAGCCTTGATCCTCATCACTTCTATCTATGTATTAGGTGAGTCAGCTATGTCTCCTGACCTTGGAGAAGTGGTCTTATTTAAGAGATGTTATTTAAGAGGCCCAGCCATGTGCTTCCTTCTCATCACCAGTCCAAATGATCCAGGAGTGACACCTGTGTGGGCTACTTGTGTCCTTCTGTTGTGGCAGGGTTGCTCTTACTGCAGATATGCAGGGAGTCTAGTCTTTCCCTCCCTGGCTGGCTGGCTATAAATCAGGTTGAGGAGCCCCAGCACCATTGGCTACAAGGTCTAATAGCACATTCCTATTGCAGTTTTCTGTTAATTGAGTAGGTACCGAGTGTAGCTAGCTGCTAGGCTCAGGGGATTAGAGTTGCTCTAGTCCTCAGGCATGCAAGGATGTTGTCAGCTCTTTTAGGATTGCAGCTGAGTGGGGTTGGCCCTAGGCATGGGAGTACCCAATTGTTTCAGGCTTTAGAAGGTGGAGCTTATTTTCTTCATGGCTATTTGTGAAGCACAGGTCTTCTGCCACTGATAAGCCCCACTGCCCACAGAACCACAAACACAGTCAACACAGCCCTGGTCTGTGCACACTTCCCAACCCCCTGGAGTATACCCAATCGCCCCACTGCAGAGGCCCCCACCTCTCTACCAGTGCCCCACACAGTTATCCTGGTCCTCACACAGGCCCTGACCCACAGAGGCGAACATACTCACCTGCCTGTAGAGGATGAGGCACCCAGTCTATGCAGGATGACAAGCAGCCTGAGGGCTTGCTGTTGGGGAGGCAGCAGTCCCTAGAGGAGGCTGCCTTCCATGGATGAACTGGACTAAATCTGCCCTCTAGTGGGTGGTGTGGGCCCTGGGCTAACAGGTCAGGGGAAGAACTTCAATGGTGTCTGCCAGTGTCTGTGTCAGCATGCCCGTACTAGGTCACAACAATGGCCACCACCAATGTCTCAGTCTCTGGAGAGGTCTCATCCCTCACCAGGTGCATCCAGAGCCTACCAGGTGAGTCTCTTTTCACCAAAGGACTGTGCAGCTTTCTTTTTGGTGATTTTTAGCTTGCTCTCTGAGACAGTAAATTTTTGCATGGGCCCTTTAAGAGTCAGGTTTTTCCAGCTTTGCTCTGATAGCTTGTCTAGGGGTATTCCCCTGTTGCAGTTAATAGCCAGCGAAGTCAGATAGTAGGACACTCATCTCAGTTGTGCTGAGTTTGAAGGATGCTTATAGTGGTAATGTGCCCCTGCTAAGGTCCCCACTTCTCCAGGGAGGGCTGTGTACCTTAGGGGGGCACCCATCTGGCTGGCTATGAAGCTCTGCTGCTCACAAAGGTGGCTTTCTTTCTCTCCAGAAGGAACTTCTGCCTCTTCTCCCTCTGTCAGGACTGTCCCTTCTTGGCGGGTTCTTTTTATCCAGTTTTCAGTTTTCTCTCCAGGGTAATTTTTCAAAGAATAGTTGTAACCTGCTTGTCTTCCTTGGAGGAGGTGAGTTCAGAGTCTGCCTAAGCTGCCATCTTGACAAGATCCCAGAAGTCACTTTCTAATATCTCAAAATTCTCTCCCTTCCTTTCTTTTGTCCTTTTTTTAGTTGTACTAAGTTGTTTTTCATTTTTAAAAATTGTCAAATATATCCAGAAATGTGTATAAAAAGAATATGTATAGTTTAAAAGACAATAACACAATGAATAATCAAATATCTAGATTAAGAAAAAGAACTTCATCAGTACCTCAAGAGTCCTTTCTGGGCTCCTCTTTAATCACAATATTCTCTTTCACCTACAGAGGTTACCACTCTCTTCTATGTTAATCATTCTTTTGTTTTTCTTTATCATTTGGCACCCATGCACGTAGCCTTAAACATATTTTATTCCACATTGAACAAATTAATCACAAGAATAAATCTGCTTCTGTAGGAAAAGTCAATATTGCCACAATTAGGGCAAGGTTGCTAGGAGAAGACAAACTGAAAAGAGTTTCTGGAGAATAGTCTGACTTCAGCTTCCCCAAAAGTTGGCAGGGATCTCTGGGGAAATTAGGAAATAAGGTAATAGATGAATGTAGAAAATAGAGAGTTCATCAAAATTGGACATCTGGCAAACTTGATGTATATCCAGGGATAGGACAAATGGAAAAAGTTAGCTCTGTATTTTCTACTTCAAGCTCACCATGGTCTACCTCCAGCTCTCATGAGAATATCTAAGAAAAACACTTCTGTGGAGCAACTCAGATGATCACACCAGACAGGGAGCAGTTTGGAAGGGAAAGTAAAAACTTCATCAGCACACGGTTTGGACAAGATAAGTACAGAACGCTTACATGGGCATTCTGTCCTAGGTTTAACATGTATAGTATCAGAGCAAATATTTCAGTTTCTGCCCACCACAGGAGAGACAGAGTTTGGAATTTGAGTACCACTAAGTTATAAAGGCTTGGTAAACACCTTGGATTTTCCATTGATATCCAAGAATGGCCATACTTTAGGAATAGAAAGTAAGCTCCAGAACTAAAATATTTGCCCTAAGACTAAGGGCAAAACCTAAATAGACCCTCATGAAGAAAGCATAAATCTAAACCTCTATGCACTCAAGTTAATTGCTGCTAGAATGAACCCCAACATTCTTCAGAGGAAGATATCAAAACTAAGTGTCTTTATAACATATTATCTGTAATGTAAAATATACAATAAAAAATATCTAGATATGCAAATAAACAAAAAAAATGTGACAGACAGACCAAAGAAAAATCAGTCAATAAAAAGAGATCCACAGAAAACCTGGAAGTTTGTAATTAGCAGACAAGGACTTTAAAATAACTATGAGTATATTTTCACATATCAATGAAAAAATTACTAGTGGGAGAAGAAGTGGGAAATTTAAGGAGAGATTGGGAAACTGCTTAAAAGAATGAAAGGAAAATTCTAGAACTAAAAAATATAATATATAAATTGAAAAATGTATTGAAAAGATTAATAGTAGATTGGACACAACAGAAGAAAAGATAGGTGAACTTGAGCATAAGTCAGTAGAAATCATTCAAACAGAAGCACAAGGAGAAGGAGAAACAAACACAATGACATGTGAGGCATTATCATGCCATCCAAAATATATGAAACTAGAGTCCTGGGAAGCAAGGAGAGTGAAAATGGGGCAGAAAAATATTTGAAAAATTATTGACTAAAAATGTTCCACTATTTTATCAAAAAGAGCAAACCAACAACCCAAGAAGTTTAGCAAATCTCAAAAAAGTTACCCATCCACTTGAAGAAGATTTCTATGTCCTTCGTGAAATTTTTTATAAAAGATGTGGACCACTGTCTTATTCAATAAATTTAGCATACAGAGATATGACAGAAATAGTTCTAAAAACTTACTGTCAAGAAAAAATGAATGTATATTTCTATTTGTCAGATTAGGATTATTTCCAACCCAAACACTTTAATATTTTTTGCTTTGTCAGGAAACTCAGAGCTGGATATAATGCATACTTGTAGCGACTAAGTTATTGTTATCCATATCATCTTTCTAAAGGCTTTTCTTCTATTTTTCAGTTTTTTTCCCCTATATTTCATGTATGTTTTATGTTAGTGAGACTCCATAGCAAGTAATTTTTGCATTTAACCAGACCTGGATAGGAATTTAATCCTTAGCCATCTTCACTGTGTGACTTGACCCCTCTGTGCCTTAATTTCCTAATCTGTAAAATGAGGGTAATAAGAATACTCCTATTGCTTATCTTACAGCATTGTTGTAGAGTTAAATTATAAAATGCATGTAAAACCCATAAATCCTGGCAACACAGTAGGATCTCAGTTAATGTGGGCTATGGCTATTTAGTCATCTCAAATAATGCTTGGGAGTAGCTGTCATATAGAACATGAATTAACAACAATAAAGTTCATTCTAGTATGAAGCAAAGTTTATCCAAAGATACAGTAACACGGGAAATTATGAAATTAATGAGAGATTCTCAATCTTTATCTCTTGAATAAATACTGGACCGACATACATCATGGCCTGAAATGATCCATTAAATTTCTGGGCAATAGGAACAGTGTATACAGCGGACACAGCACTTGTTCATAAAACAATTGATAGAATGTTATACAGTACCTTAGACATCTTTGGGTAAACCCCTTCATTTTACTGCTAGGAAAATATACCGAATTTGTGTATTTTTGATGCACTGGATCTTTAAACTTCATAATTTTTGTTATTTTCTAGAGTTCCACAGTGCTTCTTGTGGACCCTAGTTCCAGTCTCCAATACACCGGTTTTGAAAAACAGCTAAATCTGAAGGAAGTCGAGTATCTGTAAAATAAGAATAACAGTATCTCTCCTGCCTATCTCACACGTTGTTGTGAGAAATAAACTGTGAAATATTTTAGGAAAAGTATATGCAAATGGAAAACTAATTCTCATTATTTTTCTCTAGCATTTCTTTTCATAAGCAAATAAAATCCTGGAAATTGATCTTCCTAAACAATGAGAGAGTTCCTATTTCACAAAATAGAAACTATTTACTTGGTTTTATTTTTAAATGGATAAAACCCAGGAAAAAAGACTATTATGGAGTATCTTTTATCTATGCTTTCTTTCTAATATAAAATGAATTTGAAACAACAGCTATTTAAAGTCTGGGTGTGGGAAACAGTGCATATAATGGACACAACATTTGACTTTTTACTAGAGTAGAGGTATGTTTTCTGGTGCCCAGAAAAACTGGTAAATAATAATAGCTCTATTTTGATAAAAAGAAACCAAGAAGATAACAACGATCTCATTGTGTTGAGAGCTTTTAGTTCTCTTTCCACATATAAATGGATTGCTTCTTTGTCCATACTCTTTTCTTCTATCTTTCCAATAGCCTCTTACACCTGCATTGAACAACAGTGTGTGACATTAGAAAAGAAGAGATAGATTAGCTTACTTTTAGATGGAAGCATTATCTGGACAAGTGTTTGCCCACACAAACATAAACCATCGTTTTCTAAGTATGAATTGCTATAATTTATTTATTAGATTTTAGAGATGCCCTTTATGATTCATATCACTTCAGAGCAAAAGACATTTTTTAAAAAGAACAAGAAATTATGTTGAGAGTTTCTACCTATGTGCCTATGGACTCCAAAATTGAAAGCTCTAGACCAGATCACACTTCTGAATGCCAGACCCCTACGGCTTTTCAAATTCAACATATACGATATTAAATTCATCACCTTTTCCTCCCACCCAAATCTGTTCTTTTCTCTATATTTCTTATCTTGGAATATTCCCACTATTATTGTTTTATTAATCTCTTAATGGAACTGTTGTGGAGTTTTTTTAGGTTTATTGAGGTATAATTGATGAATAGGAATTGTATATATTTGAAGTGTACAACTTGATGTTTTGATGTATACATTGTGAAATGATCACCACAATCAAGCTAATTAACATATCCATCACCTCACATGCTTACATTTTCTTTTTCTTTCATTCTTTCTTTCTTTCTTTTCTTTCTTCCTTTCTTCCTTCCTGTCTTTCTTTATATTTTCTTTCTTTTTTTGTGACAAGAACACTTAAATGTACCCAATTAGCAAATTTCAAGTATACAGTACAGTTGTTAACTGCAGTCACATTGCTGTACATTGTATCTCCAAAACTTATTCTTCTTGCATAACTGAAACTTTGTACCCTTTGACCAACACCTCCCCATTTCCCCCCGACCCTGCCCCTGGTAACCACCATTCTACTTGCTGCTTCTATGAGTCTGACTATTTTAGAATGCACATATAAATGAGATCACGCAGTATTTGTTTTCTGTGTCTGGCTTATTTCACTCAGCATACCATCTTTCAGGTTCACCATGTCATCACAAATGGCAATATTTCCTTTTTTTTTAAGGCTGACTAATATTCCATTATATATATATAAACTATATTTTCTTTATCCATTTATCTGTCAACAGACATTTAGGTTGTTTCCATATCTTGGCTATTGTGAATAATGCAATCACTTCTTAATGGATCTTCCTTTCTCTTCATCCCAATACATTATCCATACTGTTGCAAGGCTGATATTTCCAAAATATTAATCTGATCATATATAACTCCACTGTTTTGAAGCCCTCAATGATTCCAAAATGCCCATAACAAGAAATCTAGTCTCTTTAGTATGATTTGTGAGACCCAGAGTCTGGCCTTCTTCTTATCAACTTTCCCAACTTCAACATCCTGCACATACTTTGTGTTTCAGTCAGGGTAAACTACTAAACTTCCTCAAACAGCATAATGTTTGTTCCATGCTCTCCTGTCTTTGCACATAGTTTTCCCATTGCCTAGAATGCCTTTCCCTTCTCTCACACCACCTACTCCAACATTCACCTACCAAACTTTTACTCATCCTTCCAGGCCCAACCCAAACTTTTGTCTATTGTGAAGCCTTCCCTGATCCGCCAGAAAAGAAAATTTCCTCCTCTAAGTCCCCTTAATACCTTGAAAAGAATATCTTTCTATTATTGCTCTTAACACATTACACTGTAATATTTTTTCACAAAATTGCTTCCTTTTTCTAGTCCTGGAACTCCTTAGGACAAGAAATGTGTATTATTTGTATTGGTTTCTCAGTGCTTCACTGGTGCATTGCATAAGTAAGTCAACAGTAACTATTTGTTGAATACATGAGTAAATGAGATTTTTTTAAACGCCACTTACATGAGAATAGCACTTTCATATATATTTTAACACTCACAGAGCCCTGGGATGTCAGTAACTCATGGTCACTGTTGTTAGAGAGGGCAGTGGCCCTACTAACACATCAATGTAAAAGAAGTTCTCTCATACTATGCCCAAATGTCCAGTGGATGGGTACTGTGATCATCGCTGACATGACTCAGTGAGCAATTTAATATGCTAAAGTAACTGCTGTCACTCCACTTTAGGTTTGATTTTACAAAGAAGTCTGAGTAAGTGCCACAGACAGATATTTTCCTTTTCTCAACTATTAAGAGCTTACTAGCAGCCTGAGATAAGGCTCCCTGATCTCCCCAGGACATAGATCACACTATATTGACATTGCTTGCTCACTATTCAGTTTCCTTCACTGCTCATGATCTCTTGAGGAAAAGAACTATGTCATTTTCATCTTTGTATCCCCAGCACTGATCACAGTGCCTGGTATTTAGTGGGCTCTAATGAAATGTTTTTAGAAAAAAGGAGGGAGTAGAAGGAAAGGGTGGAGGAAGGGAGAAGGGGAAAGGAAGAGAAAGGAGTCATGCCTCCTTGCTAAAGTAAGAAATGTAAACATTATTCCCATTTTGCCAATGAGGAAACAAAAGAAGAAAAAAGTGTCCAAAACTACCTATGGACTGATTCACTGGTAAAGCTGAGACAAGAACTCAATTATCCTGTCTTAGAGCCCAGGGAGCACATAATCTTGCCTCTGGAAAGGAGCAGGGACCCACAAGTTGATATTTCCCTTCCACTTTCCATTGAGACTCTCTGCCTTCTGACAGAGAGTTGTGTTTAGAAGTTTTCTTTAATTATTTTTTGAATAAAACCAGAGCTTTGCTAAGTATACTCAGAGAGATTTCAAAAGAAATGCCTTATTCACACTATCCTTCTAAAAATTACTTTCTGGTTTTCTTGTTCTTCCTCCATTCCAAAATTCCATCCTTGATGGTAACGCAGAGGACAGAAAAGTTCTAAAATTAATAAACTGAAAATTGTGAGAAGTCAATGGAATATATTTCCACTAAAGCAGTTTATAGGAAATGAAACTGAGATTACTTTTTTCTCTGACTATTATTCTTTTTGACAGTTAAGAAATTTCATATTTAAATTATTGGAGAATACTGAAATTATGTTTCAACAATACTTAGAGACCACATTTTCTCCCTAGACACATTTGCCCACAACATTTGTGTCCCATTTTATACCCTAGAAAAAATGCCCCTTCTCTGAGTTCCCATAGCACCTCCTAAGGATACATTTACTACATTGTAATCATCTTTTAATCTATTGATTTTTTCCACTAGTTTTTGAGGTCCTTGATGGGACCTATGACTATATGGGACTATATGACCCAGGGCCAGGAATCAACCACCAGCCATGGTGATTACTTCAGGGAAGAGCTTGGAATCCCAAGTAACACAAACACAGCCAATCATGAGAAGTGTGCTGGGATAATTGTGAAAGAGAAGCCCTCTTCCTGCAGATGTTGCTAAGAGGATGGTATATATTCTGAAAATGGTGGCCATTACTGAAGGAGGGAGGGACTTGCCTTAAAATGGAGCCAATCATGAGTAAGATAGAGAGCAGCAATGACATTACTTGAACCTTTGAATACAGCCATACATAACTTTTCAGTTATGGAAGCCAACAAATTCTCCTTTTTGCTTGAGCTATTTAAGTTTCCATAACTGCAATCTGAAGAGTTACGGCTAACAAAGTCATGGCTTTGTCAGAATTTATAAAATAAATTGAATAGTATTAAATCCCATCAGCCCAAATAACTGGTCAGTTGCTAAATATTATTTCACTCTATTTTTCCTCAATATATTTCATTTACTGAAAGTCTGCAAACTCACTAATGCATGTCCACCATTCATAATCTCAACTTTAAAATCTGTCCTATCCAACCAGAAATAATCCTCCACATCCCTGAACTCTTAAAGAACCTTACCTCTAGAAAAAGATAAGAATACTTTCAATTTTCCATGTATTTATATATTGTCTTATTTAGACCAAACTATTGTGACTCAGCCAAGTTTTAATTATCCACTTGAATTGTTCCTTGAATGATAAATGATGGAACATTAGACTGTTTCTTTATTTCAATTACTTTGTATTGGAATTACCAAATCAAAATTTTAAAATCAAAATTTATTTCAACCTCATGATTATATTAGTATTGTAATTACTCATTCTCATACTTATAATTTTAGCTTCACTTGTAACTTAAATGGATTTTCATTGTTTACATATGAGTTGCTTTGATCTTGTTTATGTGTTCATGAATAGTTTGTGATTTCCCAAATACCCATTGAAAATAACAAACAAACACCTGTATCTTTATCTATCTTTTACACAGTTCCTATTTTGCTGAACCAAGGTGGATTTTTTAGTATTTGGGTTGTATCTACACTACAGCTAAATTACCTGAAAGGTAAATCATATAATGAAAATCCCTTAGAACTCATATCATCTACATAATTTGCTTCATTATATCAATCCAGGCTCATATTCATCAACTCCCTACCTCAAACTTTACACTCAAAAAACACTAAACCACTTGTATTTCCTGGAACATACCATGTGTTTTTATGCCTTCTTGCCTTTGGACACACTCTTCTTTCTATTTGTAATGACTTTCTATCTTTTGTCCACCAAAGGAATGCTTATCTATCTTTCAAGCCTAATTTAACTATTATCCTCTCAATGAAACCTCCCAGACACCCCCTTATTGTCCAAAGCAAAACTGACCATCCCTACCTCTCTGTTAGCACTGAACCTGTGTGTGTCTCTATTATTATACTCATCTCTATTGAATTATTTTTTTGACTGTTTCCTCAATCAAAATATGAGCTCTCTGAGGGAAATGGACCAGATCTCATAGATTGCTATATACCCAGAGGCTAGAATGCATCTGGTAATATAGTAAATAATTTATGTTTGATGAATGAATGAATGCTTGAATTCATGTAGACAGCAGAAGTAATTTATGTATGTTTGATTCCTTCAACAATCATCTAATTTTAGTAAAATGTCTTTTATATTAATCAATGTCCTAATCTTATTTCATAGAAAAGTTTTAAACATAAAAATGAGATCTATGAGCAACTTCAATGTAGAGTTTGGATTTCAATGGCAGACGCTGAACTAAAATCCATTAGTTAAGGTTCTAGTTGAGAATGGTATGTTTTGGCTGGAAAATTTACATGGTATGTGTTTAAGAAGTAGTATGGGTGGTATGGCAGATAATGTAAAAAGATCAGGCATAGTTTCCAAAAACAATTAACATGTAAGACATATTGGCTAAAGAAATTCTTTCAGCTTATAGAAAGATACAAATAACATCTCACACTGAAAAGATAAAATAGTACAGAATCCATATCTTAAAACACTGCTGCTAGAAAAATGACACACTTACAGGTTTCATTTAAAGGCCACAAAAATAGAAGACTCTCAGAGTCAAAAGACACTAAAAAAGAAAACGTAAAAATTTCTGTTTCATCAATTATATAGATGAGTGAATCAAGAGATAAATATTTTTACCTATCCACCACCCAAAAGACAGCCCCTTTAAAAATGTAGAACCCATGTTTCCAGCTTCCTATTCCATGGAAAGAATTGAAATGTTAGATTTACCATGTTTTCTACATGATTCAGAAACATTATGTTGTCCTTGTCATTGACTAAAAACAACTAGAAAGAATGGATAATTTTGTTATTTTAAAATAGTCCTTTTCATATAATATTTCATAAAGAAACCAATTTCTGGGAGTTAAGGCAATGTTTACACTTGACAACAATAGTAAACCACGCCAATAACATGTGGTTGACTTAGCATACCATGAAATAAAGGAGGAGGGTACCATTGTCCCATGCTATTGCTTTCTGATTATTAGAATAATCTATGGCACATTTTTCTGTCTTGTCTCTTCTCGGCCATAGCATGTCTCTAGAATTCAGCCTTTTCCAATTAGTCATTCATGTTGTTAAACTAACCAGGTTAAAATAGAAACAATTTAAGATTCAAGAGAAGGAGAAAATAGAATAGGAAAAAAGTGTCTTTCAGTTTAAAATTTTTCCAAGTTTACATGCAGCTTTGTCTAATGGCAGAAGCAATCTCAGTCAGAAACATTATTTTTTCCTTCATTATTAATTTAGGTGATTTACATTTAGCATAGCCAAGAGCTGGACATTGTCCTATGTTTGTAAAGGAAAAGGAAATGATAAAGAACAAGCCTTTACAATACAAAGAACAGATGGTCTATGCAAACCATAATAATGAAAACTACCACATATCACCAATAGCTATCATATATCACCAGTCTACTACATGCTAAATGATTTTTATACAGTCATGCACTGCTTAACAATGGGAATATGTTCTGAGAAATGCACTATTAGGAGATTTCATGGCTATGCAAACATCATAGAGTGTACTTACACACCTAGGCTATATGGTTTAGCCTATTGCTCTTAGGCTACAAACCTGTATACCATGTTACTGAATTGAATAATATAGGCAATTGTAACACAGTGGTAAGTATTTGTGTATCTAAACATAGAAAAAGTACAGTAAAAGTATGGTATAAAAGTTAAAAGGTGGTACACCTGTTTAGGGCACTCACCATGAATGGAGCTGGTAGGACTGGAAGTTGCTCTGAGTGAGTCAGTGAGTGAATGGTGAAGGCCTAGGATATTACTGTACACTTAGGCTACACTAAATTTGTAAATTTAGTGGCTACACAAAAATATTTCCTTTCTTTATATCCTTATTCTATAAGCTTTTTTATATTTAAAAAAAATTCTTTTTTCTTTTACTTTTTAAACTTTTTTGTTAAAAACTAAGACACAAACACACACATTAGCCTAGGCCCACACAGGATCAGGATCATCAATATCATTGTTTTACACCTCTACATCTTATCCCACTGGAAGGTCTTCAGGGCAAATAACATGCATCCAGTTGTCATTTCCTATGATAACAATGCCTTCTTCTGGAACACCTCCTGAAGGACCTGCCTGAGGCTCTTCTTGAGGAGATGTCACTCTTTTCAGAAATATATCCATGGTGGTTTTCTTGGTTTACTTCTTTTTGTCATCATAAATTTGTTTGTAAACAGATAATGCAACATAAACATTCCTCTCTATTAATAAAAATCTTTCGGGGCTGGCGTCCATGTTCTCAAACTGTTTAAGGAGCTTGTTGAAGTTTGCAAAAGCTTCTGCTAAACCCTTCACTGAATTTTCTCGAGACTTCTTCAAGAAGCTATGCATTCTTGTTCCAGTTCCAACAACTCCTCCTTACTCATTTCTTCAGGAACCACGTCTAGGAGCTCCTCAGTGTCATCCTGATCCACACCCAGGTTAAAGTCATTTGATCTCAACTACAGCCTTGTTGATTTTTGCAACCTCCTCATCCTTGGCAAATCCTTTGAAATCATAGATGAACCTCTTGAGTATCTTCTTCCAGATGCCACTCATACACTCCTTGGTGACATCAGCCCAAGTTCAAGCAAGGTTCTTGATGCAGTCATAGATGTTGTAATCCTTTCAGAATTCTATCAGTGTCTTCCTCAGTTGCAGCAATACCCTAGACAAAGGTCCTCAGGTAGTAGACCTTAAAAACTGTTATAACTCCTTGATCCATTGGTTGGACCAAAGAGGTGATGTTTGGAGGGAGAAATATTGTTTTAACATTGGGATGAAGATCCCCAATAAAAGGAGGATGTCCAGGAGCATTAATAAGCAAAATCTTGAGAGGTATGTTATTCTCCAAAAGGTACTTCTCCATTTTGCTGGGACAGCAATTTAGGAGGGCATCTTGGAAGAGGAGCTAGGTCATCTATGACTTCTTATTGCTTCTGTAGTGCACTGCCAGTGTTTGCTTATTCATGTGCTTGAAGGCCCTGGTGTTCTCACTGTGCCAGATCACAAAGGACATCAATTTGTAGCCTGCAACACTACCCCCAATCAAGACTGTTATCCTGTCCTTAAAAGCCTTGAAACCTGGCATTGACTTGGCCTGTTATGGATGAAAACCCTTTCAGGCATCCATTTCCAGAATAGGGAGGTTTCATCCACATTGAATATTTGCTCTAGCAAGTAATTTTCCTCCATAATCAGTTTATCTAGAGTTTCCAAAACTTATTCAGCAGTCTTCACAACAGCATTTGCAGACTCATCACTCACTTTCACATCATGTAATGAATTACGATTCTTGAATCGTTTAAACCACGCAGAGCAGGCAGTAATTCAATATCATAGCTGAGTCCACACTTTTCTTTCAACATCACAAACTTTTTGCTTTGACTGTGATCATCATGGTGCTGAGAGGGATATGCTTTGTGTCTGGTCTTCAATCCAGGTCATTAGAAGTTTCTCCATGTCTGATATAGGCCCTTCTCAAATTTTTATTAGCTCTTGTTGCCTTCAGTGAAGTAGATCCTTTAACAGCTTCCATCACTTTGTTCTTTTCCTCCAAGGTTGTAGCTATGGTTGAACAGGACATGCCTGACCAGAGAGCAACAACCATCACTGATTTTCTACCTTTGTAGTCCTTAATCACTTTTAACTTTGTTTCCAGGTTAATCACTCAATGTGGCCTCTTAATGGCAACATTAGCAGTGGATTTTGTATGCTTAAGGGTTACGACGAACAAAAGAACATGAGATTAAGTCAAGCACAAGAGAAAAGATGCAATCAAAAGACTCAGTAAACACGAGATGCATAAGGCTGCTGCTGGTGTACTATGGCCTACTGTTTTACAGTAAACTTTTTTTACAAGTAGAAAGAGTACACTATAAAATGATAAAAAGTAAAGTATAGTAAGTACATAAACCAGTAACATAGTCGTTTATTATCATTATCAAGTATTTTGTACTGTACATAATTGTATGTGCTATACTTTTTATGCGACTGGCAGTGCAGTAGGTTTGTTTACACCAGCATCACTTGAGTAGTGAATTGTGCTATGACATTATGATGACTATGACATCACTAAGTAATAGTAATTTTTCAGCTCCATTATAATCTGATGGGACCACTGCCATAAATGCGGTCTGTCATTGACCAAAACATCATTACACAGTGCATGACTGCACATTATCTTACTTAATCTACATGAAAATCCTATAATTTATGAATTTTTATGACGCATCAACATGACTTTTTAATTTAAAACATCAATAGATTTTTTTTAAAGACGATAACTGATCAGGTAGAATACGTATCTCACAAGAGGAGAAAAAACATAAACAGATGAAAATCATGAAGGAAAAGTAAAAGACTTGGAAGACACATCTAGGAGACTTAAGAGTAAGAAAAATCAGAGCTCCAAATGAGATAAAAAGAAAATATGAAGTGATGATTAAAGAAATAATAGAAGAAATTTCCCTGACCTAAAGAAAGACTTAAGTCTATAAGATGGAAAGTAAAATGAACATTTTCAGCAACAAAATATAACAATAGAACAATACTGAAATGATCTCTCAGTGTGAGGCTTTTGAAAAGAAGGCACATTCTAACTCACCATTAAAAATCCCCTTAGTCTAAAGGGACAGATTAAATATGCTAATTTTTAATTTTTCTTTTCAATCTTCTAGTAGCCCTCTTGTGGTAGTAACTTTTCATTTTAGAAAATGTCAACAAGTTTACAGCATTTCCCTTTTTGTAAAAAACCCATGGAAATATTTTTTTAACAACTTAAAAAATGCTGCCATATCTGTAAACCTCCTGTGGTACAAAATATTTTGGCATTTTCTGTTTCATAACAAAGTATTAAAATGCTACAATTTAAGGAAAAGTAGAAAATATGAAGATGCAAATAAATATTAAAGGAAGTATAATGGTAGCCAACTTCCCTCCCACTCATCCCCTATCCCCCCCTCCCTACTATGTAGCTATTGTGTTTGCCATACCTATTTTCTCAATGATGGACAGCGAGGGAACTCCCTTCCTTCTCCAAATTATTTTCCCCAAATACATATGACAACTTAATATATGACACATCACATTTCAATTTGGTAGGAAAAGAATAGTTTACATAATAAATTCTATTGACTTAATCGGCTATTCATCTGGAAGAAGGCAAAACTAAGTTCATTTTAATATTTAAATATAAAAAATAAAATTTAAATATTAGAAGAAAATTAGAAGATTGTCTATAAATTGAGGGGTTGGGGAGAAATTAGGAATAAAAATAAGAAACATAAAAATACATAAAGGACCAAATAGACATAATTAAACACATAAAAGTATTCAATGTTTTTAGGGTGAAGATATTATAAACCAAAGAAACAAGATAAACAAGAAATAGGGACAAATATTAGTTACATAGCTAAGAGTCAAAAGCTTAATACTGAAGAGCTCTTAAAAATTGTTATTTATAGGGGCTGGCCCCGTGGCCGAGTGGTTGGGTTCGTGCGCTCCGCTGCAGGCGGCCCAGTGTTTCATTGGGTCGAGTCCTGGGCGCGGACATGGCACTGCTCATCAGACCACGCTGAGGCAGCGTCCCACATGCCACAACTAGAAGAACCCACAACGAAGAATACACAACTATGTACCGGGGGGCTTTGGGGAGAAAAAGGAAAAAATAAAATCTTAAAAAAAAAAAAATTGTTATTTATAAAAGAGCAAATCAATGGGAAAATGGGCAAAGGATATGAGCATATACTCCACAAACGAGAAAATCCAAGTGGCCAATAAATTTAAGAAAAAATGTTTAACATTTTGTCATATAATTTGGCTATTAAAACTAAAAACACAATATGCTGTGACCAAGCTATTTAACTCTTGGTAATCTGTTCTATATAAATATAATAAAGAACACATATATAGACTAGGATGTTAAATGAAGCATTATGGATAGTGGGAAAAAAGACTAGGGACAGCATTGCTGTTTAACAACAGGAGAATGCTTAAATGAGAAACAAACGGTAGTATATCCATACTATGACATTTTATCTAGTTCTTAAAGAGAACAAGTTAGATCTCTATTTATTGACTAGAGAAAACTCACAATGTATTATCAAGTGAGAAAAGTACGTTTCAGTTTGTATAATATGATTCCATCAACAACAAACAAACATAGCCATATTTTTTAAACTTATTCTTGTGTATATCTATATGGCCATAGAGAAATACATATCAAGCTATAAATATTGGTTACTACACAGGAAAAAAAAAAGATTTGATGAAGGTAGGAGTCAGAAAGTGTATGTGTATGCAAATTATTGGTTTTTACTTTGTACATCTTGGATTGTTTCTCTGTTTAAAATTAGCATGTGTTACTTTTGTAATTAAGAAAAATAATAAAATGAAATCATGAGAACAGGCATTACTCTGGGATCTGTATAGGACATTCCAAATAAACATAGGTTAAAAAGGAACTCATAAATCTTCTAGAGCAATCCTAGAACTTTCAATCCAATGAACAATCTAGAATACAAACAACTTTGTATTAAAAAGTGTCTAGGTTAAAGTTAATTTTTATTTCCAAGGAAAGATAGGGCCATAGTACAGTTGTTCTGTTGTGAATGAATACCACAGGGCTTTAGTTTCATCTACAAATAAGTAAAGTCAACTAAAGTCTTCTTCCTCTGATGTTCTATGATTCTTCTAGGATTCTATAAAAAATATAATTCAGCAAATATACAGCCTACATGTATTATGTGATCGGCAGTGTACTAGGTAATGATCATGCACATATGGATAAGATTTGACATTTACCCTCAAGAAACTCAGTCACCCAGAGGGAAAAGGAGGCAGCTAATTGTACCCATTGCAATTACAAAGTATACAAAAAGGCACAGGAACATCTATGAGGTTATAATTAATTACCTTGGGAAAATGTGGCCTTCAAGAATTAACAGGAGTATATAAAGTGAACCAATATTTCAGGCTGAAGGACTAGAATGTGCAGAGACAACAGAAGAGGATTTTCTGTGTATGTTTGAGGAGTGGTGAGTACTGCAGTGTGACTACAACACATGGAGAGTGTCAAAATGTGAAGCTACCAAGCCAGTGCATTAGGGTTTCTTGTGCTAAGAAATATGAATGGTAGCCTACTGGGCAAGTAATTCTCAAACTTCCACATATAAAATAATATCCTAGGAGTGCTTATTACAACTCAAATTCCTGGAATCTAGCCCCATGGGACACAGGAATCTGGATTATAATACTCAGGTGATGCTGACATTGAGAAATAATGCTGTAAACTGTGAAGTGAAACCATCAAAGATTTTTAATTAGAATGATGACATGATCAGACCTGTGTTTTAGATGAATAACTCTGGCATTAGTGTAGAGAATGGATTAGAATCGTGGACTGGGGGCTGGGAGATTGGGTTAGGATATTCAGAGGCCATTACCAAAGTATAGTTGAAAGGTGATAAAAGTGTGAATTAGGAGGCCAGCCTCAGGGCCGAGTGGTTGAGTTCGAGGGCTCCACTTCAGTGGCCCAGAGTTTCACCAGCTCAGATCCTGGGCACAGACCTAGTGCCACTCATCAAGCCATGCTGAGGCGGGAGCCCACATAGCAGAACTAGAAGGACCTACAACAATGTGCTGGAGGGCTTTGGGGAGAAGAAAAGAAAAGATTGGCAACAGATGTTAGCTCAGGACCAATCTTTTTTTTTTTTAAAAAAAAAAAAGGTGAATCACAGCACTAGTATTGGAGACAGACATTGGGGGCAGTTTTGAAGGACACCAGAAGTTAAATGAGCAAGACAGCTGACCAGTTGAAAGTTGGTGAAAGACAGGGTAGAGAGAAAAAGAACGACAAAAACAAAACCGAAGATCCTACTCCTGAGACAAGATTGGCTGTTCTGAGGCCATGGTAGTGAGTAACTACCCAAATGGGAGTTAAAACCATTAACCAAAAGATGACAACTTCCTTCTGTGAATAAACTTTGGAAAGTCAGCTAATCAGTCTGACCTGCGAAACCATGCTTCTACAGCTGTCTTCAACCCACTCCTACTCCTGAAAGTTTTCCAAACTCTGAAATCCATGCCTCTCCAACAGTCTATCAATTTCTCCCCATGCCTTGTCCAAATGTCTGCCTTGCTAATGAAGTCTACCTTGCTAGCATCACTCTCCCTTACTCATAGACAGCATGACTGTCTAACAACAGAGGAACAGTTGAATACATGGTAGTACATATATACTATGATATTTTATTTTATTTTATTTATTCTTTTTTAGTGATGAAGATTCGCCCTGAGCCAACATCCATTGCCAATCTTCCTATTTTTATGCTTGAGGAAGATTGGTCCTAAGCTAACATCTGTGCCAGTCTTCCTCTATTCTGTATGTGGGATGCCTCCACAGCGTGGCTGATGAATGGAGTAGGTCTGTGCCCAGGATCCGAACTTGTGAACCTTGGGCCACTGAAGCAGAGCGCATGGAACTGTAACCACTCGGCCCCAGGGCTAGCCCCATATGACATTCTATCTAGTTCTTAAAAAGAACAAGTTAGATCGCTATTTAATAAGTTCACCTGTTTGCTTTAATTATTGTGTGGTAGTCTCTTCTTTCAACATGAAGAAGGTAAGGTAGAAAGGAAAAGAAGCTACATTTATTGAGTGATGGCTATAAGTTAGGCATTTTGTAAAGTTCTTTAACTTTTAATCTTCATTTACTTGTTTTTAAACTCTGTGAAGTATTCTCGTTACTATTTTCCATGTCAGAAAATGGAGGCTCTGGTGAAGAAACAAACAAAATCATAAAACTAATCTGCTCTTGGCCCAGGATTTGACCCCAGGTCTTCTGATTCCAAGTCTAATGAGTCTCCTGATTTTGAGTTTGATGAACATTAGCTGAGATAGTAAATGTAGGAAGAAATGCAGATTTAAGGAGATAAATAATAAGCTCTGTCTTGGACATGTTAAAGATGGAGATTGCTAAAGGATATTGAAGAGGAAATAAGTAATAAACAGAAATATAGATGAAACTCAAGACAGAAGTTGGGTCAGGAATTATATATTTGGGAGAAACTGTATTTTATGCTGATGCAAGGTTAAATGTTAGTCATTCAAAGTGCTAGTAGAGGAGAAATAAACAACGAAAGAGAAGGGGAAAAAATCATTCTTTAAGGAGAAAACCAAAGAAAATACAGTCACATATGAAGCCAGAGGAGAAAAGTTTTAATAAAGGAGGATGTGGTTGACAATGCTATATGTTGCAGAAAAGTAAAAGAGGATGATAAATTCAATGAGACTACTGGATTACATAACTACTACATCTTTGATGATTCCTATGAGAGTAATTTCAGTGACAGGAATACCGACCAGATTTCAATGAGTCAAAGAGCAGGGGAGAAGGAGACACAGTAAGTCTGGATGACTTCTTCTACTCCCAGTAGTGAAGGGAAGATTGCTAAGACAGAAAGTGGTTTAAGGAGAAAACAGAACTAAGGGAGTTTTTAGAATGGTTAAAAACTTGAGCATATTTGGAAGCAAAAGTGAGGAAACCAGTGAAGATGCTTTAGAATTAGGTAGGAGCAGAGGTAGAAGGATTAAGCCTCTATGTGTGAGCACTTCTCCCCCTAAGGCCTGAAGAAAAAAGAGAAAGGGGGCTGAAGTGATGGATAGGTTTGCCAGTGAAGGGGAGGAGATTAAGAGATCATCTTCCTATTTAAAAAGACAATCATCTATGCCTAAAGTTTCTTTAATTTTATTTAATCAGAATAGTTTTTCTCAAGGGAATATATACTTAATTTTGAAATAAGAGGTATTTGTGTCAGCAAATTAGAATAGGAAATCGTTTGAGGAAAACTAGATAGCATGGAGAATGGCAGGAAAAGGATTAGGGGAAAGGGAATTTAAGACCAAGGGGAAAAAATGGGGAGATAAGCTTTGTGTATAGGAGCCAAGAACTTGTGAATACAAAGATAACAATTACTCTGACATTCATTATGATTTTGGACCAATTCCTTAATTTCTCCACCCCTGGGAGTTTACAGCCTAATTATTAGCTTCCCCAACTATAAAACTATGGGGAATGTCAAGTATTATACAGCTAACAGTAGAATGGTAATATTTGCCGATCTGCCTCAAGAGTAAGGCACGAGAAATAATTGTTCAGAATTGGGGGATGCACACAGTGATGAATCTGAAAGGGAGCAAAGGAGAAGAAATTTACAGAGAAACACTCTTTATCTGAATATATTAATAGTTTTTAAAATATACACTGTTTTCACTAAATCTGTTTGCTCTTATTCACTTCTCCACTTCATTTTAGGTACTTTTATTCAGTTGTCTCTGTGCTTTACAATAAAAGGTCTTGTCAAATTTTCTTTGCAATCTACTTTTTCCAATTTCATTGCAGCTCATTAGAAAAAAAAATTAACTGAGAAAAGAGGCTTGGTGTTAAAGATTCATCAATTCAAGCTTTCAGACAAAAGCAAAATTTTTCATAAATGGCCTAGAGCCATTAATAAGTAGTAATCCATTAATTTCTAGAAGGAACCAGAAATGGAAAAATGATTTGCAGATAAGTTTATTTAAAGCTAATTAGATTTCCTGAATAGCTCACAAAATTTCAATGAGTGCAAAGAATTTCACTTAAATTAGAATTCTTTGTGGAATTCAGTTTAAGAGAAAACTAGAAATGGGACCATCAGAGGAGAGCAAGTATTATTTGATTTATGTACAATTTACTACAGTTGTGAATACATTTGTTTGTTCTATGATTTGCCTTGGTTTTATAACAGTTTGCATGTTATTTGTAATATAAGTTTAAGCAATATAGAGGGGAAAATCCTAAGAGATTACATATTGGAAAAAACACTGATTCAGGAATTTCAGAGAGAAACAATTATTTGGTGCAATGCTATTGAATTGGCAGTGGTTGTGTTTATCTGATACTTTTAGTTTAAAATATTGTGTGACAGCTGGGCAGGTGTTAAAAAGATTAAATCCCTGTGACATAAGAAATAATTGACTTACCTGTGTCTTGAAATAATTATTTTTAGCTATAAAAAGAAAACCAAGAATTAAGATGTAAACTTATAACACTGGATTTTGAAAAAATAATTTTCTCTCGTAAAGCAAAAACGTTCAATACAGAGCCATTTACAATTCCATCATGAGTGTGTATATGTGATGCTCATGTAAGGGATCACTTTCCTTGCTACAAACAGTTCAGTCACTAAATAATTACTCAATGCTCAAAATGTAACAAGCACTGTTAAAGAATAGACACACAGATCCAAGAGATCATTAATATTGTCTGTTCACTCCAATGAATGTCATGGATCTCTTTTTTAACAATACCTGAAGAAGTTGCTTAGGGACTTCTTAAGAATAGCAAAAGGAATTAATAGAGAAAAAATAAAAAATGACAGTCTAAACATAATTATAAATTAAATTTAAAATATCAATTTGTAATCATTTAAAAATGAATTTTAGGGTTAGTTAGTTCTTAATTCACTTATCCTTCATTCATTTCCAGGGTATTGATAAAGCCCCAAGTAACCAGCAATTATGGTCATTTCTTTATTCAGGTTCTGATCCTGATCCTGCAACTAGTTCTCCTCCTCTTATTCTTAACGTTAAGCGCAGCTTATTCAAATTCAAAGATATTCAACCAATACTTTCTGAACAGCTGACACTTGCCAGGTACTGCACTGTTCCCCATGGAATATTACGTTGTGATTTCCTGCGTTTCTTGATTTACCATATTGTTCATACCAGACCCATGGATTCTTTCTGCGTCATTGTTGAAATAACAATTATATACAACTCTGTCTCTCTACAAATACTCTAGTTTTAGATGATAGGTATAAATGTGGGGGGTTTTTGTGTGTATTTCTTTATGCCTGTCATATCTGTAAGAGTACAGTAGCAATCATTAATTTTTTTGTCCTTCCTTTTAATATTGTCCTCTCCTCACTCCATCTGGTCCTAGTACCCCTTGTTTTAGTCCCACCTCTTTTTCCCTTTTCTCTTCACCCCTCACTTCATCTCTCTACATCCACTGCCAGAGACAGATTTCTGCCAGATGGGTCCTATCGCTCTAGGCAGGGCCCTGTCACCCCGCCTCTCACAACATCCTAACTGGGAAAATCAAAGAGCCTTAGGGTTGCAACTTAACCAACCTCTTGTTCAAAAATGAGTGTTATTCTCTTATGACTACTGTCTATGGGTTATACTTAACAGCTTTAAGATACCAAATCTATTCAGTTTTATCTTAGGATGGCAATAAACTCAAATTTTCATCTTAAAACTGAAACTTTTATAATGGTCTAAAGCCCATGGCACTAAATTGAAAACTAAAAAGAGCCAAGGAAGATAAAATCTGCGAATTTAGCAGATAAAATGGATTACTATGAAGCTGTGCCAAATGTCTATTCAATATGTGTTACAAATTAGAAGGGAGCCTATTCCAACAAACTCATACTTAGTAGTTTGGGAATAATGAAGAAAATAAGGAAAGGAACATTTGACTTGAAATAAATGTTCAACTCAGAGTAGTCTGCTTTTTTTCCCTACTTCTTTTTTAAAACATGTTTAAATCTAGATTAGCAGGCCTTGAAACAACTTTGAAGACAAGAAATAATCACTGCCTCCAATGATGATTCTATTGTCCAAAAAAGAAGCTCATTTGCTCTTTTGTTCAAAAGATATTTATTGAATATTTTATCAGTTCTCATGTGGTATTATAGAGATACAATGATGAGGCAAACACAGGCTCTGCTTCTAGGATGAGCTCATCCTTTGGAATCATGTGTGAAGAGGGAAGCACAGAATGCTGGGAGCATCCCTGGAGGCATTCAATCCAGCCTCGGGAATTTACCTACTGTTTCCCAGAGGAGCTAACACCTAAGTTAAACCCTAAAGACGAGATGGAAATAAATTAATGCTACTCTTAGATCTTTGAGATTCCACAGCTTTGATAGTATTTCCCAGATATTTTAATATGAAGATGAGAGAAATAAAATAGTTCTTCTTTGCCCAACATCATCACCCTGCTCGGCACTAACCACTTTCTTTTCCCTCTTCCAAAAGCAGCAATAAGAGAGAAACAAGGACAAATCGGAAAGTTGGAAGTTTCTTGAACAGTTTTCTGGAGTAAATTGTACCTAATAATTGAGGGGCTATGTCCCAGAACACACACATACACACACACACACACACACACACACGATTAACGGCCAAATCCCCAGACACTTCCAAAGCCAATATAAAGAGAAGAATTGAAAATTCAAATTGAATACTGGGCTTTGTGAGAGAATTATGTGAATGAATGATTTATCTCACAACTACAGACCTCATAAAAAAGAAAAGTTTCGTTATTCAGAATTAGTCTGAGCCTCTTTCTCTAAAGTTCCTAAATTTTTGATATGTTCCTTCTGCTTCATATTCAGGAAAATTAAAGTCATGTATTCTGATAATTGTAGTTAGTCATAGAACCATTAGTAATAACAAATGTTTTAGGACTAAATTCAGATCTTCAAACGCAGGTAAAAATTTTGGAGAGATCACCTCCGCAACACCCCCATGAAAGACTGATAGGTTGAACTTACCTAACAAAAGCGCTACTGATAGATCAGTGACAGGGCAAAAGTACAAATAAAAGGTGACACCTGAAGAAGATGGTGTTTAAAGAAACGGATCATTCTCATAACTAGATAAATGTCTATGATCATCCTAGTTTATTTCAACAAATAGTTCATCATCTTATTCTTTGTCCTATAATAAATTCATTTTGCTCACTTTGAAACTCAATGGTCCTTCAAGCACCTCAGCCTTCTCAATTCCAACTTTCCTACTTACTACTTTGAACCTATTATCACTCAGAGTTTCTGAAAATTAATGATCCCTACATCAAAATTTCTCCCTCTCACCACCTCTCCTTCCACAAATCCCCAGCGATTCATTCTACTGAACACACTTTTTATACAAATTGTACACTGCAACGTCTAGATCCTTAACCCCTCCAAATTCTTCTAGGCTACCTGAAGTAAGGAAAAGGAACAAGATGTGGCCACCATCCTCCCATGCAGATGCCTTATATACAAAGCAAAACTAATCATCTTTCAACACAAATTTGTTATCCCTTTAATTTCCCCATCCTTATAAATTATTAAAAGATTGCTATGTACCAGGCATAGTCTGAGCACTGCAGGTAGAGCAATGCATTAATCAGAGTAAGCTATCTGCTATAACAAAAAAGTTCAAATTTCAGTGGCTTTAATCAGTGAAGATTTATTTCTCACTCACATCACAATCCAGTGAAGGTCAATGTGATGGAATGGAGGTGGGCTTTACTCTATACGAGCACAGAGACCTGGACTTCTTCCCTCTAGTGTCTCTGACCATTAGTGTCTCTGACTACTAGGAGAATTGCAAGAATGGTTTTATATTTATAGGAGAGGCCTGGAAGTGGAATACCTTACTTCTGCCTCTATTCCATTCTCCAGAAGTCTGACACATGGCTTCACCTAACTGAAAGAGAGGCTGGGAAATGTAGTCCAGAGTGCCCAGGAAGAAGATGAGATGGATGTGGTGCATACCTAGCCAGTCTCTGCAACCAGTAACGAAAAAAACAAGGCTCCTATACGTAGCTTAAACTATAGTGTGAAAATAGAAGAAAAGAAAATATACAACATCATATCAGATAGTGATGAGTTCTGCAAAGAGAAATAATCCAAAGTAAGGGAACACTAGAGAGAATCAGGAAATACTACTGCATTTCATTGATCTTGAGAGCATTTTTTTCCATCACATTTTAACATTTCTGAAATCAGTATATATCTTGTCATATCATGGATTAATTGCAGGTGTTTTTCTTTCTTAGCGGTACCAAAATAAAGGTGCATCTTATTAAAAATGGCATATGAAATAAGATTTTCTTATATAGCGTCATCAGGGAAGTCCTTTCTACAATGACATATTATCAGAGACCTGAATTAAGAGAGGGATCTAACCACATCAATAGGTAGGCAGAAAATGCTGAGCAGAAGAAATAGCATGGGATGTTCAAGGAAGAGCAAAGATGCCATTGTGGCTGAGTGGAGTAGGTGAGGTAGAGAATTATAGAAGGTGAAGCTAGAGAAGCAGATAAGCAACTGGTGGCCTCTAACAAATTATTTCACTTAACTGAGCCTCAGTTTTCTGAACTGTGAAATAAAGACAATAACATCTACTTAATAGGAATATGTGAAGGTTAAATAACATAACGTAGTGAAGGAAACAGAGGAACACAAATGGCACAGACACTCCTCTCCCCTCCCTTTTCTTCTTTACCCCCAGAAGATGAGGACCAATCCAGAAATCTTTTGATCCCCTTATACTACATCTAACAGAGTAGTGACAATAATACATTTTGGTTTCTCTAATATAATTTTAGGCTTCAAATTTTAAGTTTTTAATGTAAATTCTCATCTGTTCAAACACATTGCTTCCTATTAACTAACAAAAGCTATACTTAGAATCTTCTGGGCCTTTTTCTCACAATAAATTCTCAAAGGAAGGCTCTCTAAGTGCCAAACTAGATAAAACTTAATTTGTTATTTTCCAGAGATGAAGCATTCCCTTTTTTCTTTTCTTTTCTTTTTCTTTTTTTTTTTTTTTTTGGCTTTTCTCTACTACATATGTAAACTTGACAGGAAAGAACAAGGAGATAGGTAAGGAATGTGAGATCATTAAATCTTGAAAAGGCTCTCCTATTTCTGTATAAAATTGTATTCCTATCTCCCTCAAATTCATTGTGGCACCCCAATTTAGTATTCTCTCTTAGTTGTTGATTTTAATTCACTAGAAAAAATGTTTGGTGCTAAAATCGAACATTCTAACCAACTATACTATTGATCAAATGAAACTGAAAACTTGGTCCAGTGACCTGTGTAGTTAAATATTTGTTACATTTTTCTCTGAGATATTCAGGCCTGATTCCAAACAGTAGATCACACTTTAATCTTACCTTGGTTATATCATTTCCAGGGCTACAAATTGTTTATACATTCATAAGGTATAGCACCAGCACTAACAACCAAGAACTGCACAGCTTACTACAGTCATAATCACTTAACAATGGGGATATGCTCTGAGAAATTCATCGTTAGACGATGTGCAAACATCAAAGAGTGCACTTACACAGACCTAGATGGTACAGCCTACTACACACCTAGGCTATATGATGCTAATCTTATGGGACCACCATTGTATATGCAGTCCGTCCTTGACCAAAATGTCATTATGCTGCACATGAATGTACTTTAAAAAATCACCACTGTATCTAGTTAAGAAAATTACAAGGACTGTCTATGAATACTTGGTCATTCATTCATTCATTCCATTATTCATTAAAAACATGTACTGAGTGCCTAAAGTGGTACAAAGGACACAAATATGAAACAAGCTACTACTTCCAAGAAAATGATAATCTAGCATCCACACGCCAAAAATGTATTGTGCCACGAATCATGCTAGGGACTTAGGAATATAACAGCTGAATAAAACATGATAGCTGATCTCAAATAGTTCACTGCTAATGGAAAAATATTTAAGTGAATGATTAGAATGAAATTTTATTTATACAGAATGAATGTACAAATGAAGTATGGAGAAAAAGGATAATGCAGAGTGAGCTGGACTTTTGCCCTATAATTAGAAGTGTTTGGAATATTAGGAAAACTTTTTTTGTAACCATAAGGAAAACTTTCAAGTAAAATTAAAAGGTGAAACAATTTCATAGTTCTTCATTCTGTACTTTTTGTGAACAAGGTGGTTAAACTGCAGACAGATCTGACCTAATCTCTTAAGAAGCAGGAAATGAGAATTCTGCAAGGTCAGAGAGCAAGAGTCAGGAAGCCAGGGAACTCAGCCTGGCTTGGCCAGGTTTAATCACTGTGCGTCCTCGGGCAAGTTGTTTAAAACTTTAATTTCTGTGCCTGTAAAACAAGGGAGCTAGACTAAGTGATGTCTAAGGTGTTTTCCATTTCCAATGTTTCCTGATTCTCAGCTCCTAATAGGTTGTCTTAGTGCTTAGTGTCTTAGAGCTGAGGAGAGGTTAGCTACAGGAAGGCTTATGTGTCCCATTAAACCAACATAATCATTTTTTAAGTTGCGCATAAAAGATGAAGTTATGCACATCTCTATGAACAAACGGCCTATCTTATACGCTTATTCATCTGATAAAAGTGTCCTATAATTTGCCTTGCTAATGTGCTTTGCTCAGGTTCTTTACGAAGAGTTAGAGCTGCTGGGCAATGGAGGAATCCCTGCATGCAGAAAGTCGTTAGTGTAAATTATGTATTAGAAAAAATTTTCAATTTATTCTATGATCACAGGCCAAAATATGAAACGTGTTCAACAACATTATTACCTTCTGGCATGACTGATCACAAATAATGAGTAATTTTATGAATCAATTTGGACATCAAATCAAAAGAAACTTTGACTGACTATCCACACAAATCAGTGTTTAAGATTTACATTCCAAGTGATTATATATTCCATTTATATTCTGGTAGAGGCTTAGGTTTACTTCAGACATAAACATTCTACTCTAATAAAGAAACCATCTGATCATCATGTTCTAATAAAAAGACTGAAACCCTTACTTATTTCCTTTCCCAAGCTCTTTTCTTATTTCCCATTTTACTTAAATTATTCCTTTGGGAAACCAGATTTTAAAATATATTACTACTCTTTGATCTTTTCTCAAGAAGCCAAATCATCAAATATCTCTATAAGATATATTTATAGAAATGTTTATAAACAAAATTAATGTAGTAGAAAAAACCAGTTGGCAATAAATTCTATGTTTAATGATAGGACACAAAAAATATGAAGCTCTTTAAAAAAAGAGAGAAAAGGACTGGTATTTATCTAGTCTTCTTAATTTGGCTTAGATTTTAGATGAAGAAATGCAATATTATAACTTATCAACTGGACTAAAAGAAGACAACTAAGGTTTTCTCCCAACAATGTCCCAAATCTAGTGATTACAGAGTGAGTTTCACTATACCCTTTTACAGTCTTTTAAAACATAGTCCGGGGCCAGCCCCATGGCTGAGTGGTTAAGTTTGCATTCTCCGCTACAGCAGCTGAGGGTTTCACTGGTCTGGATCCTGGGTACAGACATGGCACCATTCGTCGGGCCATGCTGAGGCAATATCCCACATGACACAACTAGAGTGACCCACAGCTGAAATATACAACTATGTACTGGGGGGATTTGTGGAGAAAAAGCAGAAAGAAAAAAAAAAGAAGATTGGCAACAGATGTTAGCTCAGGTGCCAATCTAAAAAAAAAATAAAAGACAGTCCATAGAGGAGTATATACATACATTAATTTTAAATGACTGATAGATTTAATTCCAAACTATTCATAATATGCTGAATAGCTCAGTAGATTAGATTCCCATTTCTTACTTTAACGTGGTCAACTTCAGAAGGATGCCCTTGGCAATGAAGAGAAAATTGCTTTAGACAATAGACATTGTAATGTCAGGGGTAAAAGAAAGCGAAATATGGAAAAATAAAGTGAGATGGCCTAACCAGAGAAAATATAACAACCGAAGTGGCTAGGGCTTTAAATTAACTGATATTTCTCCCCTGCATTATTCACATCCCTTGACTCCCCACCGCCACCACTAATTCAGCAGCAATAGCTTCACCGCCTGGAGAAGAAGAAAAAGAAAAAAATAATTGCTGACTTTTGAATTTCAAAACCTTGGAATTAGAGAACAGAAGGAAAGGATTATTATGATGAAACAATCCAAAGAATCCTAGTAAAGCTAACAGATTTAAAAAAACAGCTAGAAAATAATAAAGGTTCCTCGGACTAGAGAGATTAGAAAGGGGAGAGCCTAAACACCTCAGTCCAGGTGTGTTTGGATGAGTCTGTGCCCCAATTCCTGGGTAAAGCCTGGGGAAGCAGCAAAACTCCAAGGTTCCCTACATCTCCTGTGGTGCACATGTAGGAGAGACGGCTGTATGAGGTCAGTGGGCAGGCTTCAGATGGTGTCCTAGAGGTCACTGTGACAGTACAAGGCTCAGGAGCACACAAATATTTCCTGTGTTCCCAAGAGCAGTGAACCCGCTGCTTGGGAAAGGAATAAGAAGGACCCAGAAATTACCACCAAGACCGAAGAGGAATGAGGTCATTCCATCAAATGGTGATGTGGGCACCTGACACTATAAAGGACCAGATGTGGTCTCGCAATGATTAGGCCCTATGCACATCTCCTGCAACTTATATTCAGCCTCACATAAAGGCAGTTAGGGAGAAGGGACGCCACACTGACTGAAATTATGGTTCTATCTTTCCATTAAATTGAGTCTCAAATTAGAAAATTTAATTCTTATAAAAAATAAAGTTAATACTCTTGTACAACTTTGTTTTTTGGACTGAGATTTGTACCTGCTAAATGAGAGGAACCTTGTCTGATTCTAATTTAGTTCATGCACAGGCCTCAGACAAGAGCCTAAGTGGGGCAGTACAAGATTAGAGCAGAGGAGTGGAGGCGAGGAGCAGTGGCAACTGCTGTAATTCTGCAGCTCTCCCTCTGACTCCATCTCAGAGCCCCTGCTGTGCTTGTACTTTTGTGTGCCTCTGGCGGGGCTGCAGCCAGATTTTGGCTTAAGCATTTTGCAGATATTATCTCTTTCTTCACTGCAACCTTTTCCTCATTGATAGAAATAGATAAGGAAACAGAGACTTAGAAAGTTACATACTCATTCAAGCTCACACAATTACTGATGGAGGATTTGAAGCTGAGTCTCCCTGGCTCTGAAGACCATGCTATTTCTAACCCCCAGGTGGCCTCCAATGGCAGAGTGCAGAGTCAATTTTCAAACAAATATAATTAAGGTGGAAAAAATACTAGAACTAGATTTGAGGAGATGCTGATTTTTTCTACAGGAGTATGTAAAAGGGGACCCCTGACCTTGTGGCTAGCATAATGCCAGGGAAGGAGTTTTTCCATTTACTCATTCATTCAGCAAATATTTTTCAGCAGCTATAATATGCAAAGTTTTATCCCAAACAGGGATGCAACTATAAGTCCCTACTATGGAAGCCACTCTTGTGCCAGACCCCTATTCAGTGTACAGACTAAGAACCATGCACACTTCTCCTCTCCTTATTGCTTTGCTTCTGGAGACCAGAACTGCTTTATAGTGCCTGGAAGGAGCAGGTATGGAGGGAAGGGAGCACACTCACTGCTCTGAAGAATGAGGATAGTTAATAACTTGGCTCCTAACTAGTCTCCTCTCCTCCCATCTCTCCATTTCTCCCATTCATTCTTCTCTCTTTCTCCAGGATTTTGTTTCTAATACATATATTCCAGTTACTCATTTGCTTGCCAGATTCCATATGATGAAGTTCACAGTCTTTAGTATGAGTTCAAGGCTCTTCACTATCTTCCTTGACCTCCTTCCTCCAACCTGCCCTGCACTTGAGCTACAATGTACCACTCTAACTCTTTGTGCAAGCTGTTCCCATTGCCTAAAGTGCCCTTCCCAATCTACTATTTTGTGCATTCCTAGAGTGTCCCCAAATTTTAACTCCTCTAGGAAATCTTTCAGGATAAGCACTTATCACATAGGTTATTTCAAATAGACAGTATTGATCAGAGGGAGAATTCAGAGGGGAAAAAAATCCATGGCATTGGAGGAGGAGGAGAAGGTTTGAGTCAGTGAGAAGAAGTGGAACATGTAAAATCAATGAATTCAGAGGAACGTGTATAGTTCAGCAAGAACTTGTAGAAGAATAGATTAAAAATAAAAAATAAAAACAAAGAGAGAAGCTGAAGAATATTTACAAACATATGACCAGAAAAGTAAAGTGCCCTAAGAACACTGTGGAACCACATGAAGCAGCTGGGGCTGAAATTCTCAAGGTCCACATTCAGTTTTCTTGTAACAGACATCTGCACCATGTCACTGGGATTAGAACGGGAAAAAACACATACAAATACATTTATAGTTAGAGGTAGAGTTATACACAGTCTAGCTATCTTCACCCTTTGGCGAAGGTCTGGGGAGAGGCTTGGAGGGTTTTGTACCAAAAACAATGAGATCCTGAAAGACAAATTTTGGATTATATATATAATAGAGCTCATTTCAGTCTTCATACTCAAGATAGTTCGTGGGAACAGTGCATACCTATTTTTCCCCATGTACATTTATTGATGTGGATAATAAGTCAAGTATTTCTTCCAATCCATGATGTCTCCTCTATGCTAGTCATCATCCTCACTGCCTAGAAAGAACTTTAAACTAGATTTTGGCCTAAGTATTTTACACATATTAGTTCTTTCCTCACTGCAACTGGCAAATAGCAGAAGTTCATTTTCCCAGTGACCTAAGTTAGCCTGGAGATTGGAAAGGTTGTGTCAACCCATTACTTAGATTTCTCAAGGTATCAATAAATTGGCACATGGGCAGAGTGTGAACTGCTCTCTGAAGAGACACTAATTGCACAACTTGATCTGCACTGAGGGAAATACAGGGAGACTAGAATAGTGCTTGGCATGAAAAATGCAGGAATAGGCTAATCTAATCCCCATGATGGGTGTCAGAAAGGGATGCAACACTTAAACCAGTAAACATTTGATTTATTACAGCAACAGGGTCAGAAACGGAGAGAAACTTTGATGGTTCTGAAAGAATCTGGGGATAGATACATGAATGAATAGAAGTGAAGTCATCTCCGGAAGTGGGGGAAAGGGTAAAGTTGCCCAACAGCTAGGATCAGAAGGTCATAAAGCAAAGTTTGGTCAAGGTGATGAGTGAATCAAAAGGGACCAGGGAGAGAAGAAAGTTTGCAGAGATCTAGCAGATTGTTACAGCAAATTCTGCCCAGGCCATTCAGGTATTGGAAGTAACAGAGTAGCAGCTAACCCAGAGAAAGTGGTAGCTACCATTCTGTGTCACAAGGAGACTGTCAAGGACAAAACAAGAAGTCTTTCCCTATCTCGTTCTAGTCCCCAAGAGGGAGAGTGGCTGTAAATAGTGTCATACCAACTACGACAACCAGAATATATCTCCCCCTGTCTCTCTGTCAAGGTTGTCTCCATGGATGATGAGTCAAAGATGACGATCAGAAACTCTAGCAGCTGATCTAGGCCTTGCATCTGGATGACTAGACTGCCCTAATCAAGAAAATCAAAGATGTGGGTGTGGCTAAAGAGTAGGAGACACCTTGGAAGATGGCCTGCCTCTTTAACAAGAGACCTGCTTTCACAGGAACCTAAAAGAAATCTCTGAGAAGTGTCAGCAATAAAAAGACTTAAAAAACAAGAGAAACTGGACAAAAGCCAAAGGTTTTAAGAGGTGAGAGTGGGGTAATGCTGTGCTTTTATTGATCCTTTCAGAAGAAACAACCTAAAGAAAGGTTGGTTTCAAATAAAGTGTTTTAAAGTAAAGCTTTGAGACTCTAAGTACAATGCTGGTTACAAGACAAAACCTTAAACTCTAAGTAACTTTTTTTCACATGTGTTTGGCTTAAATTTCTCCCCTTGCAGATAAACTCTAGCCTTTCAGACTCTGTGAATATACAAACAAGAGCCAACTGGGTTCACATTAATCTTCAGGATTTCATTGTTTTGAAATGGAAACATAACATTTCCATTGGTAAAACTATGTATAACCAAAGTATTTTTGAAACTTCTTTCTAAAACAAACCAGGTAGAAAGATTAAAGCTACCTCAATCTAGCCCATACCTGGGCTGTGCTTATAAGAATTTTTAAAGCTATGTATTTTTTCATTTTCAGGATGGACCTTGGTTCCCAAGTATACTAAACTGAAATGATCTTGAGTTTGTTTTTAGAAATTTGTTTTTAGACGGTGACCCTGAATTAATAGGAGTACAAAAATGGGTAAAGGTAGAAAATCTTTTCATATCATATAAATGCAAGGCATTATATGTTTAACAGTGGTTATCTAAGAATTATTCTTCAAGGCTGAATTTGTGGGAGAAAATTATTTGAAGATTATTTTGCAATCTTGGTGTGAGGCTTGGAATCAATGTCTTCTAAATGAGGAGTGCTGGCCAGCTCTCCTATCATTTCTAATAAAATAAGATTTTTAAGAGAGTTACAACTAAAAATTAAAAAGTTCCTTTATTTCGGAAATTTAAACTACTAAACACTTAAAACCTTTAAATTCAAAGCTAAAGAATGTAAGGTGTAGAAATGTATGGTATGATAAAATTAGGTAAGTTAGATTGCATTTTAATTTGAAGATTTCGTTAGCTCATTTTCCAAGTTGAATAGCTAAGTGTCTTTTTTCAAAGAAAGATAGATTAATGTGTATAGGCTTTAATTTTTAAAGGAAGTTATATAACTTATGTAACTAACTTATATAGCTAACAGCACAGACTGATGACGCTGCACTGTACTCTGTAACAATTTTGAATACAGAGTTCTCATCAGAAAGTCATATTCTCTGGTCAGGTTGCTTGAGATCAATTAATCCTGATCTCCATAAAAAAATGGTGGGGGCAATATTATAGAAAATTACATTTGAGTATAATGATTGCACATTTTCCAATCTGGCAATCAGATTAATACAAACAACAATTCAACTACCACCATGGTGCAGTGAGAAGATATGACTTAGAATGACTTGGAAGCTCACTCTGCATTGTCCAGACCCCTCAGCCAGGATCTTGGATTCCTGCATTCTCTCAGTGGGAAGGGCTGCACCTCAACTCAGCTCCCCAGACGTGTGACTCTCTTCCTCTAAGTAGAAGGGTCGGAAACTTCCCACAGTCTCTAAGCTCTCTGGGTGCTGGATAACTAGATTTCACAGAAATCTACTGAAAATAGCCAACACCTAAATTCAGACTGTCTGGCACCCAAACTGTTGCTCCCCGACCCCACTCCCAACTGACAAGATTGCTCTTGTTCCTTTCCAATAAGGAGGAAGAATCCCCACCCTGGAATGTAACCCTCCACATTTTGCCCCAGGCCCCAGCTTGCCTCTCTGGATGGGGATCTGTGTGCCCCTTCATACTGGCTCTCAGATCTTAAGTTTCCCAGTAAAGACTGTTCCTTAACCTACACTAAGTGATGTTGAAAATTCAACCTTAGTTACCTTGTATAACAATCTTCTAAGGACACTGTACACAAAGTATGACGGCAGTCTGTGGTGAAGGGGTCTATGCAACAACCATATTAGGATGGAAAGAATATAGATTATTTCCCTGCCATCATCTGTACAACCACAGTCGATCATCATTATTCACAGATTCCATATTCGCAAATTTGCCTACTCACTAAAATTTATTTGTAACCTCAAAATCAATGCTCACAACTCTCTCATGGTCATTCATGGACACGCACAGGATGGAGAATAATTCGAATTGACTGACGCGTTCCCAGCTGAGGTCAAACAAGGAAATTCTGCCTTCTTCTTTTGGATCTCATACTGTAAACACTGTCCTCTTTGTGGTCTACTTAGTGCCATGTTTTTTGCATTTTTGTGCTTTTTCTTGGTGACTTTGCTGCTTAAAATGGCCCCCAAGCATAGTGCTAAAGTGCTATCTAGTGTTCCTAAGTGCAAAAAGGCTGTGGTGTGCCTTATGGAGAAAATACATATGTTAGATAGGCTTCCTTCAGGCGCAAGTTATAGTGCTCTTGGCTGAGAGTTCAATGTTAATGAATCAATAATACAGCACATCCAGAAAAAAATAGGAAATTTGCTGATCTGTACATGAGGCCACTCTGGAAGTGCTAAAGTAACAGCTATAGTGTGTGATGAAGCCACGGAAAAGTGACTAAATTTGTGGACTCATCAGATGACAGCAAATTAAAAAAGCATAGAGGATGGCACTGTTGTGAGGTGGAAAGTCAAAGAAATTGATGGTCTTGTTACCCAGGGTCAGGAAAACATTAAACTCTTCTTAGTTAGTGCTGGCTGCTCACATGTTTCAAAAGGCAATACTGAGTGAAAAATGTTATACTTGCAGGTAAGGCAGGTTCTGCAGATCAGGAAGCTGAAGAATAATTTTTTAAATGCCTGCTAATTTTATACAGGAAGAGAGTTATGTGGAAGAGCAGGTTTTCAATGACGATGAGACTGCTTTTTTTTTACAAGACTTTGGCAAATGAACCTATATATGCAAATGGCATCTCAGTTGATGAAAATGCTGTAACCATAGGCTTGCAGACACCTAACCCTGTATTTTCCATAGGAGCAATAGTTCAGTATTTGCTAATTCAGAGTTTACAGCAACTTTATAGAACATTACTACTGCAAATAAGGAGAACAGACTGTACTAGGGTCGATGTGTTTTCCATTTAAATGGAGAATTGCTGAAATGGTCAATGTTGGAGGATCAACAGAACATGAATGCTGCTGAGTGCAGTCTGTCTTTGTGGAACAAGAGCATTCCATCAACTCCAAGCTTTTTTTGGAAATCCACATATTTTTGGAAGATTGGAAAGTCCAATCACTATCTACCTATCTACCTATCTATCCATCTCTGTTCTACTTTATCAGCCTAACAACCCCAAACAAGGCAGAGTGTAGATGTATGCAAACTTTGTGCACAACCCTCTTTATCTCTAGTAATAAAAGGCAGGGGAAGTCATTACTCATCACTGCCTCTTCTACTGCTTGCAAAACCAATATACCCCCCAAACTCAACATGGGTGTATTTAAAGTTGTAAAATTCACAATCTATGGGGTCAATCTATAGGGCTATGGAATACTGTAGAAATAGTCTTAGGAGTAAGACGGAGGTATATTTAAATGATGACTCCATGATAGGGCTTTTTGCTAAATTATAAAACCTCTTTTAATCTTAGTATTATCATTTCGAAAATCATAAGTACTACATTTCTGCTTCTGGATATGTTAGGCTTGAGATGCTCATTAGATATCCAATTGGCTATGTCTGGTAGGCAACTGGATATAAGAATCTGAGGTAAAGGTAGAGATCTAGGTGGAATATAAACTTAAGTGTTATCAGAATGTAGATGTTGATTAACACCGTTGATGACATGTCTTAGGCAGTGACTGTGAATAGAGAAGAGGCCTTAGGACAGAGCTGATGCACTCTACTGTTTAAGAGTCAGGAGGATGAACAGAATCCAGCAAAGGAGATTTAGAAAAATCAGTCCATGGGGTAGAAGGAAAATAAAGGGTTAGTGACATCCTGAAAGCCGAGTGAATAATGGATATCACAAAGGAAGAGCAATCAGCTGTGTCAAATGCTGCTGATAGGTCAAACCAAATGAGGACAGAAAATTGATCTTTGCATTTGAGCATGTGGAGATTACTGGTAACGAGCATTGGTGACCTTGACGAGAGCAAATTTGGTGGAAGTTGGGAACAAATGCCAGATTGGAGTGAAAGGAGAAGAAATAAGAAAGATGGCAAGTATAAACAACTCCTTCAAGGAGTTTTCTGTAAAAGCCTTCAGAGAAATAGGACAGAAGTGGAGTGTGGGCTGAAGGAAGGGTTTTTTAAAGATGGGAGACATCACAGTATAGCAATGATCTAAAAGAGATCGATCCTGATGATGTAGGATCCCAGGGGACAACTGCAGAAACAAAGTCCCTGAGTAGATGAGAGGGATTAGAGTAGTGGGCAGTTTGGCCCTGGATAGGAGCAATGGCAGCTGATCCCTTGTAATGGGAGAAAGGAAGAATGTTTAGACACAGATACAAATAGATTGTTTGATTTGGCGGTGCACAGAGAGAAATTAAAGTATACTTGTGTTGTTAAGTAGCTTAGAAGAAGAATATACATGCTCATTAACTCTAATGTTCATAGGAAATATAAATTCAAGTATGTGTGCTTGAAATCAAAAGCTAATATAAAATTTTTAAATCAGCTCTCTCCACAGAAAATATCTATTAACAATGGTAAACCCAGAAGTAATATGTATCCATTAGTGCTCAGATTACATTACAAATGTTTATAGCATTAACCCAAATTTGAAAATTTCTACAATAATGAATTTTTAATATATACAATTTAGAAATTTAAAAAATAATCCTAAATAATTTTTTTAGTTCAAGAGGAAATCTAAACAAAAATTATGAACTATGTAGAAGGAACAGCTATTACCTCACTACATATTGAAACCTGTGGGATGCAGCCAAAGTATTCAGAGTGACATTTATAAGCCAAAATATATTTATTATTAAACAAGAAGAACTGAAAGTAAATGATACAAACTTTCAATTTAATACACATAAAAAAACAACAAAATAAACCAAACATTAGACTCAAAGATTCACTACCAGATCCCCCTTCAAGGAGTGCCTTTCTCCCCAGGGACAGAAAAGAAGTGTGGTCAGCAAGAAGCCTCTAGCTGTCAGCTTCTTCAAGATCCACCTCAGCTGCAAAGAGTCCCCCTGTCCAAGGTCACACTTTCCCAGAGTAGCCTGCACCTGGTGACTGAGGGAGATGGGGTACAAAGATCAATTTAACTCAATGAGGACCAACTCTGACGGGCAATTCTCACTTCAGACCTCCTTGCAAGGTTGGCGAAGGCTTTGCTGAGTCTGCACAGCAGTTTTATTTCTTCCTCTGCCCAATTCTACTCTGTCTCCCTTCATTTCACAATCGATACAAATAAGAGAACAAAAAGTTAAGTTTTTACAAAATAAAAATTAAAAACACCAACAGCCATTTATGATCAAAACTCTTAACAAAATGGAGATAGAAGGAAATTACCTCAACATAATAAAGGCCATCTATGACAAACCCACAGGCAACATCATACTCAACAGGGAAAAACTGAATGCCACCCCTCTGAGAACAGGAACAAGACAGGGATGCCCACTATCACCACTCTTATTCAACACAGTACTGGAGGTTTGGGCCAGAGCAATTAGGCAAGAGAAAGGAATAAAAGGAATCCAAATAGGGAGTGAAGAAGTGAAACTCCCACTGTTTGCAGATGACATGATCTTATATTTAGAAAACCCTTAAGAATCCACCAGAAAACTGCTGAAGTAATTAACAACTACAGTAAAGTTGTGGGATACAAAATCAACTTACAAAAATCAGTTACATCTCTCTACTCTTAATAACAAGCTTACAGAAAAAGAATTCAAGAATACAATTTCATTTACAATTGAAACTAAAAGAATTAAGTACCTACGACTAAATTTAACTAGGGAGGCAAAGGATTTATACAATGAAAACTATAAGACATTATTGAAAGAAATAGATAATGACATAAAGAGATGGAAAGAGATTCCATGCAAATGGATTGGAAGAACAAACATAGTTAAAATGTCCATACTACCCAAAGCAATCTACAGATTCAATGCAATCCCAATCAGAATCCCAATGACGTTCTTCATGGAAATAGGGCAAAGAACCCTAAAATTCATATAGGGCAACCAAAGACCCTGAATTGCTACGGCAATCCTGAGAAAAAAGAACAAAGCTGGAGGCATCACAATCTCTGACTTCAAAATGTACTACAAATCCATAGTGATCAAAATGGCATGGTACTGGTACAAAAACAGGCACACAGATTAATGGAACAGAACTGAAAGCCCAGAAATAAAACCACACATATACGGACAGCTAATCTTCGACAAAGGTGCCAAGAACATGCAATGGAGAAAAGACAGTCTCTTCAATAAATGTGTTAGGAAAACTGGACAGCCACATGCAAAAGAATGACAGTAGACCATTATCTCACGCCATACACAAAAATAAACTCAAAATGGATCAAAGACTTGAAGATAAGTCCTGAAACCATAAAACTCCTGGAAGATAATATAGGTAGTACACTCTTGGACATCAAAATTAAAAGGATCTTTTTGAACACCACGTCTTTTCAGACAAGGGAAACAAATGAAAAAATAAACAAGTGGGAGTTCATCAGACTAAAGAGCTTCTGCAAGGCAAAAGAAACCAGCATCAAAACCAAAAGACAACCCACCAACTGGAAGAAAATTTTTCCAAATCATGTATCCAATAACAGGGTAATCTCCATAATATACAAGGAACTGACACAACTGAACAACAAAAAAACAAACAGCCTGATCAAAAAATGGGCAGAGGATATGAACAGACATTTTTCCAAAGAAGATATACAGATGGCCAATAAACACATGAAAAGATATTCAACATCACTAATCATCAGGGAAATACAAATCAAAACTACACTAAGATACCACCTTACGCCTGTTAAAATGACTAAAAATAACAAATGTTGGAGAGGGTGTGGAGAGAAGGGAACCCTCATACTCTGCTGGTGGGAATGCAAACTGGTGCAGCCACTATGGAAAACAGTATGGAGATTCCTCAAAAAACTAAAAATAGAAATACCATATGACCCAGCTATCCCACTACTGGGTATCTACCCAAACAACTTGAAATCAACAATCCAAAGTAACATATGCACCCCTAGGTTCATTGCAGCACTATTCGCAATAGCCAAGACATGGAAACTATCCGAGTGCCCACTGACTGATGCTTGAATAAAGAAGATGTAGCTGATCTACTCCCAGGTATCAGGCCCAGACGAGACTGAGTTCTACCAAACCTTATGGAAAAGACAAGCTGTTTTGAAGCATAGAAAAAGATGAGATGCTTCTGAACCCATTTCTAAGACAAGCATAATTCTACTACCAAACCAGATGAAGACAGCACAAGGAAAGACAAATCTTAGGAATGTAGATGCAAACTTTGAAATCAGATATTAACAAATTGAATATAATAGCCAGTAAAAGAATCGTAAAATATAACCAAGTAGGTTTTATCCCATAAGTGCAAGGATAATCTAACATTACAGAATTGATCATGTAATATATTATATTAACAAACTGAAGGAGAAAATTATATAACGATTTAAATAGATATTTAAAAAGTTAGAATTCAATATCTGAAATTTGAATCACATTTTAAAACTCTTAGTAAAGAAGGAATGAAAAGCAAATTTCTGATTTTTATATATTGGGTAACCATCAGAAATTTCAGAAAACATTCATTTTAGATTGAAACTTTAAAGGTAGCCAGAAATGAGAGCAGGATGACATAGCCATTCTACTCTTTGACATTGTAATACAAGCTCCAGCTAATGCAATAAGATCTGAAGCAGGAATTAATGAATAAATAAATGAAAAGGTAGAAGAGATATAAAGATTGGAAAGGGAGACCAGCCCCCTGGCCAAGTGGTTAAGTTCGTGTGCTCTGCTTCCGGCCCAGGGTTTTACCAGTTCAGATCCTGGGAGTGGACACAGCACCACCTGGGCGCAGACATGGCACCACTCATCTGGTCATGCTGAGGCGGCATCCCACATAGCACAACCAGAGGCACTCACAACTAGAATATACAACTATGTACAGGGGGAGCTTTGGGAAGAAGAAGAAGAAGGAAAAATAAAAGATTGGCAACAGAAGTTAGTTCAGGTGCCAATCTTTAAAAAAAAAAAGATTGGAAAGGAAGAAAGAAAACTGTCAATTTTTGCAGACAAAATAATAGTCAACCTAGAAAATACAAGAGAATCAAAGGACAAACATATTCACAATAGTGATGGAAACCAGAAAGTACCTGAAGCAACTTAAAAAGAAATGCAAGACATTTACGGAGAAAACTAGAAAACTTTTCTAAAATATATAAAAGAGTTTGTTAAGTAGAAATATAACATATTCATAGACAGGAAGGTTCCTTATTGGAAGGATATCAATACTCCCAGGACTAATTTATTAATTCAACGCAATCCAACCAAAACACCATAAGAGTTTTCATAAAGTTTTTGAGAGACTTTTTTCAGTGCATGTTGAGCAAGAAAAGCCATAATCACTTTTAATACAAATAAAGGAGATATCTATTTATACCAGCTAGATATCAAGACAAGTTCTAAAATTAAAATAATTAACATAATCGGTCTTGGTGCAGGAACAAATAGATCCATGGAACACAATAGAGCATCTTGAAACAGAACCGTGTATGTAAATAAGGGAATATAAGATGTGATAAAGGCAGTACCTTAAATCATGTTAATTCCTAGCCCCATAATATTCTCAAAAATATAAAAATATGAGAGAAAATACAAGTAAATATGTTTATGACTTTGAAGTAGGTGAACCTCTTCACCACAACACAAGAAGTTCTGAAGTTAAAAAATAATTCTGTATTTTTAAAGATAGCATAAACAAAGAAAAAACTAGCAGTAAATATTTACAATATATACAATAGCCTAAGTATTAGTATCCTGAGTATATAAAGAACTTTAAATCAATAAGAAAAATACCAAAGAGACCCCACCCACTCACCCAAATGAGCAGTTCACAGAACAGGAAACATAAATGGCAATGAACATGAAAGAAAAAAATCCCACTCCCAATGGTAATCACAGAAATGCATATTAAAACAACCCATCAAAACGGCAAAAATTTAAATTTTGCAATTAAGTATTGGTGAGGATGCATAAAATGAGTAAAATCATACACTGCTGACCGACAGCATAAATTGGTAGGGCCCCTAAGGAGGACAATTTTCAGTGTCTGTTCAAATATAATATGGCACACACCTTACATCTAAGCAGTTCCATTAACTCATCTGGAGAATTACACATATGCTCTAGAAGGTGTGCTCAAGGTGGCTCATAACAGATTGTGATACAAAAAAATTGAAAACTACTTAAATGTCTATCAATAGGGGAATAGGGACCATAAACCTGGGTCTCCCCACACTATGGAATATTATGTAGCAGTTAAAATGAATAATCTATTACTAAGTATGAATTCAAATATATCTTTTCTAAGATATATTGTGAAATTAAAGCAAGTTGCAGACAAATAACAAAAAAATGAAACTATACATCTTTGCATATATATTTTGGTAAATGCAAAGAAAAAGACCTGGAAAGAACATACCAAAGAGATAACAGAGTTTACTTCTGGGGAGAGGTTACTGAATAATGATTTAGGGGCAGTGGTGTGGTAGGCAAAATAATGCCCCCTACACATGTTCATATTTTAATCCTTGGCATCTGTGAAAATGTTAGGTCACATAGCAAAGGGAGAGTAAGATTATAGATTGAATTAGGTTGCTAATCAACTGATATGAAAATATGGAGATTATCCTGGATTACCCAGCAGGCTCAATGTAATTACAAAGCTCTGTAAAAGTGGAAGAGGGAGGCAGGAGAGAGAGAAACAGAGAAAGCATGATAAGGATGTGGCTTGATGTTGCCGGTTTTGAAGAAGGAAGAAGGGGCCACAAGTCAAGGAACGAGAGTCACCCCTGGAAGCTGGAAAAGGCGAGGGAATGGATTCTCCCCTAAAGCCTCCAAGAGGAGCACAGCGAGCCGATGCCTTGGTTTTACCTCAGTGAGACCCATTTCAGACCTCTGACCTCCAGAATTGTACGATAAATTAGTCATGCTTAAGCCACGAAACTTGTGGTATTTTGTTACAGCAAAAAAGGAAACCAAAACCAAGTAGTAAAAAAAAAAACACAAAACTTTAGCCTTGCTGTAATCCATCACTCTTTAAATATAGAAAACCTACTTATGTATGATTTCAAATTACATATAAATTTATTTATGTGCAATTTTTTTAATTTTAGGTAAAGGAAAACAAAAGGTAGTAGCTAAATATCACTGGGTGTTACTCATCCTGCTATTATTATTATCATTACCATTTTATACTTATGTGTTTTGTTTGTTCACTTAAGGCTAATGCAGTGTGATAAAAATTGACACCGACTGTCATAAAAGAGGAATGTTGGCCAAACCAGTGAAGGAGTTTTAAGGTTCATTCTGAAGACTTGTGCATTCTCCAGCTGGTCTCCAGACACGACAGCTCACCTTTTTTAAGCTTCATGCTTCAACATGCACTAAACTAAATTGTGTGAAAAATTAGCTAGTATTGTATCCATTAGTTTCTTTGCCAGCAAAAAAAAAGTCACCAGGAAGAATTTTTCAAAGACTACATTCAGTTTAAGAACATGAAAATATTTTGACTCATTCGCCTTTTCTCAACACTTGGATGTTAAGCAAGGAACAAAGACAAATCCACATCCAAATGTTTAGTGAACAAGTGGTGCTAGTTTTTAGCATCAGCACAATCTATCCCCACTGTGAAGCTATAACTTGAGTAACTGCTGTGCTTTGTGAGGCTGCAACTTCATTCTTTTGATAAACACAATTACCAAATTTAGGCTTTGCTGACTACAGAGTTCGAAAGAACAGCATGGAGGGAAGACCTACTGAGAACCTCAGAATCTATCCATAAGCTCCTGAAGCAGTTTAAAGTACTAAACAACTTCAACTGAAAAAGCAATACAGTGTCATTTACACTTGTATGCAAAAGTTCTATTTCCCTTATTTTCAAAAAGTTCTTGAGAAAAGTCACAAATATGTAATTAGAAACCAGACGTTGTGCTAAAAGGAGAGTGACAGATGTTACTATACCGACTTGAGAGGAGTTAATTAATGAAATTGGGAGCGCTGTATTTACTCTGGATTTCCTAACAGCTAAAACAAAAAGGGAAAAACTCTGAAATATATAATGGTAGTATTAGAAATGTTCGTTTCTTTCCAACTTTCTTATCGTTGATAGAAGAAACCATACCAGTCATTTTTTCAAGATAAAATTTCACCTAGCACTAATATTAAGGAAAAATTTGTGTCATATATCTATAAATGAGAAACACTGGTAACTCAATGTATACTTTTGTCAAGCAAGTAGCTGTCTATAAAATTGACAGCATACATGATACTAAATCTTCACTTTATGAAATTATTTCTCCAGAGTGTTGGGATAATACCATTCAGCTATTGCTTTCTGATGGTCTAACTTTAATACAGATGGAGAAGGTAGACACTAGAGGAACAGATAATTAATTTACTCACTACGCAGTTTCTTTCAAACATAAGATTCACAAATCAGTTTTGGGAATTCCTAGCTGAATTCTCTTATTAGTGCCTTAAGTGCCAATATTCTGTCTTGTGGACTAAACAGTGCTTCAGATATGTTAGAGAATAACTATGAGGGACAGGTTTCTCACTCAGCTGTGGAAATGTATGAGTATAACTGATGGTAGACAAACTTCAACATGAGTATACACTAACTTCAGAAGTAAATACAGTATGCATTAACAATTTTTAAAATATATATATATTTTTGACACTTCCTAGGCAGCTATCTTAAGTGTTTGATTAAAACTTTCAAGTTTTGTGCTACATATGGAAGAAACAATTTTGAAATGGGTAGTGTATATCCAATCTTCCTTTCCCAACAGTCCCAGATATCCAATTTAGGGATCCATGTAGTTCCAAGGATGCTTCTTTTGCCACTTCAAATTCATGTGACTCAGGCTGGCCAATCAGCACCACCCATTTCCCTGGCCATTGTAACTGTTCAGGAGTGGGCGTGTAACCCAGCCAGTCCAATTAGAGTGAACCTCAGGATTTTGCTTGCATAATTGGGACTAACATATTCTTTTCAAATCCCTTTTGGAGCCATAGTGTGTGATTATGAGACTTGAAACCATGATGTCTATTTTTATGATCATGAAGGAACCTAACCTGAGTGTAAAACTGACACAAGGAGAAGGAAAGAGTAAAAAGAATCACAGAGAAATGGATCTCATGACATCATGGGCCTCTGGATCAAACCATTCCATCAAACCAAACAACTAGACTTTTCAGTTTTATGAACCAATAAATTTCCTTAAAGCTATGTAAAGTTATATTTTGCATTACTTTCAAACAGAAGCATTTACTCATTTTATTTTAGTTGTTATCAAAGGACCTCCCTTACCCATTAAAAGAAAATTAAAAACCCTCCTTATGGTCTACTTTTAAATTGAACTACATTCTGATGGGTCCACAAAAATAAGTCAAGAAGAAAAGCATTCTCAAGTACCTTAATGAAAGGACCTTCTGACTGGGTTCTTTAGGACTGCCCACTTAGATATGAGAAAATGCATGACAAAATAATGATTTTAGTTTTAATAAAGTTAATGCTTCCTTGCTTTGTTTTGACAATAATTAGTCAACAGATTCAGTTTCTTCTTAAGAAGTCAGAATAATAAATTCATATTACTAATGTAGAAAATGTTGTTTACTTTTATTTTTCCATAATTGGTGACTTGGTTCCTTTGCACTTCATAAATGAGCCAAAGAATCTCAGTAGTCAAGGAATAACGACAGTGTTGTCAAAGAATTGCCTTCTCCCTAGCCAAATTCCCATTGAAATGAAAAATGGAATATACAATTTGTGCATCAACTTTGTAAAACAAAAGTGAAAGCTATCCACATGTCTGAAAATTAGAATAATTTCTACTATATACATACCAACAGCCTGACTGAGGAAGGCATTGAGGGATGACAGATAAAACTCTTCATTGAGAGGATGTGGCATGTTCAAGATAAAAGCCAAAGGAATCTGAAAGACATCCCCTCACCTCAGATATCCCACAACTCAAGGCTTTAGTCTGAAGAGTCTAACACCACTGAAACACTGGAGTGATACTTTAAAGCTTTGCAATTTCCTGTGCATATTGAAGACCAACCCAAACACAGTAGAGACACTGAATGAATAAATTAATGATTATTTAGAAAGAAAACAGAGCAAAAGGAGCAGAAGCAATACTCAAATAATAGTGAAAAACCTTCAAATAATTGAAAAAAGTTATATTTCAGGAAAAATTGTTATTTACAATCCCCTGATGACTATTAACAAGGGTTCTATTGTTGGATAATGAATAAGCCCATAGAAGTGAAAGTCTTCTGTTCAAGGAAAGGGATAGAAAAAGACTCGGGGATTAGAAAACATGTTGGAGGATGCAAAGGCTAGAGCCAGTAAAATAGGGAAAACAAGGTAGCTGAGAAGTTGTTGGTGTCACGCATGTAAACAGTACTCTTTACTATACATATTAAAGATTTTGTTCTTATTATCTTTAAAGTAAATCAGAGTATAAGGCGTTGCTCCAGTCTCTGATACATACCCAGTAAAACAAAAGTTTATTAGGAAGTAAGACCAGATGTCTGCCCCACCTGGAGACCAGCCCCTATATAACTGGCCTGTAGTCTTTGTTCTGTAAGATGGCTCTTTTGGATGTTAGTGGCCCCATCTTCCATTTGCTAGTAAGCGGCAATAAAACTCTTTCTCTCCTACCACCTTGCCTCTCAACTGTTGACTCATCTTGCGGTGAGTAGAAGATCACCTTTTGGCACTAACAAAGTGAAAGAGGGTATAAGATCTAAAATGGGTATTTGGGGAGTAAAATGATGTACCTTCCATAACATAAGCATTTTCTCTCATTTCTCCCCATTAAAAGTTTGTATTGTTCACTAGTGCTTTGGGGATGTATTTGGTGTTAAGGGACAATACACTGCACTCATATTCTGCCTCAGGTTAGTGTGAGGCAAGAATAGAGGCTTCCCCTGGTAGCTAAGTCACATCTAGACTGCACACAAGGAACTTTCTCCCTCTAAAGAAAAGCTGTGGTTTAAAAATTCAAAACCCACATCATATTTGTGATAAGCTAACTGAAAAGAATAACATAGGTAGGCCAATTCTTTTGGAATTTTCAAACTTTCAAGAGAAAGAATTCTATAGTCTTTGAAAGAAAAAAATTTCAGGATATCCTCAAGAAATGAAAGTTAGCCTGACCAAAACTACTCCATAACACTAAACAGAAGAGTAATAATGAAGTAACATCTATAGATTTCTGAGTGAGGAAAAGAATGTGCCTTAAGAATAAAAGAGCTAATGGGGCTGGCCCCGTGGCCGAGTGGTTAAGTTCGCATGCTCCGCTGCAGGCGGCCCAGTGTTTCGTTGGTTCGAATCCTGGGCGCGGCCATGGCACTGCTCTTCAAACCACGCTGAGGCAGCGTCCCACATCCCACAACTAGAAGGACCCACAATGAAGAACGTACAACTATGTACCTGGGGGCTTTGGGGAAAAAAAGGAAAAAATAAAATCTTTAAAAAAAAAAAAAAGAATAAAAGAGCTAACCAAGATTTTCCTGGCTAGAGAAGAACTTATATAACTATAAAATCTCACTTAGGGGTAAACACTATGAGTCACGACGTCTGAAAAGCTTAATGGGACTGTTGGACGGCAAAAATAGATTTTGATTTGAATGAAACGGACATAGGCATTTGTAAGTATTTTGAAGAAGAAGTGATCTTAGAGATGATAATATGTCATGTAAAAGGGTGTGATCAAAAAGCTAAAAAAAGAAATACGAGCCTTGATTGTACATTAGCATAAGAAAATGGAGAGCATTTGAGGTTTAGGAAGAGGAAGCAACACGAAGGCAGTAGTTTTGCAAGATTAAGCTGCAGAGGATGGCCAGATGTAAGTGGAAACATGAGGCCCAAAAGACAATGCAGAGTTAAGGCATGAGAGCCTAAACCAAGATGGTGACAACGGAGGTATTTAAAAAGAGGTACAAGTGGGAATTACTTTGACAGAAGATCTGTTGGGGTTTAGTGTTCATATATAGAACAAAACATGGAATAAGAGATAAGACACCAGTGTTAGAATACAGGGAAGGGATAGAAAAGTTAATAGGTAGTTGCACTACAAGTTCTGACTCAAAAGTTAAACTCAAATTTGTGCACTTGACATAAGATGATTCAAGAACTCAAAGCTCAGTAAACTAACAACAAAATATCCAATACCAAGCCCTTGAATTGTTCAGAGTAGTGATTTCCAACCATTTTGCAATAAATATATTTAGAAAGGCAGTAACTGGGAGGAAAAGTGACAGTATGTTTACAGACAAATAAAAGGGGGTAAATGATAATCTCCAAATGGGCAAATACTTAAGGGAATATGTGCACATGAGAGTTATATAGCCAGGAATTATGTGAAAGATGATGCAAGAACAAAGAATTAGTAGCAATATGGGAGAAGCAGAGTCAGAGCCATGGATTCGTAAACTATGCATAAAGGAATTTAATTGAATTCCCAGCAGAATTCTTCCTGAGTCTCCTAGATTGAGGTTTCCCACAGAGGTGACCTGAAACCAGCTACTTTGATCAGGCTTTGGCAAGTGGAAATTAAAGATGCTTTCGATGCTGAAATTACTATCTCCATCTTTATGGAGAGGACTGTGGGAGGCCGGGACTATAAAAGGAAGTGATTCAGGCAGTCTACCATTTTAAATTTCAGTTGATAGGAAAGAGAGAAGAAATTAAAGACAATGGTAAGTTTTAAACATAAAAGACTAGGAGAATAATGATGTCATTAACATAAATAGCAAACTCCAGAAGAAAGTTTGGTTTGGAGAGGAACATGAGTTTAAATTGAAACCTGCTGACTGTGAAATGGCAGAAGTTTATCTAAATGGAAATTTATTGCAGTCTATTGGAAACCTGGGCCTAAACCAGAACTTTAGGAGTGCAATAGCATCTTGGAAATCAGTTTCAAAGGGGGATATTTAAAGCCATGGGATTCTAAGGGAAACAAAGAGCAAAGACAGAAGAGGGTCAAGGAAAAAACCTTGGGGAAGTTCTACATTAGCCGCAGAAATAGGAAGAGTCTTACAGGAGACCAATGAAACATGTGAGAAGCATTAAGAAAACCAGAACAAAGACACCAATAAAGAAGCTTTTAAACATGAGAATTGGATATGATCAAAAAATACTGCAAGGTTCAAGAGAGTGAAGATTGGGGAAAGTTCACTACGTTAGTTTGAATCTAGATACAGCTGTGACAATAGAGACTCAAATTAATAGCAGTTTAAACAAAATAGACATTTATTTCTCCTGTGTTGGTAGTCTGGACAAAAGTGAACCTGCTTTATAAGGTTGCCAGGAAGCCAATCTCTTTATTGCTCCATTATTCCTAGGGTGTTGCTCTCTTCTGTATTATTCCTGGTGGCTCCTCACAGTATTCACATTCTAGGAAGCCATATGGAGAAAGAGAAGAAAGGAGGCCATGACCCAGAAGTGGCACACATCACTTCCCTTCACATTATTCTGGCAAGAACTTAGTCATATGGATATAATTAGCTGAAATGTAGGCTATAGCTTGAGTACTCATTTACGTAACTAAAAATTCTATTATAACGGAAGAAGAGGAGGACAAATATTCAATGCCATTGTCAGTGAATTTCTTTGAACTTCAGTCTGATTTAGATGACCATCCTCTATGTTCCCAAAGTACCTGGCCACACTATTTACCACATTGACTGAATTATTTGGTTTAAACATTTCCCTTTTCGGACTATCAGCACCTTGAGGGCATGGGCTAGGACTTATTCATCTTTATATTCCTCCTCCCCGAAACAGGACCTGGTACTAATATATGCTAAATATAGCAATAATATTTGATGAATGAATGAAAGAGACAACTTTAAAAGTAGATTTGGTATTTGTACAACTTTTGTAATTTAAGTGATAAAAGATGAATTGTTTCCTCCAGAGACTGTAGGAGTGTTCTAGTATTTTTTCAGAAACCATAAAAAGTTTCCGTCCTCAAATTTCCTTGAAATAATTAACATCATAAGCACTGTGACTTAGACTTAAACCGTTTTGGAGGAGAAAACATCTAAATGAATTGATCAAAACAATAAGTAAGGAAAGTACAGGTTGCTCAATATCCATTATGTAGATACACACTGTAAAAATCTATGTCTACAAACTGCACTCATCCCTGGACATTCTGATCTAGGAAATTCCCATTAGAAGGAACTTTTCCAGGGCAAACATAGTTTAATGGTATTGATTTATTCAGCTGTGATAGCATTTAGCATCTGTCACTGAGTGAGAGTTTTTTTTTTAGTGACTAAAGCACCATAAAATATATATTTCTGACTAGGTTAAAATATAGGTTTCAACTGGAAGGACCTCAGTTTGTGGTAAAAGAAGCTTTCACCTATGATCCTAAATTGCCTTGAAATCTAGGGGCTTCTAGGTGAACAGCTGGCATAGCCAACACTTGGTTTCAATTATTTCTTTTCCAGTTTGGAAATACATACCCTGAGATCAAGGGCTTTAAAACCAACTTGAAGCCCCAGGAAAGCCACAGGGGCAAAACCAGATTAAAGTCTAAGCCCTATAGAAAAAAAAAAAAGTCTCCTGCAGTCAGTTGATGGCATGCTGTGCAGTGAATAAAAACAAAATCTACATGCAAAAATTAGCACTAGAAGTATCCTTTTCTAATATTGTAAAGATTATACATCACCCAGCAGCCAAAATCACACAATGTTGAAATATTAAAGTCAGTCTCATTAAAGTCCAGAACAAACAAAGGTGTTCTGGAAGTTCTGAAAAGCACATTAAGAAATTGGAAGAAAGTACCAAGAGTGTAATTAATTGCAGAAAATATGATTACGGATCCAGAAATTCAAAGAAATCATCAAAAGAACTTAGAATTAATGAGAAAGTTGTAAAAAGCAGCTGTGAATGTGTCTCTCTATATATAAACATATATATTTATATGTATATACACACATGCATACATATACATATACATAATAAATATAATTTTACAACAAACCAGCAATAACGTTAGAAAATATAATAGCAACAATATTATTCATATAATAGTAAACAAAACAAAACAAAATCAAAATCATATAACAATGTCTAGGAACAACCTCAATGTGATATGCAGATCAATATGAAGAAGATGGCAAAACATACTTGAGCAAGAGGGGAAAATATATGTTGTTTATATATTATAAATTAGATATTATTGGCTATAATAGATATTATAGAGATATCAATTCTTCAGGTTTAGTATAGTTTAATGTAATTTGGTTTAATATAGTTCTGTCAAACTCTCAATATTAAAGATATAATTCTAATAAGTCAGTCAATAAGAATATGAAATAAAAATTAGGCAAATTTTGGGTTGTAGAAGACCTTTCTGAACATAATTATTCAAAAACAGAAGCCAGAAAAGAAAAGATAAAAACGTAAAACTTCTATATAAAAACACCTATATATATATATATTTCACATTTATACATATAACGGCAAAAGGTAAATTGAAAAATCTTCAACACTTATAACTGACAAAGAGCAACATATCCTTATGGAAGACTTTGCTAATGTCTATATCTATTTTACCCTTCTTCTCTGCTTCAAGAACCCACATTATGTTTGGGGCAGCAATGTGCCCAACTATTTTCTTTAACTCTTATAGCTAGAGTAGCCATGTAACCATGTCTGGCCAATGAGATATAAGCAAAATGTCCCGGATGGGGCTTCTAGGATAACTATGTTTTCTTTATCAAAAGGAAGAGTCCAAGTTAACATGTACCTTTTGCCATCCATTCTTCCTCTCTCCCTTCCTGAAATATGGATCTCACGTCTGGAGGTGGAACAACTATCTTTTGACCATGAGCAAATAAAAGTCACATGCCAGTGAGAGCAAAGCATTAAGGCAGAAGGAGTCTAGTTCCCTGAGTGCCTGCACCAGCCCTGAAATACCACTGCTGAACATTTTATGTGACAAAAAATACTCTTATTTGATTAAGGTACATTATTTGGTTTTGGTTAAATGCACTTAGCTAAAAAAAAAAAAACAAAAAAACTTCATATTTTAAAAACTACAACTTTTTAAAGAAAAAGATAAATATTTTGTTAGGGAAAAATGAACTAAACACACGAAATATAATTTTAAAACTACAAAAGTCAAACACGCAAAAGTATTGAAAATCACTAACAACAAAAAATTCTTTAAACAAGACACCATTATTTAAACATCAAGATGCAAAGATTTAAAAATGAAGGATAAAATTCAGTTTGGTGGTAGTTGTAGAAACTTTGTCATACATGGCTGGTGGGAGTATAAACCAGTAAAATCTTTCATAAGGCATTTTTTTCAGTATGTCTTATTACCCTTTAAAATATGCATATTCTTTGACTCATAGTTCCAAATGTAAAACATAAAGCTTTAAAACTTATAGAAGAAAACACAAGAGAAAATCTGTGTGACCTTGGATTAGGCAACACTAAAAGCATACTCCATAAAGAAAAAGTATTGATAAGTTGTATTTTATCCAAATTAAAATCTTTTTCTCTGTGAAAGACACCATTAAGAGAATGAAAAGTCAAGCCACAGGCCAGGAGAAAATGTTTATAGATCAAATATCTGATAAAGTTCTTTCCAGAATAGATAAAGAACTCAACTAAACAGTAAGAAAACGAACATCTAAGAAAAAAATAATGGGCAAAAGAGCTGAACCGTCACTTCATCAAAGAAGATGACAAATGAACATGCAAAAAGACGTTCAACATCATTATTAATTAGGGAAATACAAGTTAAAATCACAATGACATACCAGCACGCGCCTATTAGAATGGCTACAACTACAAAACAAAACCAAACAAAGTGAAAACAGGAACTGCTGATAAGGATGCAGAACAATGGAACCTCTCATTCATTGAAGGTAGGAATGCAAAATGGTACTGTCACTTTGGAAAATAATTTCCTATGCAGTTAAACATACACTTACCATGACCCTAAAATCTCAAGCACATTGAGAATGAATGAACTAGAACTACCTGCAACAAAATAGATAAATCTCACAAACATAATGTGAAGAAGGAGAAGCCAGACACAAAAGAGTACATATTGTTTGATTCCATTTATGTAAAGTTCTAAAACAGAGAAAACTAGTCTATGGTGTTAGAATGGTTATCACCCTGCTATTTAGGGCAGTTATTTGGGCATGGGGGTTGGATTTATAGGATGATCTCTGCAGTGTTATTAATATTTTGCTTCTTGATCTGGCAACTGTTTCACTGGTGATCACTTTGTGAAAACACAAGCTGTACATACATGATTTATAAACTTTTTTGCATGTATGTCCTTCTTCAATAAAAAGTTTACCAAGAGGATGATGTATGAATAAGTGGAAGAGAATAGATAACCCAGCAATAGAATTTTTAACATGGTAAAATTAGTGCTACAAATATGCATAAAAGTAAGGATACTTCATAAATAGTGTCAAAAGAATACTTTGAAAAAAATAAATTTAGATCTACACTTCATGTAAAGGAATAAATTCCTCAAAAGTCTAGAAGTAAATGTTATAAACAATCAAGCAATAAAAAAATAGAATACAGGTAAATATCACTCTCTGATTATGAAGAGATTTTATAAAAAAGACTATATAGAGTTGATTACATTAAATGAAAGGCTCTTTACTTCAAAAGAAATCATCACCAAGATTAAACATGAAGGATAAACTGGAAGAATGTTTAGTATAAATATAGCATATGAATTGCATGTGTAGGTGACATTTAAAATATCAGAAAAACTTGTAAGAAATTCATAGAGATGCCAAAAGAAAAGTAAGAAAAAAATCATGAAAGTCACAAATCACAGAAAAGAAAATGTAAATGTCTAATAAATACATGAAGATGGCTACATGAAGCCTAATCACAAAATATCCTTCCACGAAACTAATGAAATCAACAAAATGACAAAAGAAAAATGGCGTGGAAGAAATCTGTTTTCAGTAGCAGTAACAAAACAAAAAAAGAATTATAACCTAATGAGCACTTCTGCTTCCAGCCAAGAAGCAAGGGGGGACACATTCAGCCTCCCACCTGAAACAATTAAAAACAGGATGGAGGGTGGGAGGGGGGGCAAAATGGGTAAAGGGAATCAAAAGGTACAAACTTCCAGTTATAAAATAAGTGATGGGGTTGTAATGTATAGCATGGTGACTATAGTTAGTAATACTATACTGCATATTTGAAAGTTGCTAAGAGAGTAAATCTTAAAAGTCCTCATCACAAGAAAAGAAAAATTCTGTAACTATGTGTGGTGAGGGATGTTAACTAGACTACTTGTTGATTATTTTACAATATATACAAATATCAAATCATTATGTTGTACACTTGAAATTAATATAATGTTGTATGGCAATTATACCTCAGTAGAAAAGATAAAAACAGGAAAAAATATATGAAACAACAGTTTTCAAGACATCAGTCATCAGACAATAAAAGATAGTGATTCCTGAGAAATGGAAAACATATGAGGTGAACCCTAAAACTGTTCCAGTTTACTGTTTTGATAGAGTTTCCAGGCTACCATTTAGCAAGGAAGAACTAAGGCAGTGTCCACAGATCTCCACAATTGAAAAGATGGAGCTGATGTTGTGGAGAGACAAAAGCAGCTAGAATTCTCAAGACATACAGAGTACCATTAAGAAGACAGCTACACAAAGATTTCCAGAGATCTTCAGAGGATCCACTTTCAGTCTCCAGCTGACTACTGATCAGTGTATGCTTAGGAGGAAACTACATGAGGCCAGGGAAAGAGCCTCACCAAAGATTACACTGAATAATCCCAGCAGCTCACAGGATCAGAAATAGTTCCTGTTCCCAAGAGCCAGAGTAAAAAACCTCATAATTCATGGAGCACCCAGCACAGTACTCAAAATGGTTTTGCCTCAGTAGTGGGGAAAATTAACCTTAGACTAAATATTGCTCTGGTCCTGCATAACAAAGCTTAAATGCAAAACCCAAAAGTAACTTAACTGTTTCCAAGTAACTTAACTGTATTTCCAGAACAGAGTTCAAGAATATGTATATGAGTACAAAAATATACAGCACTCAACAGGGTAAAATTTTTAATAACTAGTATCCATTCAAAAATTAACAGGCATGGGGCTGGCCCCGTGGCCGAGTGGTTAAGTTCGCGCGCTCCGCTGCAGGCGGCCCAGTGTTTCGTTGGTTCGAATCCTGGGCACGGACATGGCACTGCTCATCGAACCATGCTGGGGCGGCGTCCCACATGCCACAATTAGAAGGACCCACAGCGAAGAATATACAACTATGTACTGGGGGGCTTTGGGGAAAAAAGGAAAAAATAAAATCTTTAAAAAAAAAATTAACAGGCATGCAAAAAAGTAGAAAAATTCAACTTGTATCAATTAAAACTAGCCATGGTATAATGACACACAAGATAGAATTAGCAGAAAAGGTCATCAAAATGGTTATGATGTCTATATTCCGTATACTCAAGAAGCTATAAGAAAGAATACATTAATCAGTGACTATAACATATATATTATATATATAATATTTGCTAGTAACAGATTAGGCACTGCAAAATAAGATTAGTGAACCTGAAAACATACCAAAAGAAATTATCCCAAATTAAGCACAGCAAGGAAAAAGGCTGAAAACAAAGGGAACAGAGAATCAATAAGGTAAGGGACAAAATATTTAAAGAAATAATGATTGAAATTTTCCCAAATATAATGAAACCTATAAACCCAGAGATCCAAGAAACTCAAGGTACCCCAAGCAGAAGAAATTTGCAAGAAAATACACTTAGACACATCATAATAAAATTGGTTAAAACCAATGATAAGAGAAGCCAGAGGAAAAAAAGACACATAACATAGAGAGGAAAAAACATAATGATGATAGCATATTTCTCACCATAAAAATAATAAGCCAGAAGAAAGTGAAGCAATATATTTAAGGTAATGAAAGAAAAAAAACACCTGTCAACCAAAGTCTCTACTCCAAGAAAAAAATCTTTCAAAAATGAAGGCAAAATAAATGCTTTTTCAGACATACAAAAGCTAAAAGAATTCATCAGCAATAAACCAGTAATACAAGAAATATGAAAGGAAGTTCTCTAGACACAAAGAAAATGATGCCAGATGGAAATTTAGAACTGCGCAAAAGAATGAAGTTTCGTGGAAATTGTAACTATCTGGTAAATGTACAAGAAATTTTTCCTTATTATTTAAATCTTCTTAAAAGTTAACCATTTCTCTAAAGCAAAAACAATAATACTGCATTTTAGGATTTATAAAATATGTACAAGTAAAATGTAAACAACTATAGCACAAGGGCATGGAGGAGACAGATAAAAGTTTATTGCTGTAAAATTCTTATACTACACATGAAGTGATGTAATATTACTTTAAAGTAGACTGTGATAAGTTGTATATTATAAATCCAAAAGCAAACTCTAAAATAAAACAACAGAAATACATGAGCAAAGGAGATAAAATGAAATCATAAATATACAGAATCCAAAAGAGGAAGCAAAAGAAGGAAAGAAGAACAAAGAATAGATGGATTAAAAAAAATAGCAATATAGTAGATTTAAACCCAACCTTACCAACAATCATATTAAACGTAAATGGTCTACACAGCCCAAATGTAAAGTCAGAGACTGTCAGATTGGATAAAAAATCAAGATCTGACTGTATAATGCCTAAAAGAAACACACTTTAAATATAAAAACACAAATAGGTAATAATAAAAGAATTGAAAAATATATCAAAAGAAAACTGAAGTGGTTATATTCATATGAGATGAAGTAGATTTCAGAAAAAAGAATATTAACAGGAATAAAAAGAATCATTTCATAATGATAAAGGGATCAGTAAATCAAGAAAAAAAATATGAACTACAAAAAACATGCATTTAGCAAAATCTAATGGTACTGCAAGGGAAACAGAAAATTCACAATTACACCCAGAGATTTCAACCCCCTCTCTCAATAGATATAAGTGGGCAGAACAATATCAACAATGATACTGCAGACTTGAATAATGCTACCAATCAACTCCCACTGAATAACAGTAGAATACACATTTTCTTTTCAAGTGCACCTGAGTATTTACTAAGATGAACCATGTTCTAAGTCATAAAATATGTCTCAATAAATTTTAAAAGATTCAAGACATACAAAGTTTGTTCTCTGGCCACAACAAAATTAAATTAGAAACCAAAAGATCTCTGGAAAATTCCCTAATATTTAGAAACACATTTATAAATCAACCATGGATCAAAGAAGTAAGCAAAAGAGAAGTCAGAAAGTATTTCACACTGAATGAATATGAAGATACACCAAAATTGAAGAATGCAGCTAAAGGAATAATTAAAGGAAAATTTATAGTACTACATACTTATATGGGAAAAGAAGAAAAGTCTCACATTAATGATCTCAGCCTTCACATTAACAATCTCATGAAAAAGAGAAAACTAAATCCAAAGGAAGCAAAATTAAAAGAAATACTAAAGATCAAAGAAGAAATCAATGAAACAGAAAATCAGAAAGATAATAGAAAAATCAATGAAAGTAAAAGCTGATTCTTTGAGAGGATCAAGAAAATTGATGGACCTCTAGTCTGATTGATCTTATTTTTTAATTTTTTTAATTTTTTCTTTTTGGAGGAAGATTAGCCCTGAGCTAACATCTGCTGCCAATCCTCTTTTTGCTGAGGAAGACTGGCCCAGAGCTAACTTCCGTGACCATCTTCCTCTACTTTATATGTGGGACGCCTACCACAGCATGGCTTGCCAAGCGGTGCCACGTCTGCACCTGGGACCCGAACCAGGCCCACTGAAGCAGAACATGCGCACTTAACTGCTGCGCCACTGGGCTGGCCCAGATTGATCTTAAAAGAAAGTAAGGAGACACAAATTATCAGGAATGAGAAAGGTGGCATTAATACAGTTTCTACAGATTATTAAAAAGGCAAATGGGGCAATATTTTGAACAACTTTTTTCCAAAAATTCTACAACTTAAATGAAATGGATAAATTCCTTGAAAGACACAAAGTACCAAAACTCACTCAAGAAAAAGCAGATAAGCTGAAAACCCGGTATCTATGAAAGAAATTGGATTTATAGTCAAAATCTTAAAACACAAAACCAAAAACTCCCCACGTCTAAATGACTTCACTGTTAAATTCTATCAAACACTTAAAGAAGAAATACCAATTCTACACAAAGTCTTCCAGAATTTGAAGGGAGATAATACTTCCAAACTCATTTTATAGTGCCAATATTACCCTGATACAACAACCAAAGAACACTGCAAGAAAAGAAAACTATAGACTAATACTGTGTCCCAAAACATAGATGCAAACATTTGCAACAAAACTTTAAAAATCAAATCCAACAACACATAAGATGCATAAAAAGGACAAATATATCATGTCCAATTTGTATTTGACTCAATAACATGAGAATGGTTTAACATTCAAATATCAATCAATGTAACTCATCATATGAACAGACTAAAAAAGAAAAAATATATATGTATACAACATCAATAGATGCAGGAAAGAAGTAGAAAACTCTCAGTATAGTAGAAATAGAAGGGAACTTCCTCAGCCTGATAAAGGGCATCTACTTAAAACTACAGAGAATATCATTTTTTTTTTTTTAAAGATTGGCACCTGAGCTAACAACTGTTGCCAATCTTTTTTTTTTTCTTTCTGCCGTGTCCTACATTGCCCTAGAGGTACAAGGCACAAAGTCCTGCCTTGTTTCCTCAAGGGGAGACAGGCCACAAAGTGTCTTGCTTCCAGCTCTTTGGGAAGCTAAGAAACAACTCGCTCTCCACAGTGCTCTTACAGCCTACCAGGAACATCTCTTACAAAAGCCTGTGCTAATTCTTTCCTCCATATTATCGGCCCTACTGTTCAGTGCATCTAGATTTTTCTTAATCTCCTCTATTGTGTTCTTCATTTCCAGTATTTCTGTTTGGTTCTTCTTTATCATATCAAACTCTTTTGGGACATAGCTCCTGAACTCGTTGAGTTGTCTATCTGAATTCTCTCTTAACTCATTGAGTATTTTAACGATGGATGTTTTGAAGTCATCGTCATTTAGTTTATATATCTCATTTTCTTTGGGATTGTTTTCTGTGTATTTGTTATTTTCCTTCTGTTCTGGAGATTTAATGTATTTTTTCTTATTGCTTGATGTTGTTTATTTGTGCCTCCGCATAGAGATAGAGTTTAGTTGTTCCTTCCACTTGTTTCTGCTCCTGTGGTGGGGGAGCAGCTGTTTATACTGCACCAACCAGGAACCCTATCCGCAGTTGCTAACTGGGCCTGGGCCCCTCCTCGTAGTCACAGTGGTCCTTTGGATTCCCTCTTCTGCCGTGGGGGCCGTCACGGGGGGGGCTTCAGGCTGCTGGTGCCTACTGTTGCAGCCCACCTAGATGTGCTCCCTCCTTGGGGTCTGCAACGGTGTTATGGGCTCTTCCAGCGGCCCGGGGTAGGATCACTTATATTTGCCGCTCCGTCACTGTCGGCACCCACAAAATCTCACTTGTCCACTATGGGTCGCAGCAGAGCTATTGGCATCTTCTAAAGTCTGTGGTTAGCTCACCTAGCTATGCTACTTTTGTCCCGGGGTCTTCCAGCCTTGTGGCTGCCGGATGGGTGCTCTCTACTAGTGCTGTGCAGAGGCTTTCCCTGAGGCTGCTGTGAGCCTGTAGGGTTTCCCCCTAGGCTATGGAGCTGGGTCGCTGGAACTCCACCCAGCCCCAGTCCTGTTCCCCAGGAACTCGGGGAGCCCTTTGCCCTGTCTGGGGGATAGCCGGAGATCCTGATTTCAGTGGTAGCTGGTCAGCTGCTGCCCTGCCTGATATTCTCCTCTCCGGGACCCTCCCGGTGTTGTGGATGCTGGGCGTAGCCCCTCCGCTAATGGCAGACAGAGAGTTTTGTCTGCTGCCTGGGTGGAACTCTGGAGCTTCCCCTCCGGGGTGCGGAGCTGGCCTCTGGAGCTTCACCCAGCCCCAGTCCTCTCCGAGATCTCCGGCAATCCCTTTCCCCACAGTGCAGGCAGTGGCAGCCGGGGGGCCTCTGTACCCTCAGTGGTTCTCTCTGGGACCCTCCGGGCGCCGTGAACACTAGGCAGGATCTCCCCGCCAATGGCAGGGAGAGACTCTCCCCGCGGGCTCAGGTGTGTAACTCTAGAGTTTCCCTCTGTGTTTAGGAGTAATTGTGGGGGGTTTAGGTAGGGTTCTGGTCACCTGTTTCCACCGTCACTCCTCTGTTGTGTGCTCGCTCCTGCCCTAGGTGTGTGTTGATCTTCTGGGGGCGTCCGTTGGAAGAAAGCCGCTTGCAGGTACTAGGCTGTTCGGTCGGGGTCGGAGAGTTCTCACCTATCTCCACATCCTCCCTGGAGGGAAGTCCGTCCACCTTCCGATGTATAGTCGTGTGGGTCTCTCAGACGTCCTGAGATGCTGTCTGGATATCCTTTGTTAAGTGATGAGTGTCCAAATAATTGTAGACTCGAAGGGGGAGAGACAAAGAGGACTACTCATGGCGCCATCTTGGATCCTCTCCGAAAATATCATTTTTAATGGTGAAAGTCTGAATGTTTTCTGCTTAAGAACAAGAGCAAGACAAAAATGTTTACTTTCACCACTTCTATTGAACATTTTACTAGAGGTTTTAACCAGTGCAAAAGGTATGAAAAATGAATAAAAGACATCTAGATTGGAAATAAAGAAATTAAACTAATCATCTATGTAGAAAATTATATACAATCTACCAAATAATCTGCTATAATTAATTAGGGAGTTTAGCAAAGTTTCAGAATACAAGGTCAATATATAATAATCAATTGTATTTCTATGTACTAGAAATAAAATTAAAAATCAATATCATTTACCATAGGATAAAATATGTACTTAAGGATGAATCTGATAGACTATATGTAAGACATTTACACTGAAAACAACAAAATAGCTGAGAGTTAAAGAAAACAAATAAAAAGAAATATGCTAAGTTTGTGAATTAAAAGATTTGATAATGTTAACATGTCTATTCTTCCTAAATTGACCTACAGATTGAATGCAATTTCAATCAGAATATCAACAGGCAACAATTTCAAAAAAAGAAGAGGAAAGTTGGAAAACTAATACTACTTGCTTTCAAGATATAATATAAAATCAAGAATAATCCTTAGATTTTCTGGATGGACAACTGGATGGCTGGTTGTGTTATGGAATGGTTAAGAAGGGAGGAAAACAAATTAAGGAGTGGATCAAGACTCCATATTGAATGGTAAGTTTGAGATACCTGTGAGCCACCTACGAGGTCATTTCAAGCAAGTGCCTAGACAGAAGAGTCAAAATTAAAGTTCTCATCTATGTTTAGAAATTTTGGAATTATCAATATAAGAATCTATAGGAATGGGTAGATGAGAGAGTAGATATATTTTTATCATCTCTTGAAGATGATCTTACTCTGGTCCTTGGATCAGGGTAAAGGCTACTGAGAAGAAGCAGTCAGTGAAGTGGAAGAAAGGCAAGAGGAAATAGCATGGTAAAAGACAAGAGTCAAAATGTTTCAAGAAGTTGTCAAGTGTGCATGGCTTTGGTAACACAAACATCATTCATGGCATCATTGGTGGATGCAGTTTCAGTGGAGTGGTGGGGGTGGAAGTCAAATTATGTTCCAGCATACCATTACGCCTCCTTGTAATTTTATTACAGCAGAAAGTAAAATTCCCAAGTCTTTCAATCAAATCAGGTCAACCCAATTACACACTTGGCCACTCAAGTGTAACAAAATACAAGAAGTGGTAGGCAATAGCAAGTAATGTCGATCCAAATCTGCCCTTTGAATCTAGGGATCAAGTAGGTTGTTGAGCTAGGAGTAGCACCAAGTGGTACCAGATTCGTATCATAGAATCTAAGGAGTAAAGAGAATATTGAAGGAATATCCCAGAGAGAGAAAATAAATGGCATGCACATCTATTCTAATCAATAACAGCACTTCTTTCTCATGAGCTTGGATAGTCTCAGAGGCCCACAGCACTCCAGGTGGCCCTTACCAGTTGATCACACTTGGCATGGGAATTGGACCCATTCACCATCCCTAGCCGTAGTCCCATCCAAGTCCCCTCTCCTTATCTAATTCCGTTTACTTCACCTCTACAAGACCACAAGCAGTAATAGCTTCAACTTCAACAGGGATAGGGAACCTCTATCTTCTTTTTAGGTTGAGCCAAAAGCTGCTCCCAATACTTTCCACTCCTTAGAAGTTATTGGGACTCTAAGAACCACCATAATCTTTTTTGTCCCCACACGTCAACCTTTCAGATATTTGAAGACAGCTATTATATTTCCCTTGAATTTTCTCCAGTAGAAACAACTTTAGCATCTTTATCAAAGGATCTAATATTAAGTAGTTTCTAGTCTCACACCACCTCATTCACTTTTACCAGCACTCCCATTTGCCTAAAAAACCTCCACCTCCACCATCATGCTTCACATGCTCAGACTGAACTGCAAAACTGGAATGCTGGCCCTGAACAACAGAGAAAAGCATCTATATCTAACTTACATGTAGTCCCAGCTACCAGATGCTAGAAGTTTTCCCCCAAGGACAGTGGGGGAGTAAGAACAAGTCTAAAGGGCTCCATGGGGATAAAAAGAGATCATGCAAAGCAGGCATACGTTCCAGCTGTTGGAACTTCGGCAGTCTAACTAGTGAGCGGAACAGATGATACATTCCAGGAGGTTTTTCCCCTGGGCCACGTGAATTTTAGAATTGAAATATCCAGCAGAATAAAAATAGGTTCTGAATAAAATTACAGCATATTGAAGATGAATAAATTTGTCTCTAATAGCCTATATAACAGACTGCCTTATCTTTTAGCCAGTTTTTACTTAAAGGAAATACTATTACCAACACCTCTTAAGCATTTCAGAGGAAAAATTTTTGCTTGATTTTTCAGGTTTCTTATGAGTTAGTTTATTAGAGCAACATAGGGAATTAATCAAAACAAAAGCATTATATTATATTAAATATATATTTTATTGCCAAATTATATTTTAGATATTACATATATTTTATTTCTAAATAGATTTTAAACTCCTTAAGGGCAAGGACCATATTTTTTCTTTCTTTATATTTCATCCAGTGATTGGATACAAAAGATACTCAAACTATGCACTTCTTAAAATAATTAACAAATAAGTTATAATAATTAATGAAAGAATTAAATAATGACTAAATAGAAACATTTTATAAGCATAGGAAATGTTAAACTTTTGGTTACTCTTTAGTGTCTTTATTGCTGGATGTGTAGAAACAACCAAAAATTTCAATTTGTTCTTTGGAAATTGATCTGTCTCTCTTATGTATCCCACTGATAAACATAAGCAGCCTATACAAATCATACTGAAAGTATTGAGGCCTTCCATTTGCACAAGACAAGAGGAAGACCTTATTTCTTAATCTTGTCTTCTCTTCCTTGGTTCTTCTGTCTTTGCTAGTAATGTTTTATGATCATCAGCAGTTTCTCTTAAATAGCAGTCTGTTACTCAGAAACCTCAACTGCAGCCATCTCTTTATAGGACTTCATAAATGTTTTAGTTAGTTTGGGTTGAGAGTTTCCTAGTCTTTCTTTTTTCCTTTTTCTTTATTCAGTGCTTAACCCCATTGCTTCAGTTTTCAGTAAGTCTTGTCACTTCCACTAATAAGAAAGAATGGAGTCACAGTGTCTTAGATCTCATACTTCAAGAGGCACAGGTCTGCTGGATATACCTAAAGCTTCAAATTTCATAAAGCTTCTTGCCTAAGAAGTTGTGAAAATAACATTGGCAGTGGTTGAGTAATTTGAAAAATTAAAATACTTCCTAAGGGTGAGTTTAAGGAATCTTGGCTTTAATCCTTCTGAGATAAACACTTATCAAAATGAAAAATCCTTTGGATAAAGGATTTTCAAACTATGGGCAAGAAACTAAGGAATGATTTGTTGCATTCTTAAGGACACAGGGATACAGAGCAAAGGATGCTATTACTTTTTGAGCAAATAGAGTTTGAACCTAACCTACATGAACTGCTGCATCTCCTCATCTTTGGCCAGAAGACCTTCCTTGTAAAAGCATCCATGTTATTATGTCCTTTCATGCTGCAGACAGGAACACTTTGTAAGTTGGATATCTCTTCAATCTTATGTCACTCACTCCAGTTTTACTACTAGTCTTTCATAATAATCTTCATAATACTATATATGCATACGTGTTTGAGTATGCACATATCCATTTGCATGCACTCTTGTGAGATGTGAGCTTTTCTTGATTTTTTATGAACTGAGGATCATACCTCTTCCTTAAAAGTGAGCCAAAGAGAATCATAACATTTTCGAGCTGCAAAGTTCCCCAGAGATCATACAGTCCAACATCTTCATTTTACAGATGAAGTAACTGAGGTCCAGAAATTAAATAACTAGGCAACTATTACAGAGTGCGCTTTAAATGACCCTGCAAGCCTCCAAACAGCTCATTCACTGGCCTACAAAGACCCTAGTTCTCTCCCACCTGGTCTGAAATTCCCATCAGTTTCACAATGCTTGGCTTTTAAAGTACTTCTGTCAATTAAACAATAAGGAGTAGGTAAGTGGAATCATTGTTCTTTTATGGACATTGTTAAAATTGGGGCTAGAACGAAAAAAAAATCGTGAACTAAGCACAATTTGTGTTTGATATTCCTTTTGACCTTTTTCTTACCATCTTGCTTTTTTATTTTGCTGCCTCAGAAGATACTTTAGCTTCTGAAGTCTCCTTCTAGCACCACTCCTACTGAGGTTGTTAATTCCCAGCAGTGACCCAGATCTTTCTATGTTACCTCACTGACTAGCTAAACTTTATTTGACTTGTGTTCTATTAATCTATGTAACCGGGTGCTACTATGGTAGACTACAATCTAGAGGGACTACCATTTTCTCCAACCCTTCAAATAACTCCCATCTTTCAAATAACTCACTAATCTATAACTTGCTAGCACTTAAAATATTGAGGCATAATATAACACTCCCCATATCTCATAGCTTTAAATATTGATCCTTCAAACAGAATAATTCTAGAATAGCAGTGACTCCTAAGTAGGCATATCCCTTCCCCAAGCGCCTCAACAGCATCCCATCATAATTCTCATAGTTATTACCTTTGTTTTACAACTGCCCCTACTGTCTCCCACCAGAACCTATCAATGCCTTTTTCTCCTTGACAGTTCTCCTGTGTCAATTTCAAGGATTTAAGTAAGGAGCACTTTAGTTCTTCATCCAAAACGAGCTTATAAACTTTTTCTCTGGCTAATTTAACGGTCTCTCTTTTATAGTACCAATATGTCATTCAGACTTTCTGATGCTATGTCTTGTTCGATTTGTTTTTTTTTTTTTAAGATCAGCTGAAGTTTCTTGATCTTAATCATGTAGACAGTTATACTCACTTAGTAATAGTGACAAGAACAATTATAATAAAAAACATTTACTGAATACTTCCTAGGTTTCGGACAATTTGTTAAACAAACACTTTACATGCTTTGTCTCATGTAATCATTTCAACACTTTGACTTACATGCCATTTACATCTCTTGTTTTGTTGATGTGGAAACTGCTGGGTGTGTGATCTTGGGAAAATTACTTACCTTTCTGGGTTTCTCTAAATTGGGGATGATAATACCAATTTCACTGAGGATTCAATGAAATAACCCACATAAGATGTTTATCACAGTGCCTGATTTATAGGAAGTGCTCCATAAATGTTAGCATTTATTGAGTAACTTGTTCTAGGTCATACAGCCAGTAAGTGGTGGAGCCAGGGGTCAAAGCCAGCCAGTCAGCCTCCAGAGATACACTTTACTGTCTCTAAAATGGTATACATAAAGCACTTATAAATAATGGTTATTATCCAACATGGTTAGCCTAGATTCTGAAGCAGGAAAACAGCTATCTCCTCACAGTTTGCTTTTCCTAGATAAACTTTGTTTGGCCCCTTAAAATTTTATTTTCAGTTTTGCTATCTCCTCTAACAAATTAAAATTCTGCAGCAGCAGTCTTATGTTTATTTAACATTCACCATAAATGCTGACACATAGATGTTGCCAATAAAAAAACCTAAGACCAAGACAAAATTAACAAAAGCATAATCTTACAGTAAGGAAACCCATCTTTTGTTTCAGCAGAGGTTCAAAAGGTTTAGAAAGAAGACTAAGTTTTACAGAGGAAATACTGAGACAATCTCTGATTGGCAAGTATTCTATTAAGATGGGATTGTTGGAAGTAGGGGAGATTTTCTAATAGGGCTTCAGATAAATTGACAGTACTTGGTTGACTGTAAGTAGGCAAGCAGAAGTTTAGGACATTTTAAAAAGAAGAAGGAATCGTTGATGTTTGGAGCAGAGGATTATTAGTGGCCCGGCATATCCTGGAACAAGTGAGGTTGATAGTGGCTGTTATGGCAAGCCATTTCTCAATATTCCCAAGTGATCCTCATCAGAACATTGTAAGGAAGGCAGAGCAGCCATTATTATTCCCTCTAATGCCAGTGAAGAAATAGTAGCTGACAAATTGTTTCCCAAGGCCACACACAGCTATTAAAGTGAAGAATCTGGACTAGAATCTAGGTTTTCTCATTCCCTATTCATTGTTCTTTCTACAAGGTGATAAATAAATGACAAGCAATAGGATATATTGGAATAAATGAGGAAGCACTTGGTGTAAAACTAATTTGGCCTGAACTTGTTTTTCCAAAAGGGACTGACGTGGCTGTTGAGCACGCATTGTATATCTGCTTTAAGTATTTACTATGTCCCAAAGACAAGAACAATGCCCTTAAAGATAAGGATATAACTTCCCCCATCAGCATTTGCTTAAGGATAAGCATCTCTCCCTATTTTAAGGACTGACCCCTGACCTGCTGCACTCACCTTATGACCACCCACCTTGCAACCACTGACCCACTGTGTTCACCGAATTGCTGTGCTGGCAAAGCAATCTCATGACTATTGTAAAAGGTGCATTCCAAATATATGTGATACATGCTCTTTGATAGTATATAATCACTCTGTAGAGCCCTACTTCTCTGGAGTGCTCCATTCCTTTGTGAAAGGACTCTCCCCGGCTACGTGATTCTTAGGGTTGGCTCATAATAAACTCACCCCAATTTTGATGTATAGATTAGTTATGGATGATTTGTGTCAACACAGGTCACATTGATTCTATACTTCTTTTGCTAATTTAGACATGTTTTGATAAAAGAAAAGTAGGAATCCTTTATTTAATATGGAATCAAAAGATATTTTCACCATGTACTAGAAAAATGATTTTACTCCCACTGGTCATTAGAAGGGAATTTACTATCAGAAGGTGAAACCTGCATACAGTGTTATTGAAAAGTTTCTACTATTGACCTCTGGAAGAAAGATTTGCTAATCTGATCTTTTCCCTCCCCTAAATATCTCTCACAACCATGAACAAACTGTACAAGCACCATCCATTTATACATAAATGTATTTTAATGATGCCATATTTTTCTTTTCTTTAGACTTTTCTAAGGCTTATTCTGCACTTCTTATTTTCTCTTTGACAGCCAAAGCTATTGAGTGAGAAGAAATCTTCCTTGTAACTACTGAAGTGGTCAAACACCCAGAGACTTTTTTCCTCTACACACAATCTCTTCTCCATTTTTGTAAAGTCTAGCCTCAAGCAATTTTCTCCTTGCTCAGAAACAGCATGACATAGTGGAGAGCTCTGAGTGGATTGAGGTTATTTAGGTGCCTGAGCAACAAACCAAGCACCAAAGAGACTTGCATAACTGGTTTTAATGGATACCTTAACAATACGTCTACAGAGTTCACATTTGTCAACGAAAATAATCCATAACCAATATATAAACGAAAAATTGGGGTGAGTTTACTCTGAGCCACATATGAGGACCATATAGCATGGGACCTTCCTTCCCCAAGGGAGGAAGGGCACAAAAGAAGTGGGGTGTACAGACTGGTTATATACCCTCAAAGAGCATGCTTCACATATAATTGAAACGTACATTTTATAACAGTAATGAGACTTCTGTCAGCACAGAGATTGATGGACACCACAGGCAGTAGGTCTGCTGTCTCAGTGGACACAGCAGGGAGGAGATCTCTTGTCTCAAGCTGGGTGGTCACAGAGTGAGTGCAGCAATCAGTTCCTAGCTTATGGAAAGATGTTTATCCTTAAGGAAATGCCACTGTGGGGGAAGTTGCATCTTTATCTTAAGGCCATTTGTTCTTGTCTGTGGGACACAGCAAAGGCTTAAAGCAGATATACAATGCATGCTCAAGGGTCATGTGAGGCCATTTTGAAAGAACAAGATCAGGCCAAATTAGGTTTACACCAAATGGCTTCCTCATAATCTCCAATATCCTATTCTTTGCCATTTACATGTCACATTCTAAAACCTTTTGTAAGTGTCAATTAGCTTTAGTAGCTGTAGAAGAAAATGCAAGCTTGGATCACCACAATCTCCATTACTTCATTCTCTTTCTCTCCCCTACCTCTACCCTCATGAGTCTGAAGATTATTGATGCTGGCAAGTGAACTAAAAGAATTAAAGTCAGCGTTCCCAAGAAAATTATATCCATTTTCATTAATAAAATTAGTGGTAATTACTATCGTAGGGGAGGAAGACAATTCCTCCACCTTCCAGGTCTTTCTAGCTGGTCTAAGAATTAAACTGACATGAGACAGAATAACAGGAGAAAACCAAGCAAAGCTTTATAACATGTATACATGAGAGAAACCCAAGAAAACAGTAACTTGCCAGAATGGTGGAGGTTGTCACCTTAAATACCATCTTTAGCTAAAGACAAAGGAGGATGTTGGAGGTACAGGTAGTGAGTTATGGGAAATTACCAGAAAGAGCACAGTAAACAAGAGCAAGGTTATTATGCAGATATAAGTCCTTGCCTTCTGCATTGAGAAGAGTTTCTAGAGATAAGGTCATCCCCCTCTTCCTGATACAGAGAGGGAGACACCTTTACAAATGGAGAGTTCCCTTACAAATGTAAATGTCTCTTACAAAGGGTAACTTCTACTTGGTTTTCAGAGCTTCTCTCATGTCTGCAGTTCCTTAAAAACAAACAGCCCAAAATAATCCTCATGCCAAAAGAATACATCTTGAGATGGCAAACTCTGCTCTTCTCCACTATAATCCATCTTTGGTAATGCAAATACATTCTCTAGAAATTGCAAAGAAACTGTATATTAAGATTTAAATTAAAAATCTATAGAAAGGCTAGTGTAACCTCTGAGGGTTGTTTTTTAACTCAGTTGCTTAGTTTTTAGAAAAGAATATGGTTTATAATTTGCTATTAGCATGTATCAAGAAACAAAGGAAGGAGATTCCAAAGCAGCAAGACTATAAAGGCAGACTAAACCTTTCCTGTGCTTACTGTGAATAGTCTGGGGAAGGGAGAAGAGAAAGGACCAATGGGTTGCCTGTCCCTGAGGAAGTGCTTCCTTGACTACCAAGAGAAAGAAGGCAGGCACTGAGGCCAAGACATTCCAAAGAAGGAATATGGCTGCCAGGCAGTGTTTTGATTTCAAGTTAAAATTTATGTGCATTAGTGGAAGCGAAGTGAAGAATTAGTGAGGAAGGTAATGGATTGTACCTTAAACATTTATCTCTATATATTTTTTTTCTAAATTATCATCTTTAAAATAGTGGTGGTTTAACATTATTTGAGCTCAACCACTCAAAAGCAAAGCTTATTTATATAAAATAAAAATACACAGAAAAATAGTAATTAAATCATGGAGCCATGAGAACACTACCACTTAGAAATCCTAGAGTATGGTTTTAGAACTTAAGCCTCTCCTTTTGGAACTAACAGCAACAGCAGCTATTTTCACCTGGTGGCAGTACATCTGGGTAGCAGAATAATCTCTTTGAAAAATGATATTAACTTTCTGAATATAGAATCTAAAAGTGAGGACATGAAGTGATGTCTAATGAATTGTCAAGACATCTAATTTTTGCCAGGGTTGAATGATGACATGCTTCTCTGAGCTCTCCTTTTTGTCTGAGATTTACTTTTTCCCTCTCTCGACGAAAATAATCCATAACCAATCTATAAATGAAAATTTGGGTGAGTTTATTCTGAGCTGAAATCTGAGGAAAATGGCCCGGGGCCTTTCTTCCCGAAGGAAGAAAGGGCACCAAAGAAATGAGGTGTACAGAGTGGTTATATATCCCCAAAGAGGGTGCTTTACATATGATTGAAATGTCCTCCCCACAATAGTCACAAGATTGCCCTGTCAGCACAGCGCTTGATGGACACAGCAGGTAGTGGGTCTGCCATCTTGGTGGGCGTAGCAGGAGGCAAGTCTATTGTCTTGAGCTGGGCGGTCACAGGTGAGTGCAGCAATCAGTTTCTAGCCTAAGGAAAGATGCTTAATCCTTAAGGAGACACCAAAGTTGGGAGGGGGAGGGAGGTTGCACCTTTATCTCAAGGGCCTTTGCTCTTGCCATAGGGAATCTCTAAAGCAGATATACAATGCATGCTCAACGGCCTCGGTCAGGCCCTTTTGGAAAGACAAGGTCAGGCCGAATTAGGTTTATACCACATGGCTTCCTCATATTCTCCAATATATCCTATTGCTTGCCATTTTTATTTGTCACCTCCAAATTAGTTAAATCTGAGAGCATTGTTGCACCAAACAAGGCTAAAGTTTAAGTATGTTTACTTGACTTAGGTGAAAGCTACAAAGTAATTTGAGGGTCAATTTGCATAGCAGTTAATTGGATCATTAAACTATCTAATTTAATTACTATAAAAACTCAATTAGCAGGGCTGTGAAACAAATGATTTGATGATTTCATCCATATCATAACTAAACTGAATAGACTATGTGGTGCACATATTTATTGCTCAGTGATTGGCCATTAAAAAAAGCAAGAAAATAATGAATAGCGGACTCATCTGTGAAGATTGTAATGTGACACTAACTATGAGGGCTTCCACTAGTCATAAAAAATATACATATAGGTCTTAGGATTTTCTCCTCCTTCTACATTACCTTTCTCATACCACAAAACTTCCAAATTATAAGTTAGGACTGAACTGCTGGAGATCCAAAATTAGGACTGAATTTTTGAATGCCCACTAACGTTTGGCTGTCTTTTCCAATAGTAACTCAAGACCAAATGTAAGGAAAAAAAGTTACATACACTGTAGTCCTACTGTGTCAGCAATGTTTACTTATAGCATTAATTTAATCTCCACAACCATCCAGCAAAGAAAGTATTATTGTCCCAATTGTCTAGAAGAGAAACTTCAGGCTCAGGGAAGTTAAGGAATAAGTAAAAAATACTTGGATATTAAATGACAGAGGCAAGCCTCACCTGCAACCACGTCCCTTCTCAAGTAGTTTTAAATTTTACTTTTCAAAATGGAAACATTATTTTTGCTGATGAGATGATCATTGTAAAAACTAAAGTCATAGCAAGAAACTTAAAGGATCACATCACTGACAATTTGCACACACACATACACACATACTCACACCCCAAACACTACCATACAGCAATCCTGATAGCTTGCTCCTTCCCTGTGACGAAGCATCCCTGATTATTAAATTATTTTAATTTTTACTGAGCTGCAGTCAAATCTGCTTACTAAGACTATGCAGAATAAATAAACTTTTTCTTTTACATTGAAAGCTTTTCCATTACCAGTACCATATTTGAAAACAACTCTCACGCCCCAACTTAGAATTTTTTTCTTTAGGCTTACCATGCCCAGTTCCTTCAACTCTCTCTCATAGGATAGTATCTCCAGCTCTATAGCTTTGTTGGATAATATCTTAGAATGGAACAGAGTATTCCAGATGTAGAATGATGAGCCTACAGCAGAATATTGAACTCTCTTAATTTGGATACTTCATTTTAAAGCACTTTCTTGAGCATATTACCTTTAAGACTGAAATACAAGTTTGCATTTACTTTCTATGGCACCTATATCAAATTTTTCACTCCTTATAAATTTACAGCCAACTGAAACCCCTAAATATTTTTGCCAGATCTTCCCTTTTCTATATTTGAAGACTTGTTTGTCTTATTCTAATTGTGAATCCTCTACATTAATTCCTATTGTGTTCCTATTATTTGCCTATGTTCCAAATCTGCCCCAACTTTTTTAATCAGTTCTACTATCCAGTATATTAGTTATCCCTTCCAGGTTATGTCACTTCCAATTGAACCTATTCACCTCTTACGTTTTCATGTCACTAATTAAATATGTCAAGCAGGTAAGGACTAAGGTCACAGCCCTGCAATTTGTCACTCAAAATAATGCTCTAACTTGATGTCAATCCATCAATCACCTGCCTTTGTGCACTGTGCAATTGTATATTAGATAAAAATATACTCAATGGTATTTTGAGTTAGCCTAAATTCTCCCATATTTTACACAATGCTCACAGCATAAAATGTTATAAAGTTATATACTGGCTGTATTCAAGATGATACATGAGCCATCATTTTTTTGGTTCATGGTTATACATTTATTATAGGGTATATTAGAAAATATATCACTGGTACATTGCAAACCTATGAACCTATAGATATTTTCATTTAGGATGAGGCTAAGTTTAAGTACAAAAAAATGAGTTGATTTAAAGAAAGATTTTAGCTATATCAAAGTAGAGATGGTGTGTGAATACGGAAAAAAAAATATGAAGATGTTAAGCAAACAACTGAAACTAGGGAAACCCTGGCATAGAGTTTTATAGTTTTCAACACACAAATATATCATCTGATTCACATAAAACTACAACAGAGAGTACATGAGAGACATCGACAAATGCCTCATAGAATATACAGCCACTATTCTCAGTCAATACGTTTCATGAAACAAAGGAAAAGAGTTTCAAATAATTTTAGTGTCCTAAGCAAAGCTTTATAGCTTCCAAGGAATCAACATCTGCCTCTTATCCTTTATGAAAGTAGGAAGGGTTAAAATATAACAATAGAAATGTACTTTTCAGTATTTTTCCTAAACTCCTCACGATCCATCTGTTTAATAATCTGCTCTACAATCATGTATGGCCTCAAGCTTGTAAGTCTATGATTTCTGGATACGCTTTTACACACATCATGAAAATTGAGACATTGCTTATCTCCAGCCTTCTGACATTTCTACTACAGAGAATTCCTCCAAGATACATGACAACAGCTCCTAAATCACAGATGGAATATTTTTGCTACTCTAGCATGTATGTATTTGACCCTAAGGACTTCAAGTAATTTATATCATCTGCATGCTCTCATCAATCAGTCAATAAACATTTTGAACATTCACTAAGTGCTAAGCAATATGTTTAAAATTGTTTCCCCTGGGGAACTCAGAGTTTAGCAGAGGAGAAAGATATGTAAATGAATACATATTTATTTACAACATGACAACTGCTATAACAGAAAAATGTACAGAATGCCATGTGGATACAGAGGGGAAACTATACACCTTTCTGTGACTTCAAAAGTTGGGTCTTAAAGACTGACCATGAATTCTCCAGTCAAAGAGGGGCATTCACACAAAAGGATAAATTCAATGTTCAGAAAATACTGAGAAGTTTGGAAAAGCTGGAACTGAAAAATCATGAAAAGAATACACAGAGATGAGATGAAAGAAAAGCTCAAAACACACCACGAAGGACCTGTGTGCCATGGTAAGAAATCTGGACTTACTTCTATAGAGAACCCCAAAAGAATGCTTTTAGGCAGAGGAATGACAAGATGTACTTTTAGAGAAATAATTTGTGGGAGTAAAGAAGTTGTCTTCTTCACTTGATTGGAAGATGAGGGGAGAAAACGTATGCCAAGCAGCAGGAAGAACTTTTAAGGAGGCTGCTGAAATGATGCGGGCAAACAACAGGGAGGGCCAGAATCAACGTACTGTCCTATTTGGGCCTTCAATTCTTCATCTCATGTTCTTCTCCTTCCAGTTTAACAATTATTTTTGATAGAGGTGGTAAAGACAAAATAGGGAACTGGTACTACTATTTCCCCAACACCTATAAACAGAATTTTCCCCAAGCGAGAACTATTACCTTCTTGTTTTTCTACTTATAAAAATATACGAAAATTTTTAAACAATCAAAAGCTAGTGTTTTGTTACCATTTTCCTACACTTCAGATTATTCTAGCCTTTTATCCTTCCTGACACTATTATTACACGTTTCTGTTACCCTTTTCTATTTGAATTCGGTTATACACACATGACAAAATTTGAGAGATGCCCCTTAGTATGTGTCTGCCTTCTTTTCATTTACTAATAGAGCTCCAAAATTTTAGGTAGACATACAGATATCTAGACTACTATTTGCATTTCCCAGTCGTTATTAAAGCTAAGTGTGGCCACCTGACCAATTTTGGCGAAGGGAAGTAAGAAGAACTGGTATATGCAACTTAAGAGCATTCTTATAGGGCGAAGACATCTTTTTCCCTTCTTCCTTCTTGATGGCTGGTATACTATACAAGTAATGGCTGGAACTGGAGCAGCCATACTGGACCATGAGGTAACTTTGAGAATAGTGTCTATTGCAGCAGAGCCAAAAAGAAGGCTAGGTCCATGAGAACCATGTGGAACACAGATATTGTACCAATCCTGGACTATTCACCTTCAGACTTTAACAGGAGAAAGAAATGAATTTCTATCTTTTTTAAGCTACTATATAACTTTAGGTTCCTAACAGCCAAACCTAATGCTAAATGACACAGTATCCTTTCTTTTAAATTTTAATCTCTTCCACTTTCTCTTTGAAGATCATAAAGTTCAAGTAAAGTGTAAGTAAAAATATCACTGGCACTCTTCCTTCATATAACCCAGTTCTTGTGTTACCAGATAGGTTTATTTGGTGCCTCTCTTTTCCACCCTCATTGGAATAATCTCAAATGTAATGTCAATGTGTCACTTGAAGGCCAGTCATTATTACTGAGCCATCATTTCTTTTAAATTGACTGGTTAAGGGAGTCTGCTTGTCTTTTCTAAAAACACTTAGAAATCTACATTTTTAGAGAGAGAGAGAGTTCTAAATTTAAGCTGCCTGAATTTACATCTGGCTGTACCACTAATTTTCTGTGTGATATCAGGCGAATTACTTAAACTTTCTGAGCCTCAGTTTCTTCATTTGTAAAACTGGGACAATAGTTGCTGTGAGGATTAAATGAGGCAATTAATGTAAAATACTTAGTACAGTGCCTTGTACATTGTAACTGATCAAAAAATAAGAGCTATCATTACTTAGCATGACTTAGTGGACCAGGCACTCCCTCATTCCCTTTCTTTCTTTTTACAGCCTCCAAGATGACATGGTCACTGTATTCATGGTCTTGCACACTTTCACATCTCCAAGCATTTTTCTCTCATTGACCAGATTAAGCTCGAACTAGAGGTTTACTTCACTGCTTTCTCAACTTTTTGAAGGAAAAAAAATTTAGAAGTACACTATCACTCTTTTGGTGTTTTCTTTGAATAAGTTGTGTCTTTATGCCAATTCATTACTCAGTTCTAGCTCTAAACCCCATCCCACCATGATCTCAAGATAATAATTACAAACTTGTCTTAATACGCTACATTCACTTTCTTCATTACTTATATTCTGCATTGGTATTGACATATTGAAGGCCAAAAGTGTTATTAATGACCCTTTTCCTTATTTTCTCCAAGGAAAATGCACCTATTCCATTATTGATGTGTCAGTGGCAGATCTGCTGTTCTGTATATTATTTGGTTTTAAAGTTATCGATAAACATTATCTCTATCTGTAAACTCCTTTCAAATTTGAGTTGAAAACTCTCTGAAAATTCTGCAGGTTTCCTTCCAGGTTTTCTGAGATATATTCCAACTTTTCCCAGGTGCCCAAATACCCTAGAAAACGATATCAGGAGACTACACATTCAGTTAGCTATTCACTTGTAATATCTCCCCTTTTTTCACCATTTGAGTTCTCCAGGACTCCAAAGTCACTTATCAACCATTCTAGGTTGCTTTTGATGGTTTGGTTTCCTTTATCACCAAAAGTGAGTAATGGTCAGTAGTTTCAGTGTCTTTCAGACTCTCTATCTTCCCAGTAGGCCTTCATGCAGCCACATCCATTCTCCTCTTCAATAAAGAGTAGATACACATTCTCCCTTAAGACTCTCTTCCTAGGTCATTATACCTTTCTTAAACATATTATAGGCTTTCTTAAACATATTAATTTCTTTGAATTCCTAAAGCCAATTTTTAAATGTGAAACAATTTCATTGAGACTTCCAGTCCCAGAGCTAATAAGTAATGGAACCATAATTAAAAGCCATTGTTCTTTCTGCTACACCACATTATCCCACACTTTAAATAACTTCTGACCCCAAACTCTTAAAATCCAGTTAAAGACTAAGAAGAGTATTATACATGGAGAAAATAATAAACAATAAAAGACTGTAATGTATATTATGCTAAGTTGTAAAAAAATTACGAGTTAAAATTAGGTCAGTACAAAAATATGGATACAAATGGTAGGAAAAAGAGATTTGCACAGATTCAAGAGATTAGAAACAATTTCAAGAAGAAGGTGGAATTTTAACTGTGAGTTTAAGAATGGTCAGCATTAGGTAGGTCATAGCTTAGAGGAAGGTTCCCCAGGAAAGTTAAGGCATATACTTAGGACGTCCATGGCACAATCCTAAGACAGTGAGGACACCAGTTTAACATGAGCAGAAGGCATGTACTGTCACCAATGATGTTTTCTAAGTAGAGAGGACTTCCAATATGGTGGACCTTGAGGGTCAGACATTGGAGTGAGCCAGGCCCAGCACAGTATTTCCCTAACTGAAACTCCACATGCATAGCCTTAGTAGTCCACAAGTTTTCTACAAGAATTTTTAAATTTTATGTTTTCACTTATTTGATTATCTAAGTAAATATACACAGTTTGATAGACAGATTTATCCATGTGAGCAACTCAGTACCAAGTACTGCCAAGAGATTTCAGTACCCACATCAGTGTATGTATGTGATTATATCAGTGCTAACTACTTTAATTATTGAGGACTCCAGAGAACAAAATAGAAGCTGACTCAATACATAAATGAGGTACTCACACAAAAGTCTAAATGGCATCACAGAATAATGTATGAATAAAGGTTCTGAAGCAATTCAAATGGAAAAAAATGATATCACACAGTGACACAGGCATAACAAATGCAAAAAACCTACCTATAAAATCAATACTATATTCACATGGTGAGCAGAGATTTGGTTTCAGCAAAATGTTATCTGTCTCATTGAATTTATGTTAATTGGAATTTTACTAAATTTCCAGGTTTGTTTATATCAAATTTATAAATGTATTTTTATGCTTATACAAGAACTACAAACATAAAGGGATTACATACAGTTTTCTATTTATTTATTTTAACTTAATAAAATTAATTTAAGTCAGCACTGGCCAACTATGAAAAATTTTCTCATCTTTAAAAAGTGCTCTATCTAAGGGACTGGAAATTACATCTTGACCTGAGTGGTAACTACCTGGATGGACATATATTTACAAATTCATTGAACTAAACACTTAATATCTGTGTACTGTGTCTATATCATACCTTAATGAAAAAGTGAAAAAATAAAATCCAAACAAACAAATAAACAATATAGTCTGTATATTTCTTGAGTTTGAGGGAATATTGGTACGGTAGCTTTGGAACAGGCAGATTTTTATTTATTTATTTTTTGAGGAAGATTAGCCCTGAGCTAACATCTGCTGCCAATCCTACTCTTCTGGCTGAGGAACACTGGCCCTGAGCTAACATCCGTGCCCATCTTCCTCTATTTTATATGTGAGATGCCCACCACAGCATTGCTTGCCAAGCAGCGCCATGTCTGCACCCGGGATCCGAACTGGTGAACCCCGGTGTGAATTTAACTGCTGTGCCACCAGTCCGGCCCCGAGGAACAGGCAGATTTAGATCCTAGTTGCAATTCTGCCACTCCACTAGCTGGGTAACCTGGGACAGGCTACTTAACCAGTACAAGCCCCATTTTCTCCAACTGTAAAATGAGTACAATAATAGATCCTTGCAAGATATTATGAGGGTTATAGAGAGATTTTGTAGGTAAAATAGCTAAAACAGACTTAGTATATAATGGTGCTCATGGATAGTAATAAAGTGATAAAAAATAATGAGGAAGGAATGAAGGAAAAGAGGGAGGGAGAAACAAGTCAGCTTTGGCTTAACATGATACACACATGCATGAATGTGCACACACATACAATGACATACAACTGATTTTGAAGGTTTTAAGCAAAGGAGGAAGATGATGAAAGCAGTCTTTTAACAACTGCTATCTGACAGTGTTATTAAGGAAGCGTGAGAGTAGAAATCAGAGTGTAGGAAGTCTACTAAAAATTAATCATAATTTTCAATAACCAAAGTGTTTAAATCAGTAAACTACATGTCCTGCAATGAGCTTTTAGAGAGCTTCAAAAACTATTCAGTCTATATGGATTTTTCTCCAAACTTCAAAAAACATTTATTAAGTAACTATTTGCTATAAAACTAGTAAAAAGGGTCATGATTCTGCCTCCCCAGGAACATATGAGCTAAATGGATGGATACATTAAACAAATCAATAAAGTGAAAAAAATTACATATTCATTTTAGATTCAGGTAAAGAAATAATGGCTATGAACCTTAAAAACCCAGGATATCCATTGTTAGCACTACTCAGATGCCAGAAGAAGGGGTCCGGGGCTGTTTCAGATAAGGTCTCTCTGAGAAAATGACATCCAAGTAAAAGTAGATGAAGAAGCTAGCCAAATGGATGTTTCAAGGAAGAATATTCCAGGTAAATGGAAAGGAGCAAGCCTGGTGTGTTCAAGGAAAAGCAAGGAGCAGAATGAGCTAAAGGAAAAGAAATAGCAGAAAACAGGATCAGAGAAATAGTGAGGGACAGACCAATGGGAGCATAGGGACCATGATAAGAATTTTGAATTTGATTCTGAATGAGATGAGAAACCACTGGAGAATTCTTAGGAAAGGAGTGACCTAATCGAACTTGAGTTTTTCAAAGGATTACTCTGGCAGCTGTTTTGAGAAGGGACTGAAGTGGGGGAAGGACAGAGGCAGGGAGAACTTTTGGTAAGGGCATTCATAGAAGAGAGCACAGTGGCTTTCTTCTCTTCTAGTAGAAGAGCCCCCAGAGAACCACTCTTAAAGACCGGGAGAACCTTAGGGAAAGGGAAACAAATATCTCACTTCCAGAGGTGGCTTTTTGCTGGACCCCAAAACTCAGAGGACCATCTTGGTGTGACCACCAAGGTCGGAATGCTAAGAGGGAGAGTAAACCAGCCATGTGACCCCTGGCTTTGGGGAGTATTTGAGAACAGGAAGATGAATGCTTGCCTCCACCTGAAGATTATGAAGGTGGCTGGAGCTTCCCATGATGGCAGCAAAGACAGAAGGAGGCAAGGGGGAATAGCCTACCCTTCCCCCATTGAACTAAAGATGTGAATTCCTGTGGGCCAATGGGAGACCACAGAAGGTAACGCGGCGCAAGCTACCTCACATACCCTAATTTTCTGCCAGAAATAGAGAAATCCAGGAGAAAGAGAGTGTCTCTCCAGGGGCAGGGGCTAAGGTTGGGTCATAAGAGCTCAGCCTAGATACACAACTTGCTCAGTGCCTTCTTTATTAAGAGGCTCTTACAGGCCGATTACGTGTAAGATTTTTCACCTTTTCCTATACTCTCCCTTCTCTCACCGTCTGCCCTTGAGGAAACAGAAAAAGTAGGAAAGGAGTAAAAAATAAAGAGATCTAGTGAAAGAACAGATTCTGCCCCACCTTTCTTTATTTCATAAACCTTAATCCCTGTTATAGCACTCCATAAGCATGTTGGAAAAATTCATACCCAGAGGATTGTTTGTCTTCAGGGCCACTGCTACTCATTTCTCATTATAACCTATCTTGCATTACAAGGACTCAAGGTATTTGCATAATATTTATAGACAACACCATAGCCAATTATGGAAATGAGGGTTTTTTTCTAAAAAGAACATAGAAAAAGAAGGTCATTCCTGTCTTCCATCTAAATGTTGCTGTCTTTATTTGATCTTGACAGAAATTCATCTGCAGCTCCTTGCGTAAAGTATAACAATGATCTCTTTATACTTTGGGGAGACAAAAAATGGGGCTTTAGAGTTTCAGCTACTTAGTACCAATCCACAGAGAATCATATAAATAAATGATAGATAAATAAATAATATAGGGGGAATAAATAAATGATAGAGAATATTGATAATTATAGTGTAGATGAATTAGATGAATAGATGAATGAATAGAGATTCATTCATTCAACAAGTACTTAATGAGGAGTATGTGGTAGGTAGTGAGTATTGAGTAGATTCCTTACAATCCAATGGGAAATGTAGATATTTTAAAAGTAAACACACTAATCATTGTATAATTCTAAACTCAGAACAACATTATGAAGCAAAAGAATAAAATGTAGTGATGGAGAACTCTTTACATTTGGGGGATAAGGGAAACTTCTCTGAAGGATAAAAAGAAACCAGCAAATGAAGATTTGGAGCAAAGGTCCTGATGTGAAAAAGAGCTTGGTGTTTGCCAGAAATTTTAAAAAGCCAGCATGACAGGGACTTAGAGAGAAAAGGACACAACAGTGTAAGATGAAGTAAGATGGAAAGTCGACCATGTGCCTTCAAGGCCTTGTTAGACTTTCCAAAGCACTTGTGTAGATTTTATTCCAAATGTAATGAGAAAACTCTGATGGTTTTAAACTTTGAAGACCCACGTTTAAAAAGATCACCTGGGCTTCAGGCTGTGTGGGAGAATGGATTGAATAGGAGCCAAAATAGAGAACAGTAGGGAGATTATTGCAAAAGATCGAAGATTTTGATGTCTTGCATTAGACAGTAGGTAGCAGAGAAGGTGAGGAAAACTAAGCCCTTTTTCCTTCTGATTCTACATGCTTGTGAGGGACAAGCTCATGACAGGTTCAACTACCACTTCTATGCTGCTGTCTCCCAAATATTTCTCACTGGATGCAATTACTTTGCTAAAATCCCAATATTCCCTGTGCCCTCCCCATATCCAATTGCTGAATGGACACTTGCTTTCAGACAGCACAAATTCAAATGGAATTCTTCATCTTCCCCTCAAAACTTGCTGCCTTTGTGACTTCCCATTATTGTCCCCATCACTTGGATTCAAAACATCATCTTTGATGCCTCCCTTTTGGTCCAACTCCCACATCCAGGAGAATGAAGCATTAAGACTACACGCCCTAGAGTCAAAATACTTAGGCCAATGAATTGGAACAGAGTTACAGGACATTTACCTGGTATATGATTGCCAATGCTATGTGCTAGATTGCACATTATATCTCAGGAATTCTTTTTAATTTCAACTCCCGCATGCTCTGGAACGTGCAGGAATCCTAGCTGATCACACAAGCGGTTTCAGGTACAGTCTGTCCAAATCAAATAAACACAGCAGCACTGAGTCAGAGAGTGGATATCTGATCCTCCTCGGTTATGTTGAGAAGAAAAATATTATTTCCTAGGTTGACTACAGTTTTCTCAACGAATAGTATGCATACTACCACAGTCCTTACACTGCAAAACAGTCATATAAATAGTGAGCTATAGTGGCCCTGGAGGAGGATGAATCTACTTTTTGGTTTTGGTTTAGTTTCTCAAGAAAATCTAAAACCAAACCCAGCTAGAGATAGAGCTGAAATTTCAGAAAGGACTGACAGAGTCTTGGTAGTTATAAGAAAGTGAGAAAGGGTGAGATCACCAAGGAAGAGCACTTTGAGTGAGGAGAGCCAATGATTAAAGACAGTATGTGAGCATAGTGGGGAGGAGAAGGAAATAGAACCCATGAAGGATTCAGGGAAGCAGAGGTCAGAAAGAATCCACTCTCCACCTCTCTGCGGTGAGGAAGGCATATATGTGTGAACCTGCCTGGATAACATCTATGAGCTCTCTTGTCCTCTTGCTTTCTGTTGGGTACAGTCCATGAGATGTACGCCTGCAAAGATAAGAGACTCAACTAGAGGCTGCAGCTTCTACTAGCAACAGACCATTGTTATTACACCCAGATTTCTGTATTATTCCTCGTATTTTCCCTGCATCCTGCTCCTACATCTTTATAAATTGTCACCTTATTAAACTCTACTTAAGTTATCCAATTTGCATGTGTGATTGATTTCTTGCCAGGATCATTACTGAGAAGAGGTAAGCTATGAGAATAATTATGAAAAAAGGAAGATTACTGAGTTACATGCTTAAAAAGCCAGTTTTTTTTTTTTCTTTTAAGTGTGGAATGAAGGTCTTCAGTGGATACCTTCACCCCCATCCCAGTTTCTTTTCAGGGACTGATTAAACAGTGTTTACACCTATTTGAGCTGACTCCAAAGAAACAAGCAAGTGCCTGATTGTAGATTTTGTTCAACCCATATCATCTCAGGAAAGGCTCCTCTAATGTCTAAAATAATTGGGGGATGAGGAGTGGAGTGAAAGAGTGTCAAAGAACCACTAAGAGAGCCAACCTTCTTTTATTATTTTCAGAGACTTTCAAGTTTAGCAAGATTTTCAAGTTTAGCAAGCTTCCCATTCTGCAGTGAACCTAATTAAAGTAAACAGAATTCCAAAATGAACCAAACCCAATTAGGCAGTGGGAGCTAACACTTCTTTTCAATTATTATGTAAGGTCACATCTCATACTTGTGTATTGGATACCTTCCCCCTCATTCAATTTGTCTTCCCATTCTCCATCCTTCCCAGAGTGCCCAAGAACAGAGACCCCAGATGATCTGAGCTAGCCCTAACCTCCCTGCTCCATCCCTCTTGTCCTGTGCACAAACAGATGATATACCACATGGCCGATACAACATGACATGAGGGACAGCGATGGCGGCAGCTGAAAACAAAGACACAGGGAGAGAGTCATGCATTTTCTTGATGCTAATTCTGTAGTCAGAGCTGATACTGTTTTGCAGTTTATAAACTTATGATATGACAGCTGAGACCACTCTACCATATGAAAATGGAGAATTGCTGCTAGTATTTTCATAACAAAAGAAATAGTCCCTGCCAATAACGTTATGCCTATCCTAAGGAAAATTGAGGGTTTTGAGGGATGGGAGTGAAGGAGACCAGATTCTTATCCATGCAAATGAAGTATGCTATAATTATTATGTAAATGCTCTAAAGGAAACGTATGGTAAAAGTATAGTACAACTCAAATACAAATATCACAATGCATGTCAGCCTAAAAGTAGGATAAAAAATTTTAAGAAAAAAAGTTTTTAAAAATACAACTCATACTACAATACAAGGGATGCATTGAAGGCCTGGAAATATACACATTGTTTATTAGATCATTCATATATAATTATAATGAATGTACAGTAATATTAACACAATTCTTTCAGAATTGGACAGATGTTGTAATAAACATAATGACATGGAAGAATGGAATATAAAAATAAACTAATTTTCACAAATGTATATAAAACTTCTCACCTCTCAAATACATTTTTCTTTTTTTATTATATCCATTTATAAAACTCTATCACATACAAGTTTCTAAAAATAGAGTCTACATTTATCACTCAATAAAAATGGAAATAATTAAAAGGTGATCAGCTAACTACTTGGAAATTAAGATTCATGCTTCTAAATAACCTTTAGCTCAAAGCAGAAATTAAAATTGAAAGTTTCTAGAAAGCATGGAAAGATGAACTCTTCACACCATTTATTTATTTAGCCAATGAACACTTACTGAGCACTTGCAACGGCAAAGAAAGCATTTTGTCAGGCATGTAAGGATGTGAAGACTGTGACCGTCCTTCTCCAAGGTGAGGCAATCACAGACTAGAGTGGAAATATATGCTAAGGACTGTGTGAATCCAGAAGAAAGAATTATTAATTCCAATTGATCAGAATATGAAAGAAAAAAGTTGCATTTGAATAAATCAAAACCTTGGGGAATGCACTGGCTTTGGTTAGAGAGAGATAATGAAGGGAAGAGGACACTCCATGCTGAAGGAAGGCACAAAGACACACGGGCAAGAATGTGGAATGGGTGAAACATGGAAGCACAACTAAACCTGTTAGCAGCTGAGCCTGTAATAGCAAGATTAAAGATTAAAATAAAGTGTAGATGGCCTTAGATGCTCAAGCTTTATTGTACAAAGCTCCTGGAGATCTTGTTAAAAAGAAAATTCTGATTCAGTAGGTTAAGAATAGGGCTTGAGATTCTGCATTTCTAACAAGCTCCCAAGTTATGACAGTAATGCTACTGTGGCCAATACTTTGAGCAGCATGGTGATAAAGGATGCAAGAGGGAGGATCATGGAGATTTAGTGCCTTTGGAGCAAGGTAATGCAATGTAGCCATTTAAATATAGTCTTTGGAGTCAGACAAATTGGATTTGAACTTCAGTTCCTTCACTTATTAGCTGTGTATCCTTCGGCAACTTAGGTTTGGAGCCTTAGTTTCCTCATTTATAAAATGAGAAAGTAATTACTACCTCAAAGTGTTGTTAGGATTACATGAGATAATGATTGTAAGTAACTTAGAATAATACATAGCAAAAATTAAATACTCAGTATGTAGTGGCATTATTTCCTGGAGACTACAACATGAGAGAGCTCCTTTCTCTCCTCTGCTGCTCTCTTAAGCAGGAAAATTACTAAGTTTTCTTTTCCTTTTCTTTTTTTTAAGCCAGGTCTTTTCTTCATACTGTGGAACTGCTGAAAGAATCATTCAAAAACAAAGGCTCTGGTACACTTACTGTATCTTCATGCTGTTGGAATTATTCTAAATTAGAGCTAAACTCAAAGATTCTTTTCTTTTTTTTTATTGAGATATAAGTGATACATAACATTGTATCAGCTTTAGGTGTACAATATAATGATTTTTTATACAGGCATACCTCCTTTTATTGTACGTTGCTTTATTGTGCTTCACAGATATTGTGTCTTTTATAAATTGAAGGTTTGTAGCAACCCTGTGTCAAGCTAGTTTATTGGTACCATTTTTCCAACAGGATTTGCTCACTTGGTATCTCTGTGTCACATTTGGGTAATTCTCGCAATATTCCAAACTTTTTCATTATTATATTTGTTACGGTGATCTGTGATCTGTGATTTTTGATGTTACTGTTCTAACTGTTTTGGGACGCCACAAACCATGCCCACATAAGATGGCGAACTTAATCAATAAATGTTGTGTGTGTTCTGATTGCTGCACAGCCTGGCCATTCTCCTCTCTCTCCCTCTCCTGGACCTCCCTATTCCCTGAGACACAACAATATTGAAATTAGACGAACTAATAAACCTACAATGGCCTTTAAGTGTTCAAGTGAAAGGAGGAGTTGCACATCTCTCATTTTAAATCAAAAACTAGAAACAAGTTTAGTGAGGAAGGCATGTCAATGAAAGCCAAGACAGGCTAAAATCTAGGCCTCTTGTGCCAAACAGCCAAGTTGTGGATGCAGAGGAAAAGTTCTTGAAGGAAATTAAAAGTGCTACACCAGTGAACATATGAACGATAAGAAAGCCGAACAGCCTTATTGCTGATGTGGAGAAAGTTTTAGTGGTCGGGACAGAAGATCAAACCAGCCACAATATTTCCTCCAGCGAAAGCCTAATCCAAAGCAAGTCCCTAACTCTCTTCAGTTCTATGAAGGCTGAGAGAGGTGAGGAAGCTACAAAAGAAAAGTTTGAAGCTAGCAGAGGTTGGCTCATGAGGTTTAAGGAAAGATGCCACCTCTATAACATAAAAGTGCAGGGTGAAGTAGCAAGTGCTGGTGCAGAAGCTGCAATAAATGATCGAGAAGTTCCAGCTAAGATAATTAATGAAGGTGGCTACACTAAACAACACATTTTCAGTGTAGATGAAACAGCCTTAAACTGGAAGAGATGCCATCTAGGACTTGCATAGCTAGAGAGAAGAAGTCAATGCCTGGCTTCAAAGCTTCAAAGGACAGGCTGACTCTCTTGTTAGAGGCTAATGCAGCTGGTGACTTTAAATTGAATCCAATGCTCATTTACCATTCCAAAAATCCTAGGGCCTTTAAGAATTATGCTAAATCTTCTCTGCCTATGCTCTATAAATGGAACAACAAAGCCTGAATGACAGCACATCTGTTTACAATACGGTTTACCAAATATTTTAAGACCACTGTTGAGACTTATTGCTTAGAAAAAAAAAGATTTCTTTCAAAATGTAACTGCTCATTGACAATGCACCTGGTCATCCAAGAGCTCTGATGGAGATGAACAATGAGATTAATGTTGCTTTCATGCCTGCTAATACAACATCCATTCTGCAGCCCATGGATCAAACAGTAATTTCGACTTTCAGGTCTTATTATTTAAGAAATACATTTCATAAGGCTAAAGCTGCCAGTGATAATGATTCCTCAGATGGATCTGAGCAAAATAAATTGAAATCCTTGTGGAAAGGATTCACCATTCTAGACGCCATTAGGAACATTCATGATTCATGGGAAGAGGTCAAAATATCAACATTAAAAGGAGTTTGGAAGAAGTTGATTCCAACCCTGGATGACTTTGAGGAGTTCAAGACTTCAGAGAAGGAAGCAACTGCAGATGTCATGGAAATAGCAAGAGAACTAGAATTAGAAGTGAAGCTGGAAGATGTGACTGAATTCCTGCCATCTCATGATAAAACTTTAATGGATGAGGAATTGTTTCTTACTGATGAGCAAAGAAAGTAGTTGCTTAAGATAGAGTCTACTCCTGGTGAAGATGCTGTGAAGATTGTTGAAATGAGAAGAAAGGATTTAGAATATTAAATAAACTTAGTTGATAATGCAGGGGCAGAGTTTGAGAGGACTGACTCCAATTCTGAAAAAAGTTCTGCTATGAGTAAAATGCTATCAAATAGTACCACATGCTACAGAAAAATCATTCATGAGAGGAAAAGTTAATTGATGCAGCAAACTTCACTGTTGTCTTATTTTTAAAAATTGCCACAACCACCCCAACCTTCAGTAACCACCACTGTGATCAGCAAGCAGCCATCAGCACTGAGGCAAGATCCTCCACCAGCAAAAAGATTATGACTTGCTTAAGGTTCAGACAATGGTTAGCATTTTTTAGCAATAAAGTATTTTTTAACTAAGGTATGTACATTGATTTTTTAGACATAATGCTATTACATACTTAATAGACTACAGAATAGTGTAAACAATTTTTATATGCACTGGGAAACCAAAAAGTTTGTGTGACTCTCTTTATTGTGATATTTGCTTTATTGTGGTGGTCTGGAACTGAACCTGCAATATCTCTGAGATATTCCTACATGTATATATTGTGAAATGATTACCACAATAAGTTTGGCTAACATCCATCACCACATACAGTTAAAAGTTTTTTTTTCTTGTGATAAGAACTTTTAAGATCTACTCTCTTAGCAACTTTCAATTATACAATATAATGTTAACTGTAGTCACAATGCTGTACATTAATCACTGACTTTTCTGAACAATGTGCTATGTGCTGGTACTTCCACACTGCCTCCAGGAATGAACAGATAGTAAAATGAGCAAAACAAGGGATAGGTCCATGACTAGAAATTTTTGGATGATTAAAACTTTTAATGATAAGCAAAAGTGTATATTGAAAGACTATAAAATACTGAAGGGATTAAGAAGTTATGGTGCAAGTTTAGATGACAACTAATTATTGTTTTGCTTAAAACAAAGATAATAGGGGGGAACTGATTAATTTCAGAAATTCCCACTGAGAAAATGTGTTCAGTGGATCTGAAAAAGGTAGGTTTGAAGGAACAGAAAAATAGGTTGTCAAGTTTGTGATACAAAACATAGATAATAAATGCCAATTTCAGGCCAATGATTTTGCTAAAAAGGAGAGAAATTACTAAGGAAATCAATATACCAGAATTATAGTTTAAGGATTGCTTCACATTTTTTGTCAAATGGATTGGCTTTGGTGAAAAGAACTAGCCACATTCAGAAAATTCCAATATTTTAAAGAAATACTCATCCGTATCAATAGTCATTTTCTCTGACTCCTTTATTAAATTTATTCTTAGATAGATAATGTCAACTAGGAGCAAATATTTTACATATATCTTCACTTGTAACTGTACTCAAGGCAAAAAAAAAAACTATCATTGTGGAGTCTACCCAGAGTATGGTTCACAATTTTGTTAATGGGTAGATAAACTCTGCCCTATAATTGGTTTCAAGTACAAAATAGAACCAAAGAGAAATTGATACCTTGTATAATTGTGCGAATTCAAGAAAAATATTTGTGTCTGACCTTGTTTTAGACTAGGTGGAAACTACAGAAGAAATTGGAAGTAAAGTTCTTACAAAAAAGAACATGTCAATGTTGGAAGTGACTCAATTCAAAAGACATTTACTGGGCATCTTCCAGGAGCCAGGTCCCTCATGGAAACTTGGCCAATGCTGGTGGGATAGCTGGGAGTGAGTAGAAAATTGGTTCATGAAAGAAAGGGCCCCCTTTAGTTCTACGCTGGTTACATAGGAACATAGATCAATAACAAGTATTCAGTCCAGTTTTTCAAAAAGGAACGCTTTATAACACAGAAGCAGTTCTTTCACAATTTTTGAGATTTCATTTCCAATAAGCTACAGACTTTGCAGAGAAAAGTAACCAAAATATGAGACCAGTCTCAAATTCTAATATTTTCATCATCTCAAGTTCATAGCTGATCTCCTCTTCTTTCCAAACATTATATCAGTGCCTACCCCACCAGGGATGTGATTGATCTGGCCAAATAACACTCCCAACATCCAATAGCTCCATCTTCTTTGCTTCTCTCTCTTCCCTCTTCAAGTATGTTCCCTGAATCCAAATTTTCTTCCTGATGACATGTGAGTCTTTCAGGATAATGTTTCCCTACATCTAATTCTACTCTGACCAGAGAAATTATGTCATTATCTTTTACTACTACTATTGTCTCTACTGCTACTAAAAAGTAAGAGAAAAAGGAGGAGGGGGAGGAGGAAGAGAATAATTTATTGAACATTTATCATGTTCCTGTCACTGTCTCATTTAATATTCAGTAAAATAAACCGAAGCCTGCTATAATTAACTCGATTTACAGATGACAAAACTAAAACTTTGAGAGGTTGGCTATCTTGTCTGAAATCACACAACTTGGAGGTACAGGAGCAGAATTTAAACCAGCAGTCTGATGCCAGATCTCACATGCTTAGCCCCTCCTCTTACCGCCTCCCTCATATCAACTGATGATCTTTGAGAGAGATGGGTAAGATCAGGTCCAAGTCAATTGTATGTGAAGGAACCAGGCTTCAATCCCTGGTCCTCTAACCACAGAGCCCACCGACTTAGCCAGAACCTCTCCCAGCTTCCTGCAAGGTGTCTCCAGGTAATTGAGTGTTTAAGCAATCAGTAGAATAATCTGTCCATTTCTCTGTCTCATTTTGTTAACCAAACAAGAAACAAAGAATTCAGCCATTAATAGCAACTGCATAACTAGGATACTTACTGATTCCTCCAAAGTCCCTTTCCTCAGAAGTTTTGGTTTAGGGAGCTCATTAATCCTCCCATCCCCAAAACTGGGTCAGCCAAGCTGCACCATATCCTGGAACAATTAGATCAGTAGATCCCTGTCAACATAGGTAATTCAACAGCTGTAGAATCCTAAATTTAAAAAGACAAATGTTTGAATTTTCTTTAACCCTCTAAACATTATAGACTATGTGGTGCAATTACTGAAAATTCTCAATTGAAATGTGGCAAGCGAGAAAACGAAATGCCCAAGCTCCTCCCAGACTTATCATGATTGCTTATAACAAGATGAATTTTGGAGGATGAAGTCACTCACCCTCAAAGCTTAAAAACCTCTTTTATCAGAAAGCTTGACAACTTAACTTTGGTAGAAGTAAGAGTGGGTAGGCCACAGCCAGTTCAGTTAATGCCAGGATTCTGAATATCCTGTAACCTACAACAAGAATTTATTTCTGATGTTGATGCACCTATGTAATAAGACAAACCGAGTATTTCTTAACGTATGTATTCTCCCTTTCGAGGTCTTAATTCTGTAGTCATTTGATATTTACATGATTAATAAACCCTTTGGAAGCTCAGAAAGCTCAGTAAGCAAAGGCCAGATCTGGAAATAATCTGCAAATCTCCATCCATACCGGATCAGAATTAGGAAGATTACTTCCCTATGATCTCTATATCTCTCCCCCGTTGCTTGTTAATTGCAGTTTAATACTATTAACTGACAAGAAACTAAGAAAGTTTAAAGCCTATAGCATTCGCAAACTCCTCCGGGAGACAGGTATGTAGATGTAAGTGGGAAGGGGTAGATATAAAAATTTAGGAAGTGGTGCTGCCTGTGATGAGCTACAGTGTACATAATTGGCCTGAAAAAGCATTCAAATTTAAGGTTTTAAAAAGATTATCAAGCCAAATGCATATATCTGCAGGCTGAATTTGGCCGTAGAACCACTAGTTTGAAATGGCTGGTCATATTTCTAATCAAGAATCCAGCATTGTTGACCATTTATAATTAAAGATTTCTTCATTATCAATAACTGTTTAGATATAGATCTCATAGTTGAAAGTTATTGTTTTCCTTTCCACGTGTTCCGTTACTCCAAATCTAGTTGTTCAAACAGCTGGATTGAGTGCCAAAGATGTGAAAAGGGAGTATAGGACTCCTTTTCCTCACTGCCTTCTGGGAGAGTTATCCACAAATTGTACAGATTAAAATGTGCTCTGCCTGCCCTGTGAAACTTCAGGTCTTATAGCCTGTAGTGGATCTGATAAAGATTGCTGGGAAGCCAAGAAAAGTCAACAAGACTATATCATATGCAGTACTCAGAGGAAGCTACACATGAATGCTTCATGTTTTGGTCCAATTGTAAAGAACCTATTTCTTGAAAAGTGTGGACTACTACAAGTTTTGGTAGGAGGCTCCAAACATGTAGATAACATTCAGTATTGCTGGCTTGGGGGAACAAAGCAGAGGTAAGACATGTTTCTACAGATAACAATATGGCTTCTCTTGATTTTATAACCCTGTGATATTCACTGTAATTTTTAGCGCAAGAATCAATAGTGAAATCTAGATGACCTCACCAATGTGTTTTGTATTGGCGTTCATGAGAATTAAAAGTTTTAATAGACTGCTTGTGGCTATGACTATGACTAGGCTATAATTTGAAATCAGTATGACATCATTATTAATCAAGCAAAATTGTTTTTGAAACAAAATTCATCTTTGGCAAGACTTTTAAAAAATCTGGCTACAGTCTTAAGATACTGGCATCGTTTTTCTGTGGTTTATTGGTAATTTGTATTTATTTTGTAAAATGTCTCCTCATCTATGCAAGAGTCTCTTGTTTTTAATCAATTCATTTTAAAACAATAATGGTAATGCTGCTCATGACTGTTTTTAAAAAGTAAGTCTTACAGAAAGCTATAACATAAAAAAAAGCCTCCTCTCCTTCCTCCAACCTCCTCTTCACTCCACATAGCTCTTTCCAGAAATTTCCTATATAGATACAAGCTTATATATGTGTATAATAGATTTTAAGCAAATTTAAATAGCATGAGTTCTGCAACTCGTTCTTTATCATTTATCAATATGATCTAAGGGCCTTTTTCCAAGTGAGCACCCCAGAATTTCCTTTACCAGCAATCTATTAATGAATATTTAACTGGTTTCCATTTTTTCTATTGCAATCTATAGCACATATGGTTTGCTTTAGTACCAAGACTCAGTGAAAGCAGAGTAGATGCAATTTCACAGATGCTAAGTTTATCTCTGCTCTATTACTAGTGCGTTACCAAATTATTCTGACAGCTATGCTATATGCTAAATCCTATGGTAGGCATGCCCAAGTTATACTGTAATGAAGAAAATATAATCATGATCATGAAAACAATATCCCAGTAGATAGTGTACTTGTTAAATTTGTTCTCTGAATGTATTATTCCACATCATTAGAATAGGGTTTAGCACACGTTGATTATTTTAAGGTGCAAAAAGAGAATATAAATCTTGCCAGTATGACGGACATATTTAAACCCCCATGAAAACTCTTGGCTATTCTTTTTTATTTTTATTTTTTTTTTGAGGAAGATTAGCCCTGAGCTAACATCTGCTGCCAATCCTCCTCTTTTTGCTGAGGAAGACTGGCCCTGAGCTAACATCCGTGCACATCTTCCTCTACTTTACGTGTGGAAGCCTACCCCAGCATGGCTTGCCAAGCGGTGCCAGGTCCGCACCCAGGATCCGAACCAGCAAACACCAGGCTGCCAAAGCAGAACAGGCGAACTTAACCACTGTACCACCAGCCAGCCCTTGGCTATTTTTTAAACAAAATCCTGTTTAAACAAAATCTTGTTAAGAAAGGATTCAAAATCCTTTCTTAACAGGAACAAAAACAATTGTTTCAGCAATTAAAAGTTACTTGATTTTTGGCAGCCTTTTAAACAAAAAGACACAAATCTTCATTAGAATCATGATTTGATACGTAACAGGCAATGTTATTGCCTTTACAGTTAAGTGATCATTGATTTTTTAATAATATTTTCTTCATCAAAAACACCATTGCCCAAAACTTTCACCAAGATACAATATTTCAAATATTTTTCTTTGTCTGTTTAGGCCCATCAATATTCTAACCATCAAGGTAATAGCTCTCATTCTTTAGCAGTTTTTATGTGAATAAATTATAATTCAATATTTTCACCATATAATTAATTTTATATAATAACTATCCAGTTAGATATGAGATTTCATGGACTAAAAAGAATTTATTGACATTTCTTGCTCTAACCCAATTATTTCAAGTGAAAATGCCATTGTGAAAAAGGTACAGAAAGCAAAAGTTTCAAGAGATCTATTAGAATAATTACTACTTTGAGTAAAGTCAACAAAAGGCAAAATTGAAAAAATTTGAAACTATCTGCAAATTTGGGACAATTGTTTTTATTAAATATTAGGAAATAAATGCAAGTTTTTCTTAAGTGTGTTCTTTACTAATTTTTTTACATTTCCTGGCACTGTGTATATGTATGTATGTGTATACACACACGCACATATACATATACTATTTGGCAGAATGTTTATCCAAACTAAAACCAATAAAAAATTACTTCAGGAAAAAGATGAAACAAAATTCAAATGAGGCAGCACAACTCAGTGTCACTCAAATGGCTAAAATAGAATAGGTAAATCAGTAATTTTGCTAACGTCTAATGATGTTGAAAATCGTTCTAAGTTTGCCTGATATTTCCCAAGTTATTCATATTGACAAGAAATAGTCTATTTAATTATATTGACAGAATTAAGTTTCAAAGTTTATACAGAAACATTTTTTTATCAAAAAGGATATTACTTGGTTACAATGAAAGTAGTATCTGTGAATGGCACAACGAACTATTTTGAAAATACAGGAAAGAAGAGGCACATTACATTTTGCATTGAAGATTCTGTTTTTGTTTCTTGAGGGAGTTGGGTTTTTTGTTTTGTTATGTTTTACCTCTTAGTGAAGGCACTGTGCAGAAGGTTCCCTTCTCATTATGACACAGCTGATTAACCACTTTAAGTAGAGGGAAATCTTTTATTTCCAATAAGTTTAAACTGTTCTGGAGGATGATAAATCTTAAACTTCAAAAAACTGTTACTCTAATTTACTCATTGAATATATCCCTTCAAACTCAATATATAGTAGTCTGTTTTATTTACTAAAATAGCAGTCCTGAATCTTACTTACATTACAGAACCACCAATATCCTGGATATCCCCCAGAACCTTACCCCAACTTCCTCCTCTGTTAGTTGTAGGTCTGGGTCTTTCTCAATCTACAGTATCAGCAAGGAGACTTTGCATCCCAGTTTACCCAGGACAATTCTGGTTTATACCTAATATTGCATACTTGATAGCCCCTCCCTCCCTTTCACATCAAAATAGTCCCAGTTTGGAAAATAAATTATATGATCACTCAGTGTATAAAGAACAGGAGAGCTTCAGGTATAGGCATTCTAATGTTTGCCATTGTCACTCTTTTTGACCTAATTAAAAAAGTTATTAAGAACTATGCATGGCTTTCGAATGGACCTATGTCAGTTTTTAGTTACCTAGCAGGAACCACCTACCACCACTACTTAAATTTCATTCCTATTGATTAAGTTCTCAGATTCTTTAATGTTCGTTCAATATCTTTATCAAAAATCAACAGCAACCTTGCAAACAATAGCCTGTTGATAAGAATTAAAAAGAAAAAATAACTTTCCTTTTGAACTTATACATAAATAATGTGATACATTTTTTGAGAAAATAGTGAAGTCTTTTCTGCCATAATACATAGAAATATCAACCTCACATACTTCTTTCACTTAACAAACATTGAGCATTAATATGTGGCATCTACTCTGCCGGGCACTTTTTTGGGATTGGTGGTAAGAAGGGAATGGTGAGAGGGAAGAAATTTAAAATGAAATGTAGAAACTTCCAGTTAAATATAATATAAATTCCATTATAATGACATTAGAGGAGACCAAAGTAGACAAGGGATGTCAGTAAACTTTTAGAAGAGGGAAAGCAAAGACAGGAATAGTAACTAGAAATAGTAACAAAGTTGACATCTCAGTGCTTGCAAAATTAGATAACAAGAAACAAACCAATTTCTCCCACAGAATCCAAGTATGGAGGCAACAGGAAGCTATTAGACCACATGTTTCAGTAAAATGAGGATTCACATAAAGAAAGAGGAAGAAACAGGAACCCAGAAAACAGGGGACCTGAAACAGGAGAGCAAGAAAGAAAAATGTCAGGATGACAGCTTGCACCTGGCCAAAGAACAGCCAGTCAGGCTGCTGCAGGGGACAGAGGTATTCAGGAGGGAATTCTGCAGGGCTGAAAAGGAGAACAAACTGACAAGAGTTTTTGGAATTGTGTTTGAACATCTGAAAAACTTATTAATAGACTTGACAGATCTGACGAAGCATTTAAAGAGCACACTGAAAATAACTGTCATTAAAATGACTATAGAGTTGTGGCTGAGCAACAATCAAAATAAATTAAAACTATTATAAAACTGAAAAAAATAACACTTGGAAGAAAAGACGTTGAACCAAAAAAGAATGCAAACACTAATCAGGGTGTAAAACTATAAGTTGAACCTAATAAAGTGATGCTGAAGATAAAATATGAAAAAGACTATAAAAGAACTGGGTAAGGGATTGCAAAACTAAATCCCAAATAAGAGTGTAGAATTCCAGGCCGCCACGTTCAGTGACTATAAGAATGACTCTAGAATGTCCGTGTAAAATTTGGGTAGAATCACACGGAAGTTTACAGTCTTCAGGTCCAGCCTAGAATGTCTGACCTCTAAACAAACATATTGAAATATCAAGTTTTTCAATCTTATAAAATGTGCTCCTTTTAACTTGGCTAAGTGACTTTACAACTCTGGGAAGCTTCAGAATTAAATACAGAAGGCATGGAGTATGACAAACTCTTAGTATTCATATTTTTTATATTCACTTTAAGATAATCCGTGTGTTATCTAAAATGTTCATAATGTCTGAGAAAATCTGACATATTAAGTTGTGGCTTTAAGGTCTCGGATATAGGAGAATTTTACAAGTTTGTAAACATTATCAGGATGTTTAAGATAATGTTTCTCTATAAGTTTAACTTATTAAGTTTATAAGAATTGCTAAAGTTCTTAGGAAGTTTTCTTCACTTGAGTTATAAATCTGTCCTCTTGGACCTTTGAAAGATAAAGTATCAAATATGTTAAATTTCTGAATGAAGTTTTAATGTTTAAGGCAAGAAATTTCAAATGAAATGTATTCAGTTATGATTTTTTTAAAAAAATTTGTCAAGCCAGCCATGACTGCCCAGTGGTTAAACGTTGGCAGCTCCACTTCAGCGGCCTGGGTTTGGTTCCTGGGCAGTGAACCACACCACTCGTCTTTCAGTAGCCATGCTGTGGTGGCAGCTCACATAGAAGAACTAGAAGGACCTACAACTAGAATATACAACTATGTACTAGGGCTTTGGGGAGAGAAAACAAAAGACAGAGGGAGGAAATCGGCAACAGATGTTAGATCAGGGAGAATCTTTCCTAGCAAAAAAAAAAAATTTGTCTTATTACTTTATAGTTAGACTTCTCTGGCCTCAAGTTCCTTGTCATTGTAAATAATACTTCTTCCCTGGCAGAATTATGGGGTAAATTAGACATATTTATAACAAAAGATTTTCTAATCAAAACTAAAAATGCTACAAAAGTATAGATGTTAATTCTACTTTATAACTATGGTTATAAAGTACCCATACAATATGAGGATCCTACAGAGGGCCAGCAATTTTGTTAAAGGATTTTAAAAATGAGAATTGAAGAAAAAATAAAAAGTTAGAGATTAGAATTATTTTTGCCAAAAAAAACATAATAAAGTAACAGTTTAAGGTGCATACACAGATGAAGGATTTGTGTACATAATGTTTTGGAACAAGACTTTTAAGTATCAGTTGATGTGCCTCCCCGCTACTCCACTTCTCTCTGTGACCCTGTCCCCATTCATTCAGAGACGCACATTACCACAAGAAGTACTTAGGATCAGGAATTTTCATGTTCAGGTTGTAACCTCCAAAGAGCCCACAAGAGAGCTAACAGGCTTAAAAGGCAAGGGTTTCAGTTGCAAGAGGTGGGCTCTTAAGAAAAGTGGTTTTTGAGACCAAAAAGACTAAAAGCTTGGTGGTCACAGCACTTAGAGGGCACATCATAAATTATAGAATGTGAAATAATGAATGATAATGTAGAAGCCTGGTTTTCCTACACACATGAAAAAAAATGTTTTTTAAAAACCCTTTGGGGGGCTGGCCCCGTGGCCGAGTGGTTGGGTCTGTGCGCTCCGCTGCAGGCGGCCCAGTGTTTCGTTGGTTCGAATCCTGGGCGCGGACATGGCACTGCTCATCGGGCCACGCTGGGGCGGCGTCCCGCGTGCTACAGCTGGAGGGACCCACAACGGAGAATATACAACTATGTACTGGGGGGCTTTGGGGAGAAAAAGCAAAAAATAAAATCTTAAAAAAAAAAAAAACCCTTTGGACTGAAAAGAAAGCAAGCTGCAAAGAGAGAGGGAAGAAAAGAAGAGAACCTGGGCTCCGTTTGATATGAACACCATCTGCGCCACCCACTCTATCCTGGGATGAACTTAGATTCCCTCATGGAAGAAGGAAAGAGGAAGGGAAAAGAAAAGACTCTTAACTGATGATATATTTATCCAAAAAAAACCCATGGGTGAGACAAAATTCATAAGTGTCTATGCTGACCTCTCAGGGACTAGATTAAATTCTCCACCAATAGCAGAAATGGAGGCTCAAGAACTAAATGTGATTATAAAGAAATAAATTTCCTTTTTGCAAGTCCAAATTTCTAACTATGGAATTTCTCCCCACTACAATAGCATGATAGTCTTATTCTTCATCTCCACTGATATAGAACAAAGGGAGAAAAATGTATGCTGAATTTCTAATTATTTTATATTTTTAGTTATCTATACTTCTCTAACATAAAAACTTGTGAGTTGACTGTATTGTAAATTTCTTTGCTATTTTATTCCATGAAAAATATTCATATAGAGCCATAAAACATCATAGATATTCCTAGGCAGTATTTCTCTAAAAATATGAAATAAGTACTATTAGAGATAGGCAAAACAATTTTAGGTGGTACTTAAGTGTACCTTTTTATCTTAATATATTTAGGAAAAACATTACTCGCGCAACAAATTATTTCATGGACATTATTGCTTAAGGCAAGACACAGATACAGTATTTAAGTTTAACGATTTAGATCGACCTAAAGAAGACTAGTAAGTAATTACATATGTAAGTATTGCAAAAATTGAAAAGTTGGTGTACACAAGACTGAAGTGTGTAAAACATGGTACTAAAGTAATGGATTGATACACAATTTTAAAAAGAAGGAGAAGGCATGGTTTGATAAAATAGAACTGAACTAGAATTTAGGAAGTCTGGATTTCTGTGCCAGCTCAATTGTGTGGTTGTAACATCTTGCGCAGGTCGATCTTTCTGGTCCTCAGTTTATTCATCTACATACCAAGGAGACTGAATTAGGTGATCCTTATGCTTCTAATCCTAAAATTCTACTATTTGATAATAATCTTCAAAACATTTTTATAAGATCAATTTTATTTCAGTATTACCACATTCAACAAGTATTTAACGAGCATCTTCTATGTGTCAAACAATGTTCTGGGAGCTTGGGATTCATCAACAAACAAAACAGATAGAGATTCTTGCCTTCATGGGGCTTACATTTTAGCTCACATCCTGTGAGGTAAATATTATTTCCATTTTACATGGGAAGAAGTTTAAGGTCAGATGTAGGCAACTGCCTTAGATAAGTTAGTAGGAAGCGGAGTTAGGATTCAGATTCAGGGCTTCTGATTCACAGATTGTGCTCTTTCCACACTACACACATAGTAAAGGACATAATTCAACAGGAAAACAATGTTGAGATAAATAGAAGCTGCTGCTAACTGGGATGGATATTAGATAATATTATCATATGCTCTTATTTGGGGTCTTTAAAAAATTATTTTTTTAAAGAAATGAAAACCCTGATCACACTAAATAAGGAATGGGTCTTATGAAACAGATGGCTTAGCAGATGGTAGATTGCTCCTTTTCTTCTTGGCACCTCTTGCTGAAAGAATGTGACATGCAGGATGGTTAGGTATGTTTGACTTCTTGGACCTTAACTAGTAGATATTTCTGGAACAGATGCTGCTTCCTTATCCTGAGCTCAACAAATTCACAAGTACAATCTGCATCATTTCCTTTTCTGCCACTCTTTGATGTTGTGTCCAGTTTTATCAACTCTAATTAAAATATTTTACATCGAAATATGGCCGGAAACAAATCAGGAGTTTCAGGACAGGTAACTTGAAGAAATTATTGGAAGCCCCCCATTTCTCCCAATAAGATGTATGGCAACCATAACCTTTGGGCAAGTCAATGTTGCATTAAACACATCTTCTAAGCAACAGAATTCATTAGGCAACAACAATGTGCCGGCCACTGGGATAGGTACTGTAGGAGATATAAGGAAGATGAGATGTGATCTTGGTCTTCAAAGATTTTACAGTATAGGAGGGGCTTAAATAAGTGCACAAATCATTATAATGCAAGGCAGAATGTGGTAACTGCTATAAGGGTGGCTCAAAGAAAGAGTTTGGGAATTCAAAGGAAGAAGTCACTTCCTCTTGGCTGAATTGGGTTGAGCTGGGGCATAATAGAGTTACGGTGAAAGCACTTGCTAAGGTCAGACCTTGCAGGATGCTGAAGATTTCTGCAACTAGAAATATAGGGAGGACTTTCCAGATAGCATGTGCTTGAGTGTGGAGGTGGGAATGTTTACAGAGAAGGTACCAACTTTAACTAGACCATATAAGATAGATGAAGGAACTGGACTGTGATGGTCTTACAAATTTTGGCAAGCTATCTGAGCTTAGATCAGGTTGTAATAGGGAATTATTGAAGGATTTTGTGCAAGAAAATGACATGATCCATGCTTTGTTTCAGCAAGATTAGCATCTCAGGAATTGGGTTGGATTACAGGGGAGAGAAACAGAAGCAGTGAGACCAATTAGGTGGTTCTTGTTATAGTCCAGAAAAAAGATAATGAGAGTGTGAAGTAGATCTGGCACTTGTTAGAGGAAGGAGGCAATGAATAGGAGAGATGCTGAAGAGGTATTCACTATTATCTCCCCATTAAGAGGGAAAAAATCTGTACCTTTTGTAATAATTGCAGACTAAGACTTGATCAGGGTTCCTAGGGACATGAAGTAACTAAATCACTAAGATAGGAGCCCTAGGGTTGATTAACTTTCTTTCCTCTAATTTCATAAATTACTAGAGAATTTTTATATTATATTTTGCGTGTGTGTGTGTGTTTCTGTATATATATATATATATATATATATATATATATATACCTCCAAATGATTTGAGGGTCTCTTGAGCATTGAATTTTATTTAAACAAAGCCCAAAAGGTAAAAACCTAAAGCAAAATTCAAATTTAAATTTCTTTAAAATATTTCATATTATGTAATATAAGCTGCCCTCTGATTCTTCACTGTGATTATATATGAGCATGCAGTGTCATAAAAAGCAGGTGTTATTAAATATTAACAGATTTTCCTCTAATCAATCTTCTGTCCAACAGAATTAATACAAATATATTAAAAATAAACTGAATTTCTTACAGTATGTGTCATCCAAGGATCTTTTTAAAAGCAAATCACTATCTTTTAGAACTAAATCTCTATGTAAAAGCAAACACATAACTAAAAATTGTGCATGGAATGGAATTCAACATGGGAAAGAAGTCTTTCTTTCTTCTGAGTTCTGACACAACACCGTAGAATGGATCCAGGATAAAATCCCCTAGGCCAAATCAAAGGTAGGGGGTGGTCTGTTGTTGCCTAGAGCCCATGAAATCAGGCCCATATGCTACTAAATCATGTTCCAGTACTTCTCAAAAATTCCACTCCACCACAGAGAAGGAACCATTTTTGCAATCCCAAACGTCAACCACCAGAAGTAATGTTATATCCTACCCTAGGTTCTATCTAGCCAAATACAACTATATTCACTCTTCCTGGCACACCCTCCTGAATTCCTCATAAATCCTTCTCACATCTTCACTGATGCAAGTCATCTTTCCAACTCTAAGCCCCCATGACACTCTATCTGAGCTATGTTTTTAGGCTTACCATTTTCTAGCTTTTTAATATTAATTTAAGTATAGGTCATCTCCCCTATAAAATGGTTAGTTCCCTGAGGGCAGGGTCAAAGTCTTGTTTTCACAGTCTCATGGTATCTAGCACTGGGCTTTTTCCACATAAATCACACAAGAGGAGCTAGTGAAGAAACATGTAAGCCTCCATTTTGCAAAGAGCTCTTCACTCGTTCCTAAAAAAAATTTAAGGAAAAAAAATAGCTGGAAGATTCGTTAAAACTTACCAACCTTGTTATGTAAAATTGGATGAAATCTCTGTGAGTCTCAGTGTAAATTACCATCACCCAGATCTATCTCAGGCTGGATCAACACTTCTCAAGGAAGATGGAGACTGGTTTTTTCACATTATTCTTCCTTCCCCCCTCATCATCTTTTCCCCTCCCCTTGGCCCCAATTATACTTTTAAGAATGAATAATACAATACAGTCCAAGTATTTTCTTTTTCACAAACTTAAGTTTTCTTTTTAGATGATCTTGTTTTCCCTTTTTTAGTCTTTCCTTGCCTTCATCACAACAACCTTTCCTTTTTACAAAGATCTCTGCCCTCACGGGAAGCAGTCATTATACTTTGAATGATAAATGGAAAATAATGTTATTATATTGCATTGTGGAGCTTTTGCTCAAATAGCTATTTCTCAGGAACTCAACATACATTGGTACTCTTTCTGTCTCTTCACAGCGGCTGTTGTGTTAATTCCAGCAAAGTGCCATAGGCTTCCATCTCACCCATTTTAAATCTGCCCAAGTAACACTTTATGTTTAGTGTCTTGAGCCTAGTGTAATTGCACTGAAATTGCCAGACGACATGGGTGATAGATGGACTGCCACCATTTAGTTTCCTATAGACTCTGATCCAAGGCCTTTAATTGGCTTGCCAGTTCCTCTCTGACTCTTGCCTTTGGCCACACTGGAGATTACTAACAAACAGGAACATCCTAAGCCCTGTTTACATGATGAATTTAGTGTGCACAGATGACATAGTAAAACAATAAATTGAAAATTAGAAATACAAGAAAAAATTTAAGTCTGGCTAAGGCCAAGGGCTTACTCAATCCAGCATCTGTTCTTCCTTACAGCTTATTACATCACTAAACAAACATTCAAGATATAGGAAATATCCTTCAAAGCTTGAATTACTTGTAGTTTCCGTCTTTCAAATCAAAAGAGTTGTTAAGACACTATCCAGTTCCACTGGACCATTAGCTGAAGGTTCAAATTATCTGTAGTATTCATATGTGACCCTGTAATTTCTATAGGACCTTTCTCTACATTCATGAAATCTTTCAACTATGTATTCATTTGTTCTCAAAACTTTTCCATGAAAGGCATAAGAGCGGGCATGGTTCTCATTTTAAAATTCAAGAAACAAAGCATTAAATAACTCACAACAATTCCTACCATAGGTAAGTGACAACAGTGCTGAACAGCTAGGCAGAGCTATTCTCACTTGCTGACCTACCTTTCTTTTTACTTAAAACCTTAAGATGGTTTCGCCTTCTTTTGTGACTCAGACTTTTGACTATGCTAAAAAGTATAGTAGTACAGAAATGTATAGTTATTGAGAAAATGGCCTCTGGAATTAGAATACCTAGGTTCAAATCTTAGCCCTGCTATTTACTGGCTCTGGGAGCTTAGGCAACTGACTTACATTTCCAAGCCTCAGTTTCCCCTGTCAAATTAAGATAACAATCTACCTGTAAGCTTGTTGTGAAGAGTTAATATATATAAAAGGTCCACATATGAAGTACGGAAAGTCCTTAAACATCACCTGACACAAAGTATGCTTATTTTTTCTAAGATATCTTGCTTTATCATGAGGCAACTCACTTAAATCCAGTGATATCATAGGTTATATGATTTGGTAACTTTCTGGCCCTTACTGAATTTCCAGCCAGATGTCAGACAATTGTATTTCCTATCATTGGAGAGGTGAAGAGGACTTAAGTCTTTGATAATCTCAGCCATGCCAATGTTACCAAGGTATCATCTCAGTTCATACAGCCTTTGAGTTGGAAATAAAATTAGAAAGACTATCCCTTCTCCCAAGTGCTATATGAAATCCAATGAACTCTGTTAGCTCTCGTTGACAGCTCCACGTCTCTGATTTTTATGTCTCGGTTCCTGTAGCTATTCTCTTCTTTCTGCTTTATACCAAATCAAATGTGGGACTCAGCCCAATTTCATCCATCACTCCTTCTCCAAACTACTCACTGAAGGTCAGTCTCTGTGGCAGCCTTGAATGAAGGTTTGGGCTTGTACTGGTAGGTTCAATATTACTGTGTTCAGGGAATCATGTCCCCTGGAGTTGTGTACTCAGGGGGTTTACATAGAGCAACATAAACAATTCGACTTGGAATATGAGTTATACACATTCTTGGATATTATTAACAACCCCAAAGCCGGAATTTCCCACTTCCTTCAGAGCCTACAGCCTCCTGTGGTGTGGTTTGGCAGCTTCTCCCAGCAACACAGACACCTTTATCTGCCTCTTCTCCTTCCTCTCTTTTTTTGCTCCTCTATACCCAGAAATCCCTGTTCATTTCTTATTCATGCTTTCCCGGGGGCATCACTGGCCACCTGACAGCACAGTTTATGAAGGTATTTTTCTAAACAAGGCAGTTCCCTTCACAACAGGAATTCTGATGTCAGTTAATAAATATTATTTTCTCTCTGTTACATTTATATAATGTGTTTTTATCACCACAAAATACGGATTTAAGTATATAGTTAATTTAATCTATTTCACAAATACCTATTGAGCTCTGGGTAGGGGTTTTCAGGAAATTCAGAAGACTCAGTCATGGATGCTGCCCTGGAGAAATTTAGCTCTTCCTAGCCACTAGAAATACAAGGTCAAAACAGGTAAAAGATGTGAGAGAAGTCAACATGAAATGCTATGAGCATTTAGATTTAGATGAACCCTATTTGAAAAGGCCCAGGCAAATGTTTTCAAGAGGTGTTAATTCCACGTTCAATTTTGAAAAGGCTGGTTGTAAGTCAGTGAAACCAGACCAACTGTTTAGCAACACAAGGGAGAATACTAAAGGTCATGTCTCCTTCAGGGACTCTACAAATTGTCAAAACATTGAACTTTACACTCAGAGTAGTATCAGATGGTTTATAAAGAAATGAAGTTTTGCTATCTACAAATTCCACGTAATTCATAGGCCACTCTAAGCATGTAACTAAGGCAAAATGATGACCATTTAGGCAAAATGTGTGTATTAATAAAAAGACAAATATATGCAAGGAAGTTGTTAACTTATAAAATGACAAAAAATATTACATATGAAAATTTCATTTTGATCATCCTTCTGCCAAAATAATGAAAAAAGTCAAATTACCTAATCAAATACAAAACCTTCATACTAAGCAGTCCATTTCTGTTTTGAATGACTCTAAATATTACGAATTTTTTTTAGTTGAACTAAAATCTATCTCCTTAACACTTTTATACAAATTCTGCCTTCTGGAATCATGAAAAATAAATTGAATCTGTCCTAAACCTTATCCCACAGGCAAAGAGGCCTTTGAAAGATTACTTCATCAAAGTCACTAAAAATATATCAATAGGACAGGACCAAATATAGGATCCTGCAGCCTACCATTAGTAAATTCCTTCTTAGTTAATATCATTTTCCACATACTGAGAAAATTTTTTACAGAAACATGCTCATTGGTGATAAAGAAAAAAATATATTGAAATATGTAACAGTAAAAGAAAGGTTAAGAAAGAAGGCATACTCATTTCATGCAATATTATGCAAACATTTGATTTTTATTTAACTAATGTTTACACAAGAGTGTGTAATAGTATAGGGACCTTTGTAGAGTAGAATATTAAGTGGGAGAAAGACTCTAGAGAGACTAAATAGTTGCATATTGAACCCACGAGTTTATCTCCATTCCTTTACAAAATCCCACTACAATGCCAGGAATTTTTAGAGTCATAAAACCAAAAGGACAAAGAATATGGGAAAGAAGAAGACAGCAAAGAGATGATAAAAATAAAATTTTGAGTTTAAAAAGTAACCAATTTAACAGAACAAAAAAATATGCCGAGGGAGCCAATATGTTAGCTGATTTACACTGTATAATCCCAGAAAGACTCAGAAACTGGAAATTAGTACTAAGGTAGGGGTAAAGGAGGGACTAATAACAACAGGATTAGTTGGAATCTGTATATATGTGTGTACATACATACATACTTACTTTTATTTGCTTTTATTTAAAAAGAGAGAAAGATCAACCAAAAAGAGGAAAGTAGAGAAATATCTTCACAATTCTGAAGGAAAAATATTCCCTACCTACACTTCTATGCCTGGAATCTATTAATCAAGAGTGAAGGTAAAATAAGGATATTTTCAAACATAGGATAAAGTCTCAAAAAGTATACTTCCATGAGTTATTTCTCAGGAAGCTATGGAGGATTTGTTCCACCAAAACAAAGGAATAAATCTACAGATAGGAAAACATGAAATCCAGAAAAGGAGATCCAATTCAGGAAAAAGGTGAAGGTAATCCTTAGGACGACCATGAAGGGAAGAAATTCCGAGGAAGCCTGCTGAGCAGCAGACTCAGAGAGTAACTCATCCAGATTGGAGCATGAGGTCTGATGGTTCCAGATATGTCACCAAGACACGTCACCCAAATATATCACCAAGAAAACAATGAAACTGAAGGACTGGCTCATGTGTTTGAATGAACTGACAAGCAATTTACTTAACGACAAGTACATTAAAAACTGAGCATACAAAAAAGATCTCCACTGAAAACAAAAAATTTTATAAAAAAGGAAACATTGAAGAGCTGGACTAGAAATAATATTTTATAATTATCATAATAATAGACACTAAATATTTATTTAACCAAAATTTGTGACATAACAATATGGGAGAAAACAAAGTTGATGTGGGTAAGTGTATAAGTGGGGAGTGGGATAAGGGACAGTGCTGAAGCAAGAGAGCAAATTTTCATCTCCCATAATAGGAAGTCAACAGATCTGACAAATCATGTCATAACAGAAAAATCTGTTATTTGTAAATACAACAGTAAATTCCAAAAGAAACAGCTAAAAGTCTAAAGTAGTTGCTTCCAGGACTGGAAAGAATAGGCAAAGAGACTGCCAATTTTCATTATAAGCCTAGAGAACCATTTGATAAAATCTTTTTAAAACAAATGATATTTGCATATTTTTTGGATTTAATAAAAATTATATCTAAAAATGACCTCTAAGTACGTTACATAGAAGACCCAAAAATAAGGGCAAGAAATATACACAAATGTCAATGAAGTTTATATTTAGTTTATTTGATTTGTTATACTTTTCTGGGTGATTCAGACTTTCTTGGATGAACATATATTACTAACATAATGAAAAAATTTAAATAAAAAGGTACCAAGTTGAGTATAATTTGTTCTTTGAACCCCTGATGTTTCCTAGTATTTAATACATTATTTCTATGTACACAAAAATTTACCCTTCAATTTCTCTTCCAGAATTCTTCTATTAGTTGTTGTTAAATTCACTATTCTATTCCCAGAAGATGCATCCACCCACATCTAACACACACACACACCTTTCACAATTGAAAGAGTTGTTATCCATCTCTGTATCCTGTCCATCTTCTGCAGGGCCCTTCAAAATCACCAATAACCACAACCTGTGACCACAACCACAAGGTCTTTCATACCCTGGGATTCAGTTTAATTAAGACTAAACATTTGAATTTAAAACAACTCAGCACTCTCCTATTTGTCTTTTCATAGTATTCTGGAGTTTACATTATATTTTCCACTCCGAAGATTCACCTTTTTATTGGAAGAGGTAAAAAATAGATGCATACTCATGTATTTTCATCATAATTATTTCAATTTCTGTGAGATTTGAATTCTTCCTCTTCAAATTTAGATTATTAGCAAAAGTCTGTTTATGAAGAAGGAAAATTTCATTTAAAAAAGTTCGTCTTATCTAAGGCCTTAAAATATCAAATATATCTCTGTACTGTCTTTCAAATGCATGCCCTTATTTCTCCTTCCATCAGCACTGTCTGAGCTGATTCTCCCATCAACACTCCTCTGGATCACTGAAATGACCTTAAAACTGGTCTCCTGGGTGCCAAAATTTCCCTCTCCAAACCATTATCTGGACTTGGAACCCTGCTCCAAATGGCTTTATGCTCTCCTGACTTCCCTGTCGTCCTTATGATGCACAAATTGTTCTGATACTTGGAAATCTCTTCCCTACTCTCATCTGTTACTCAAAGTACTGGATCGTTTCTCATGGTCCAGCTCAAATTCCAACTCTGCAAACCATACCAAATTTTACCACTTGAAATTAGTCTCACTCTTAGCTATTTTCCCTCTAAAACATTTTTTTTCCCCTGAGGAAGATTTGCTCTAAGCTAACATCCATGCCAATCTTCCTCTATTTTTCAGTAGGTGGGTTGCCAGCACACCATGGCCACTGGCAGAGTGGCGTAGGTCCATGCCCAGGAACCAAACCCAGGCCACTAAAGCAGAGCAAGCTGAACTTTTAACCATTAGGCCACCAGGGCTGGGTCCCCTCTAAAACATTTTTGTACCTCTATTATTGTTCCTATCTCAATCTTTTTCAAGTTACATATCTTCTCTGAGTCACCCAAAAATCTAGTATAGGACTTTATTCATAGTAGAGGCACAATAAATGCTGAATTAAATTTTAGCTCAAATGGCACAAAGTTCAATCAAGTCAAAAGTACATGATAACATCAAAAGTAAGACCTATAAGAAGACTGCTTACCTTGCAATGATTGTAACTCTCATCTTTCCATAAAGATATTTTTATTTTTAAATTTATTTATCTCATAGGCATTTGGCAATTGTTTAAATTTCAAGATCCTAGTTATTGCTTAGTTTAGAGAGATATTAGTTCACATGGGTACATTTATCTTATTTTCTTTGGCTCATTTTTGCTTCATATGGGAAATCTATTTTTCTGATATCTAGATGAAAGAAAATTAGTCTGTCCACTGAGGTGAATAATGCCTTAGATAAAGGACAAGTCAATTCCTAAATAGCTGTAAAATTCCACTGTTGCACTCCATTTCCTCATAGTTCATTTCAGAGAAAAGAATGGAAATTAGTTCAAAGGACTCCAACACTTTATCACATTTTTGGCATTTAATAAAAACATGTAAATAGGAAAGCAAGTCATATTTTGAATTTCAGGTTATTTTTACAAAACTGACCTGAACTCTGTCACCAAAAATATTGATGAACAAAAAGCAAGCTTAGAACCAAGAATGCTAATAATAATACCATAACCCAACTTTTTAAAGTTGGCCTTCCTAAACCTCCAGTGGAAAGGCCCTACTTTCACTTTACGAATTGCTACAAAGATGCAATATTTAAATGTCACAGACTTAGGCCACTAAAAATTTTGCACATACAGTTTTTAGCAAATTTTTTTAATAAAAAGTTTCCTGTAACAGCTTAATTCAACTTAGATGTAGCTAAACTGTATTCTTTCACTTCTTTGAATAAGAAACTATAATATTTGTAGTATTTCTCCAAATGACTGGAATAAAATATGTTCAGAATGTCCTCAATTCATTAATTAATACATTCTGTATCAGTCAGGGTTCTCTGAAGAAACAGAACCAAGATGACATAGATATGCACATATACATATATAAATACAGATATAGATATAGATACATCTACATATACAAAGACAGTGAGATTTATTTTAAGGAATTGGCTCACATGGTTGTGGAGGCTGGCAAGTCTGAAATCTGTGGGGCAGGCTAGCCAGCTAAAGACTCAGGCAAGAGTCAAAGTTGTGGTGTTGAGCCTGGAATTTGTAGGGCAGGCCAGCAGGCTGCAAACTTAAGCAGGACTTCTGTTACAGTCTTTAGGTAGAATTCCTTCTTCTCCAGAAAGCCTCTGATTTTATTCTTACTACCATCAGCTGATTGGACGAGGCCCACACACACTATGGAGGGTAATCTGCTTTACAGAAAGTCAATTGATTATAAATGTTAATCACATTACCAAATACCTTCACAGAAACATCTAGACTGGTATTTGACCAAATGACCAGGGACCATAGCCTAGCCAAGTTGACACATAAAATTAACCATCACACATTCAGTCAGTAAATATTTAGCGGGCACTTCCTAAGGGCCTAGTACTATGCTAGACAGAGAACTTACTCTCAAGGCCATAATATTATCATATGAAAGACTAACAAGTAAACCAACAGTTACATGACACTGTGAAAAGTGCTATGCTAAGGTGCTAGGAAGGCTAGATTAAGGGCATCGAATTCAGCCACAGTGATTTTGAGAACCATTAGAAGAAAGAAACGTAAGGATTGAACCAAATTTTGAAGGACAGTAAGAGTTACTGAGCTAGGCAGGAGAAAGAGGCAGGACAAAGTCATATGCAAAAGTGATCTGTGTGAAAAAAAAGATGCAGGTGCATTTGACTTGTCTAGCGCAAAGGAGGCAGGTGCCACCAAGGCAGAAAATTGTGCTGAATAAGCGATCAGACGCCAGAACACAAAGCCCTTTATGTGCCAAGCCATGGCATCTGAACTGCATCCTGAAGGCTATGAGAATTCATCTAAAAGGAGTTATACAGTCATATCAGAAAGATAGCCTTGACTGCAGGGCTAAGATGGGGTTGGGGCCAGTGTTGGGAGAGCCAGGGTGGGGAGCGATTTAAAGCAGAGAGACCAGTTTGAAAAGTGGCAACAGACAGCAAGAGATAGTGGAGACCTGGATCAGTGGAGTGAAAAGGAGCAGAGAGATTAGAGGATTTTAGGAGATAAAACAAATAGGATTTAGTGGCTAATTAATGTAGGCTGAGGGAGATGGAGGCATATGGGATGACTTCAGGTTTGGGGTCCAGATACATATGAGCATGAGAGTGCCAAATCAAAAACCTTGGTTAAAGAGATAAAGCATGATGAGAAAGGTAGAATAAGGTGAGAAGAGAAAACAAAGAGAAAAATACCCCAGCAGCTAATATTACGTCTTTTTACATCAAGAGCAGACGGTGAAAATCATTTCATAGATTTCTCCCTAATCCTCTAAATTTCCTTATACATGGCCAAACCACGCTTTGTGCAGAACAAAATAGGTTGCTTAATAACAAAAGTAAAACTTTAGGGTACATGCAGTACTTAAGAATTTACTTGCAAAAGAAACTACTCTGCCAAAATTATTTTTGCCTCCTCAGAAAAATGTACAAAAAAACTCCAAAATTCTGAATGGATTAGGTGATAAATAGGGCAACAGTTAGCTTCATGTCCAGAACTTGAAAACAAAATTTCCTTCTGATAGTTAGGCAATAAAAGCAACATATATTGAAATGTATCAGAAAGATGAAAAATCTTAAAGAAACAGATTTCTAACTGTATTAACAAATCTGAACCATATACACAAATTGCTAAACTGTATTAACAAGTCTAATTCTAAATGTATGCATATTTAAATGTATACATTTAGAAGTAGAGCAGAAATAAGTTAGTGTTGTAGAAGTAAACACAGGTAGGAGACATCAAAGCATTTCTCAAGGAGGACACCCAGTGAGGATGAACATCTGGTCTTCCCGGCACGTATATTCCTACTACTGAGATGCATGAATAAAGCTATTAAAATCTGATGCAATTAAAAATCCAAATTAAAACTCCTTTTCCTCTGATTACAGACAGTTTACTAGGTCATATGTTAGTATTTGGCTTCTGAAGTAGATATCTATTTTTAGTCTGTCCCATACCCATCTCTTGTTCTGAACAGAACTCCACATTCCCCAAACCCTTCCTCTTCTCCAGGGAACTGCTCCTTCTCTTACTCCAGCAATATAACACAGCACCTGCCATGTTCTTAAAAACTCGGCTCCTAGTTACCACAGAAAACAAGAGAAGACAGAGGCAATGAATGGAGAGAAACAGGGTTCTGATGACATCATTTCAGCTCTTGGGTCAAACTACCTGAAAGCCAGCAGTACTTACTAGAGTCTTTAGTTATATGAAGTATTAAATTCCATATTTTGCTTATGCCAGTTTGAGTTTCATGTCCAGAAACTTGCAACTTCAAGTCTTAACTAATACTATGCATCATTATATAATGTTTAGGGGATACACCCCATCTCTAAGCTAGCCATGAACTTGAAGCTCTATATACAAAGAGTTGTTTCTGATCTTATAAAAAATTAACTGAACCATCAAAATCACAATAACAATAGAGGACTCAAGTTAATAAAGCAATCAAATCCGGCCTTCAAGTCCATTAAAATCTACAAACAGCCAACTGAAAAGAAGACATTCTTCTCAAATTATGGTCTTTTTTTTATTGCAAAGTAGAGGAAGTAGAGAAAGTTTTTCTCTATTCCATTTGTCAAGTTAGAGAAAATGAGAGTGCATAGCTTTTTTATCTTAATTCATATAGTGACTGCTGAGCTTTAGTTTCCAGAAGATATTTCTATGAGAAATCCTTGAAGTTGACTATCAGTTTATCAATCTGTAAATCAAGATGGCTGAAAAATCTCAGTTTACAATCATGCAGAGTGGCTAGGAGATCATAAATGTGACCCTCAAAATACCTCTCAGACAATTAGAAATGCAAACATTTCTGAAAGTCAAGAACACTGCAGCTCCCTCCCTCCTGAGAGATTCCTTTTTTTTTAACTTAAGAAAATTACTGCAATGTCTCATTATTGAGTTACTAAAGCATTCATAAATGCAATTCAGAGACAGGTTAGATGATCTCCAAAAGTGGAATAAAATAAACTAAATGAAATTTAGCTCAATTATGCATTAAAATGTGCTTATGTAGACACAGCTTAAAAACAAAATAAATTATGTATGGAATTGAGTTAAGTTACTGCTTTGATATCAAAACGAAAATGTCTCATAAAGTCCACACATAGGGAGTTGTTAGTAAACACAGTAAAAGAAGACAAGCTTGATTTTTTTTGACAATGATTATATTTTCAAATTTATCATAATTTTAATGAAAAATTTTGTCCAATGGCATTTGTTTTCCCCTTTCCTACTACAGTTTGACAACTTAAATAAACAACTACATAAATTTATTATTTGAGGTCACATATTATGATTTCAAATCAATATTCTGTAAATTTTGGAGAACAGGAATTGTTCATATATACATCTACACAACCCTATATAATAAAAAATTATAATAAATAATGAGGTCATCCTCGTATTTTATATCATGTACAATCCAACCTCATTAGGGTAGATGCAGAAAAAATTCAGAGAAGAGTCTCTAGCAGAAAGAGTGTACCTATATAATTTTCCTCAGTCCAGGTGCCAAGGGACATAGCATTTGAACTGTGTCATAAGAGATCAACAAGCAATGATGATGGATAAGTGTATTCTAAACAGAGGGAACACAACAGTTCTCAAAGCGGAGGAGAAGAGGGTATTCTCCCAGAGGACATTTGACAATGTCTGGAGACATTTTTGTTGTCACAACTGAGAGGGTGCTATTGGCACATAGTGGGTAGAGGGTAAGGGTGCTGCTAAACATCCTACAATACACAGGACACCCCCACAACAAGGAATTACCGGGCCAAAATGTCAATAGTGTCAAAATTGAAACTGGAGAAAGAAGAGGGATAAATGAATTAATATGTTTAAAAAATAGTTCATCACTTATCTATTAATTACCTACTAGTTATCTACAAATGACCACAAATTTAGCAGCTTAAAACAACACATATTTGGGGCTGGCCCAGTGGTGCAGTGGTTAAGTTTGCATGTTCCGCTTCTCAGTGGCCCGGGGTTCACCAGTTTGGATCCCAGGTGCGGACAAGGCAACGCTTGCCAAAAGCCATGCTGTGGTAGGCATCCCACATATAAAGTAGAGGAAGATGGGCATGGATGTTAGCTCAGGGCCAGTCTTCCTCAGCAAAAAGAGGAGGATTGGCAGTAGTTAGCTCAGGGCCAATCTTCCTCAAAAAAAAAAAAACACATTTATTATCTCTGTAGATTTCTGTGGGTCAAGAATCTGGAAACAGATTATCTGGCTCCTCCGCTTAAGGTCTCTAAGGAAGCTGCAATTACGGTGTTGGCCAGGACTGAGGTCTCATCTGAAGGCTTGATTGGGAAGGATTTGATTCCAAGCTCACATGATGACTGACAGAATTCAGTTCCTTACAGATTCTCATACTGACTGCCATTTTCTGCTGGCTTTAAGCCAGAGGTTGCACTAAGTTCTTTGCCATGTGGGCCTCTCCATAGGTCAGCTCCCAATATAGCAGCTTGTTTCATCAAAGCCAGTAAGGGAAAGAACCTGTTAGCAAAACTATCTCTAGCACAACAATCAGCAAGAATAGGTACTCAATAAATAGTTGTTGAATTAAGATGAAATAAACATCAGATATTTGACTGATTGATTAAGCATATTATTTGTCTGAGAAAATGCTCAGAAACCTGAAATCTCCATAGATGATATATATAGTATAAACTTGAGCTAAGGCTTTTGACAGAATAAATTACAGTAAACAAACAAACAAACATTAAATACATGATCATCAATAAACTTTAGAAGAAGGCACATTAAAGCCAAATCAAAAGGGCAATAAGAAAAGGGATCCAACATCATTCAAGGACTTCTTCATACTAGGTAACTTTTAGACATTCAAGTAAATGCTCATAACAGATAAAGAACTCTTGTAACTCAACAATGAGGAGACACATAACCCACCTTTTTTAAGGAATAAAGGATTTAAATAGACTTATCTCCAAAGTAAATATACAAATAGCCAATAAACACATGAAAAGATGCTCAATCAACACCATTAGTCATTAGAGTAATGCAAATTAAAACCACAATGAGATACTACTTTGTACTCACTAGGGTAGCTATTATAATAACAAATAAAATGGAAAATAAGAAGTATCAGTGAGGATTGGAGAAATTAGAACTCTCATACCTTGCTGGTGGGAAGGTAAAATTAGAGCTCTCATACACGGTTGGTGCAGCCAATATGGAAAATAATTTGGCAGTTCCTCAAAAAGTTAAATATAAAGTTTAACCCATTTGTCCCCACAACTCCACTCCTAGACCTAAGTGTACTGAAGACTCATGTTCACACCAAAACTTGGACACGAATGTTCATAGCAACATTATCCATAATAGACAAAAAAGTAAAACAATCCAAATGTCCATCAAGTGGTGAACGGACAAACAAAATGTGATATACCCACACAACAAAATATTGTTCAGCAACAAAATTAATGAAGCTATGATAACATGTTACAACATGTATGAATCTTGAAATATTATGCTAAGTACAAGAAGCCAGTCACAAAAAAAGAAACATTGTTTGATCCTATTTATATGAAATGACCAGAACAGGCAAATCTATGGAAAAAACAGTAGATTAGTGGTTGCCTAGAGTTGAAGGGGTGGAAAAAAATGGAGAGTGACTGCTAATGGGCACAGAGTTTCTTTTAGGCGGGGAACAAAATGCCCCAAAATTAGATTGTTGTTACAACTGAGCAACTGTGTAAAGTTGCTAAAAAAACATTGAGTTATACACTTTAAATTGGTGAATTGTATGTTATGTGAATTAGAACTCAATAAAAGTGATTTTTTTCCAAAAAGATTCAAAGCCCCCAAAGTCAGGCACCAAATTCCTTACTACTACACCACTTTGTCTGCCATCTGGATAGGCTATTAAAGCATAGTTATAAGATATTAAGGAAAAAAATACTGCATTGAGTAAATTTCATTCCTAAAAAGGGCAAAATAATTAAACAGAAAGGATAAATTCTCAAAATAATTTTCTATGAGCATTTTTCCAGTTAATTTTTAAAACTGTATCCTTAGAGAAAAAGAATCAAGTCTGGAGTTTATATTTCACTTATTAGTTTTCATTTAATTATAAAATACTATAGTTTAATAAGTTCTAAGATGCTCTTCATTTCTTTATATTCCTTATTCTAGTGCATATTTTGCAGTATTCAGAGCCAAGATAAGTTTTTCTCTTATTCTATATTCTTTAGACCAAAAAATGAGCATGACTTTTATATTAACATTAACTCAAAGTTAAGTCCCACGAAAATAAGTTTTTTGGGGGAAAATCAATAGCAAATTAGTAATTAAATTATCATTGACCGGACATAATCCTTAAAACCTTCAGATAATAATGATAAGGAAGGACAAAGGGTGATGTGGCCAAACAGCATGAGTCTCAAAGGATTCACACAACTTCCAGTCACCCTCAACAAGCCATGTGGAAGCAGCCTTGAGCTCTGAGCCCTTCCCCTCTGGGCTAGAATGTAGTTGTTTCCCTGCAGAGACTGGAATCCATTTCCATCATCTCCATCCTCAAAATATGCTGAGAAATTTAACTTCAATTTCAGTATGCTACCTCTCACAAATTAGGTAATTATCACCCAAGTTGGTCTGTTTGTATAGTAGCTGACAACGTCAACCCTCCTTGAGATCCCAAGGACAAATAGAATAAACCCTTGACATCTACAAGGGATGGATCTTGGTATCTTGGACAACTCCCAATTCTGGAATATCATGCCAGCAAATAATTTTCCCCATAAATTGCACTAATGTATAACTTTACAAGAATTATAAGCACAGCAGTAAGAAGACAACAGCAAAGACACATAAAGAAATAATAATACCAGTTACTATTGATTAAACATTGTCTTTATGCTAGATACACTTTATCTGTATTAACCTATTTAATCAATGCAAATGCTAAACGGCAGTCTAAACTTGCACAACAGTTAAGTGTCCTTCTTCTCTGTAATAACCATTTATTGTGCAATTAAAATTTGTGCCTCGGAAAAATGACTATACATTACATGACACTGACCTGTCAGGAGGCTCACAAATAATTGAGACCATGAAGGAATGCCAAAGTGATAATACTGATAACCTCCCTCATCTCATACACCCACTTCCACCTCAAATGACACTAGCATTCCAATAACTCACCCTTTCTTCATGGCTGGCCTCAGTTCTGTTTCAATGCCATAAGGAAAGGAAAGAAGAAAGTGATAATTCTATCTCTAAGTAGAGTGTCCTCTCTCTCTTACAACATGTACATACATGTGAGTATAGCTACATTTCACAGTTAATATTCAACAAGAAGCAGTGCCAAAATTAGCTGATTAATTTGCGCTATTATTGAGGAAACTTAAACAATGCCCATCAGGATAGCTCCCTCTTGATTCTTGAGGTAGGAATTCCTCTTTTATTTTACGATTTCATTTTTCTTCACTTGTCTTGTAAATTAAAATGCTTTTGCCTCAAGAACAGTTGGAGGGATCTTAAGTTTTTAATCATCTTTGAAGGAGATAATAGTGAAATAAGCGTCACCAGTTAAACCCTTCTTTCCAAACAATCCTTATATGAAGACCTTGTTGCTCTGGGATTGGAGGGACCAGAACCTCAGCCACCTGGCCTCCCCCTCAATTCCTAGAGCACCTATGAGGGGAGCTTCAGAGAGCTGCTAGAAATCACTGGTGAAAGCACACTAAACTGGGAGAGCAAAGACCTGGGTCAGAGATTGTCAAAGTGCAGCCCCATGGGTCAAATCTGCCCTTTTAGTGTGTTTTGTTTGACGCTGATTTTGTTTTTCTTTTCCTTTGTTGTCAGCATTTTAAAATTGAAATATTTTACATAAAATTTCTGGATTCCCAGATTTTATTTAAAAATCAGATGATCTGGCTCTACTGAGCCCCCATTTTCACATGTAAATAATCAGCTAGATCTGTGTGGCAGTGACTCTTTTGCCTGTGCTATTTGTCACATTCCCTATCACCCCCTTTTTATGCTTCCCGCCTGGGCTTTGTAGCAGTTGACTTTGTGACCATTGATCAAACTTCTAATAAAAGTTATGCTACCAACAAGCTGATTGACCCTAAGCAAGTCATTAAATCTCTTTAGAACTCAACGTCTTCACTTAACACTGAGAAAAGTAGCTTGGGGACATGACATCCTCATCTCTAAGAGTCTTTCTAACTCTAATATTTATTCTAAAATTTAGAATACTCCCTCGTTAGAAGTGGACTGCCTGCGATATCTTCTACTATTAGTGAAATCTTGTCTTGACTATCATTAAACTAAATTTAAAATAGTTTTACTAGTGCATTTAATTACAAGAAAAAAAGTCACTAACTTAGAAGCATTGAAAAGAAATATACTTCAATCTTAAAGTTCTTGGAAGAGTTTATCCACGTCAGACTTGATTTGGAAAATTTTGACTGAACGAGGAGCCTGTCTGAACACCTGGGGACTGTTGGCTTCAATTAGATTACATCGGGAATTGTCCATTGTCTATTTAAAGCCTAACAAAGAAAAGAGAAAGGCGGAGGTATAGGCATTCTCTCCAATTAAATCTTCCACACAACTGATTTAGAAAGTGATTTTACCCAGGATTGACCCAAACTTTCTTTGTCATAATTACTCTACATTATCTAATTTGGATTTGTTTTCAATCCATTGTTTCAAAAAATTAAGTCACTTAAAGCACTGAGTAATTTTCTTCCTAGTGTCTGCCACTTTAGATCACATTCTCAAAAGTACATTGTGTATTTGCTGGATCAGACTAGAACAAGTGTATACATAACCACTATCTTCTGGGATCATCAAGAAAAAAAGTAAGATTTTCCAGGAAAAAAAAATACTGAATAAGCAAACTGATAAGTATATTAATTGATCTATCTTCAGTTTTCATTACAGAAGGTCCTTTTTATTTCTCCAAGTGAAAAGGGTTTGAGGCCTTGCCACTCAAAGTGTAGTTTGTGAACCAGAAGCATCAGCATTCCCTGGGATCCTGTTAGAAAAGCGGAATCTCAGGCTCCACCCTAGACCTGCTACATTAGAACCCACAGGTTAGCAAGACCCTCAGGTGATCTATGTGCAGATTACAGTTTGGGGAGTACTCGTCTGGACACACTGGAAGAGTAATGGGTAGGCCTGAGTTCTAATCCTGATTCTGCCATTTATTAGCCATACTCAATTTCACACCAGTTTCTTCCTCTATAAAGTGAGACGAAATATTAATTAACTCAAGGGAAGTTTCCTGATTTTATTTAATTACATCTGAAGACCTTGGCATAGAGTAAGTCCTCAAAAAACATTTGCCAAATCTAGCTAGCAAAAAAAAAGCTGGAATCTCCTGTAAAAATTCTAACTCCACTTTGAAGTTAAAACTCAAATGTATTTTTACAAATCAATTTTTTTTTTACTATGAGCTGAATCTGTTCATTTTGATTAAGTTGTGAAATTATTCTCTTTCATGTTTCTTCTTAAAGCCTCAAATAGAGGTTAAAAGAGAACTGGTTTCCTTCCTCTTTCTTCTCTCTTCTTTCTCCAACTCATCCTTCCTCCAAACACAAATGAAGGGGAGATCCCTGAAGAGAAAAAACTGAATGAGCACTGCAGTGATCTTCCAAGACCTCCCAATGAATGTAATTAAATTACACTCCTTCAAAGCCCCACATCCAGCCCCAAAGGGCCCATCCTGTTAAACAGTTAAATAAGTTGGTAACACAAAGCGAACTTATCCACAGCACAGATGCAGTGTTTAGGTAAAAGCCTTGATCTGTTCAGAGAGAGATGGTGGCAAGATAAACAGGGAGCAGAAGTTTGCTAACTAAATAAAGAAAACCAAAGCAGACAACAGGAATAAATGTAACAAAGACACTATAAAATATACCTTTGAGCTATGCGGCTAAAATATGGGATGTGGGCGATCAACAGCCCCAGGTAGCACTTGATGTGAGAACATTTTTTTTTTTTTTTTGATTAACCTGGGACCCCAGCTTTTGAACTATGGACCAAACCTACAAACTGTATAATAGTCTATCATAGCTGTAATATGAAAGAAATTGCTCTTCCAATTTTGGTTAACAATAGGTTTTCCTATACAAACCATGACCTTAACAAAATTAGCAGGATTTTTTAAATTTATTTTATAAAATACACTTTAACTCAAATGACTCCCTAGTTACCATTTGCCTGTGGATCTTACATATGGCCACTTTAATGCTTTTGCCCAATGCCACTAGGTTAATAGTCTTCACTTGCCAAATGGCAGGCGTTCCATTCTTTCTGGTTGTCTCTTGGATATTCCAAAGCAGATGGGGAATATCTCACATAGAATTTGTACAGTTTCCTGTCTCTGCTGCCATTATGCTCTGGTTCTTAACATTCCTCTTGGCTAACTCTGCTTGGCATGGAACTCTCACGGTGGTAAAGATCTTTGACATCCTTTGAGATGTCTACTTTCTCACCCAGGTGCCTAGGATGCAATCCTGCCTGGCTCCAGGTTCCTGGGATAAACACCACCTGCAACTCTATTCTGATCATCAATACATTTATTTTAACTCAATCTTGACCTCCAGTCCTCATCTGGAAAGAAATTATTTCCAATTTTTCATCTCTTCACATATGAAGGCAGAAGGATTCCCACAGCAGAAATGCATGGGCTCATAGAGATAAAGTGCTTTCAGCTTTACCACACAACCATCTCTCTCCCAGGGTCATAAGCACCCACAAGAGTCGGAGCAGGAATAAATTTTAGTTTCACATCTGTATCCTACACTAATTCTCCCTTCCAGTTGCGACAGACACCTTCACTTGTCGTAACGATTCTTTTCTCTGAGGAGCCCTTTTATCTCTTCTTTTACTCTGGTTTCCTTCAAGGACTCCTATGGAGCCACTTCCTATCCTTCACAAATGTCAGTAAGAGTCTGACCCTGGATCTCAGATAAATCAGAGAATGGAGTTAGAAATAAGGGGTGGACTGGGAGGAAAATGTTTTATATCTCCACACCTTCTTATCTTACTAGCCCTGCATTTTAAAACTAATTAGTAGCACATTTTCAAATATTAGAGACATAACTTTACATTAAAATGGTCCTGGTCAGCATCTTGTATGCAAACATTTCCTCAAATACTGAAAGTGCTTTTCTCAAAGTCTGAAACAAATCTCAATGTTATTTGGCAAAAATATACATGTAGAATATGAGCCCAATAAACAGAGACTTCAAAGTTCACACAGACCATTAAATCTACTTGCAAATTAACATACTAAATAAAAATGCAATCAATAGTCTTTAAGTTTCAATAGTACACATTTAAAAAATGAAAGAATCTTGGATTATACAGGTACAAGGCCAATTACTTCATTTTAGAAACAAGAACTCATAGAGGTAAAGCGACTTCAAAAGTCACCAGGCTTGAACTTAAACTGAAACCTCCTGATTCTCAGTTTAGTTCCCTTTCCCTTACATCCATTACCTTATAAGGATATTCTGTGGGTTTAAAGTATGTTGCCACAATGACCCATTCATTCAGTTAGCAGATATTTATTGAGCATCTACTGTGTTCCAGGTGAGGTACAAGAAAGGGTGATCTACCAAGTATAGAAAGCTTAGTGATACCTCAGGTCTTCCAAACCTGCTGTGTGTTCTTATGCAAGTGGTATATATACCTAAATCTCAGCATCCTCATCCTAAAATGAGGGTTACAGTTAAACCATCTATAAGGCCTCTTTTACTTCTCAGCTTCTGTAATTCAATTAAGTAACTATACATATGTTCAACAGCAACAATAAAAAAACCCCTCATTATTGAAGATTTAAAGTTTCACAGACACTTCACTTGAAACAAAATATAAGATGTTCACTTGGCAGATTTAGGTCATTGGATAAAATCTGATGAGTCCTTTTTTTTTTGTAAAAGAGACTGTGATAAATTACCACCTGTCATTATGACCAAACAAATCAAACTACTCATAACTTAAAAAAAAAAAGTTTAATGCATATCTTCTGTATTCAATAGCAGATCTTTTAGAATTTGGGAAGATAAAATGATTTTAGCCATGCTTCCCTAAAAAAGCTGCTGATAGTTCTAAGCATTTAGAATTAAGTGCCCAAAGCATTTTATGTAGAATCTCTAATGGATATCATAAATTAAATTTGGCACCCAGTTGAATTAGACTGATCTGATAGATAATCTCTAAGACCAACCTATGTTTTAGATCTCATACAAGTAGGGCTGAGGAGAGAGATATATTTTGATGAATTGTTCAATATTTCAAGAAATGTCAGAGGTTTATGTTTTTAAAATAATCCTAAATATGCTTAAAATCAATTCCTATAGATAAATAGAATGACCGGTCATTTTATTTATTATAGAAAAAATAAAAGACTATGTTTAACTTTGATTTTTTCTTATAAATCTACAATTGCAAACCACTGTTAACCAAACCCTTTCTTGTTACAAATGAGACAGGCATGTCCTACAGAAGTGAATGTTTTTAATTGTTCACACAGTAGAGCCAGAGGTAAGACTATGCTGTTCAATTTTACTCCACCACACTGCCATCCCTTTCTAATTGCTGTTTCCTTTTAATTTAATCAAACCATAACTGAAGTACAATAAACTATCTATTTAAAGTATACAATTTGATCGGTCTTAACATACAATATATACCTGTAAAACCATCACCATTATCAAAATGACATTGCTCAACGTCCCAAAAAGTTTCCTCAAACACCTTTGTATTCCATCCTTCCCTCCACCCCCAACCCCAGGTGATCACTGATTAGTTTTCATTCACTATAGATTAATTTGTGTCTTCTAGAAATGTATAAATGAAATTGGCTCTCATGGTATGGCCTGGATTCCCTCACTCAGTATAATTTTGAGATTAATCTAAATTATTGCATGTATCACTGTTCATTCCTACTTTATTGCTGAGTAATATTGCATTTTATGAATATCCCACATGTTTATTCATTTACTCATTGCTCCATAAACTTGCCAACATCTGGTATGGTCAGATTTTTGTATTTTTGTTATTGTTTTTTGTTTAATTTTAACCACTCTAAGAATATGTCACCTCAGTTATTTTAACTCCTTGGATTTTTTTCTTGTCACAATTTGTGCTATTCTGCAAATTGGGGGAAAAGAATGACATATATAATTATGTGACATGTGACTGAAGGACAAGGATAAGGGTATTTTTTTCATAACTTATTTTTACCAAGTGGTAAATACTTTAATATCTGTACATATCAACAATGAAAAATTAAGATGTATGCTACTTAAACAATCTTAGTCTCTTTTAAAGTACACTTTAAGTTTATTTTCTTTTTTCTTTTTATCTTTTGTGAGGCAAATTCACCCTGAGCTAATATCCATTGCCAATCCTTCTCTTTTTTTTTTTTTCGGCTTGAGGAAAATTAGCCCTGAGCTAACATCTGTGCCAGTCTTCCTCTACTTCGTATGTGGGATGCCTCCACAGCATGGCTGATGAGTGGAGTAGGTCCACACGTGGGATCCGAACCTGTGAACCTGGGCCGCCAAAGCAGAGTGCACAGAACTTTAACCATTTGGCCATGGGACCAGCCCCCTAAGTTTATTTTCTTTAATCTTTTTAACTTCTCTTTTTCTAAAAAGAGTACAGAAAATAGTCAAGTGGTTTAAATGCAACTGCCCAAAGGACAAGGGTAGATAATATAAAAACATAAAATTATTCAAGAAATAAACTAAGGAGATATTTCTTGCATACCAAATTGGCAAAGGTTTTTGAAATAATAACATTTAGGGTTGGCAAGGGTAGGGATGGTAAAATAAGCATTCTCATTTATTACTCATGGAACAAACCTTTTAGAAAGCAATTTGGCCATTTATAGTGAGAGTCTTAACAATGCTCATAACATTTGACACAGTAATATCACTTCTAGAAATTTTTAAATAATCAGAGATAGGGACAAGTATTTTGTCTTCAAGGATTTCAGCATTATTTATAATGCTAGGAAGTTGGAAATAATTGTCCAAAAGTAGAAAAATGGCTAAATCAATTATGGTTCATATATGTGATATACTGCCAATAAAAATCAGGGATGTGAAGAATATTTAACCACATGAATAAGTGCTACTCATATAACATTTACAGACTGAGACAAAAAGATTATCACGACTTTATAAAGGAAAACAATGTACATTATAATGCAAGAAGGAAAGATATCAAAAGGTTGAGTGGTATCTGTCCTTGAAGAGTTTACACTTGAGTTGGTAGATGTATTGAGTGGGTAGGTACGTTACTTGTATCTATTTAGCAATATGCAAGTAACATATGATATACAAGTAATATGTCAAAGCACAGAGCCTTGACCAACTAATTATCTCTATACAGGGAAATCTTTTGAACTGAATCTGGAAAAATGAGTAGTTTTCCACATGGAGAACCAGTGAAAAGACATTCTTGGAGGAAGAAATAATGTATGCAAAACCACTGAGCTCTTTTTATCCCTGGTATCTAGTGCAAGGGCTAAAGGCTCAGTTAATGTTTGTTGAATACACTAATGAACATGTTATAAAGAAATAACTTCTTTCTTTCTGACAGTTGTTTGTCGCTTACAGTCTACTATTACAACAAAATGATATATTACAAATTTCCAAATTAATTTTGTATCAGTTACACCTTTAGGAATGCTGCTTCCTAAAATCATCTTGGAATTCCTTAATTTCATCAGCGATTGATTGGTAATTTATTAAATAGTTAATGTGAGATGAGTTAATTCTGGAAGACCCTTCAGAGAGCCAATCACCACTCCTTAAGAGTATTAATCTTTTTCTTGCCTTATATTTTAAAGAACACCTGACATTTAAACCAAGTGCTCTGCATCTACTCACCAACTATAAATCAAAAGAATGACTGTAATTGATTTTGGACACCTTTTCTTTAAAAAAAAAAAAACTGCTACAAGAGAAGCTTTGATACAATTTAGGCTTCTTTTAAAAAGATTTCTATGCTGTTGTTTATTCTTCTTAAAATAATTAAGTGATATGTTGGCAACATCGACTGCAAAATTGATATTAAAAAAATCTGTACAGTTACTTAATTCCTGAGTCATTACTTAACTTTCTAACATCAATAAAGACTGAATCCCTCATCCTTTGTCAGCAATTAGGAGATGGAAGTTTTGGAAGGAAACTTGGTCATGCTTTTCTAATCCAATGATATTTGACACGAAAAATGACTACTGAAAGGAAAAGCAGAGGGATATAATCTCAACCAAGGCAAGCAACTAAAAACTTCCTTTTCCAGCCATTTTGCTTACTAAATACTCTAAATAGCTCTCTATATTGAGACAAGCAAAATATTGTAGATAAGGCATAGGGCTCCCCACGAGGTGTGGAATCTAACAGAAGATCTTCCAATAAAAGATGAATTCCCAGAGTGCTACCCTCTAAATCTCTGTAAGGGTGAATAGAAATAGAGGCATTTGAGATAGTGTTCAGGTTAGTTCTGGCACCAAAGAGTACCCTTAAATTGCAAAAGTTACTTTCAATTATGAAATGCCCAACTCTGTTCAAAAGAGCAGAAGTGGTCTTAATTCTTTAATGATATACCCATGCCAAGGAAAGACCTAATGGCATCACTCTGTGCTGTAGGAACGAAGGTTTCACATTAGGATGAATGTGGAGTAAACTGAGTGATCACACGCATATGGATAATTATCCCTGTAGACTCAAAAGACTCAACTACCGAAATAAGTGCTGTATCAATAATGCAAGCTGTGATTAGGTTGGAGGAAAAAACTCATCATATTAAATCATTGTGGCTCATTTAAATGGTATCGGTTTTATATTTTTGTTTGTATTTGATTTGCAGTTTTATTGTTACATACTCTTGGACATCTAAAGGGTTTATACCTAGTTTTATGTTTGTATATATTTTAAGGGTATTTTTTAAACAATTATTTTTCCATTGAAAGAGATATATACATTCTTTGCTAGAATATAAAATGTAGTTTTGATAAGGACTGGCTTATCCTTTGACTTCTAGTATAGATCCACCTACAGGGTGGATGTGTCACTCCGTCCCCTGGCAGTAGCTGTTTCCCATGGCAGTTATAGCGGCCATGACAAGTTATGAAAGTAGCATCAATTTCTGTGAATCTGGCTGAAATGGTTCTGCCCTGAGGCAGGAATCAACCTCAGATGAATGAGGTTGAACTACATGAAACTGCCAGTCTTGTAGGTCAAAACTAGTCAATACCAGCATTTTCTTATCATGCAATCTAATACATCCTCAAGCTTCTTTTCCTTCAAGAAGGAAAGTCTGACCTAAACCAGTATGAATGCATCAAAATAGAGACCTCCAACAGGCAAATAACCTTCACTGATGCTATCTTGATTTTGACCAATGTCATTCAGTCAAATTAGAATTAAAAAGTAAAGGCTTTTTTTAAAAATAAAAAGAATATAATGAAAAACACAACTATTGAACATATGCTGGTTCAATATAAAGAAAGAAAGAAACCCAGATGGAATATAAAATTAGACAATAAAAGTGGGACACTGTCTGGGGGAACTACTACTTGGCCATTGATAGCAAGACCCTCTTCTTTTTTTTTTAATTGCAGTAACATTGGTTTATAACATTACATAAATTTCAGGCATACATCATTATATTCCAATTCCTCTGTAGATTACATCATGTTCACCACCCAAAGACTAATTACAATCCATCACCACACACATGTGCCTAATCACCCCTTTCGGCCTCCTCCCTCCCCTCTTCCCCTCTGGTAACCACCAATTCAATCTCTATTTCTATGTGATTGTTTGCGGTTGCTTTTATCTTCTACTTATGAGTGAGATCATATGGTATTTGACTTTCTCCCTCTGACTTATTTGGCATAGCATAATACCCTCAAGGTCCATCCATGTTGTCACAAATGGCTGGATTTCATCATTCCATTGTGTATATATACCACATCTTTATCCATTCATCCCTCAGTGGGCAGCTAGGTTGCTTCCTAGTCTTGGCTATTATGAGTAATGCTGCAATGAACATAGGGGTGCATGTGTCTTTAGGCATTCATGTTTTCATGTTCTTTGGATAAACACCCAGCAGTGGAATAGCTAGATCATATAGTAATTCTAGTCTTAATTTTTTGATGAATCTCCATACTGTTTTCCATAGTGGCTGCACCAGTTTGCACTCCCACCAGCAGTGTATGAGAGTTCTCTTCTCTCCACATCCTCTCCAACACTTGTTGTTTACTGTCTTGTTAATTATAGCCATTCTGAGGGGAGTGAGGTGATAGCTCATTGTAGTTTTGATTAGCATTTCTCTGATAGTTAATGATGTTGAACATCTTTTCATGTGCCTATTGGCCATCTGTATATCTTCTTTGGAGAAATGTCTGTTCAGATCTTTTGCCCATTTTTTAATTTGGTTGTTAGTGTTTTTGCTGTTGAGATGTATGAGTTCTTTATATATTTTGAATATTAACCCCTTATCAGATATATGGTTTGCAAATATCTTCTCCCAATTGTTAGGTTGTCTTTTCATTTTGTTGATGGTTTCTTTTGCTGTGCTTTGCTTTTTAGTTTGATGTAGTCCCATTTGTTTATTTTTTCTATTGTTTCCCTTGCGTGGCCAGACATGGTACTTGAAAATATGCTGCTAAAACTGATGTCAAAGAGCACACTCCCTATGTTTTCTTCTAGAATTTTCATGGTTTCGGGTCTTACATTCAAGTCTTTAATCCATTTTGAGTTAATTTTTGTGTATGGTGTAAGGAAATGGTCTACTTTCATTCTTTTGCATGTGGCTGTCCAGTTTTCCCAACACCATTTACTGAAGAGACTCTCCTTTCTCCATTGTATGTTCTTAGCTTCTTTATCAAAAATTAGCTATCCATAGATGTGTGGGTTTATTTCTGGGCTCTTGATTCTGTTCCCTTGGTCTGTGTGTCTGTTTTTGTGCCAGTACCATGCTGTTTTGGTTACTATAGGTTTGTAGTATATTTTGAAATCAGGGAGTATGATACCTCCAGCTTTGTTCTTTTTTCTCAGGGTTTCTTTAGCTATTCGGGGTCTTTTGCTGTTGCATGTAAATTTTAGGATTCTTTTTTCTATTTCTGTGAAAAGTGTTGTTGGAGGTTTGACAGGAATTGCACTGAATCTGTAGATTGCTTTAGGAAGTATGGACATTTTAACTATGTTAATTCTTCTAATCCAAGAGTACAGAATATCTTTCTATTTCTTTGTGTCTTCTTCAAGTTTGTTTGGTGTTTTATAGTTTTCAGTGTACAGATCTTTCATCTCTTTGGTTAAATTTATTCCTAGGTATTTTATTCTCTTGTTGCAATTATAAATGGGATTGTAATAGATAAATTTTTAGAATCATACAACCTTCCAAAACTGAATCAAGGTGCAATAGAGAATTGGAATAGACAAATCACCAGTAAGAAGATCAAAACAGTCATCAAAAACCTCCCAAAAAATAAAAGTCCAGGACCAGATGGCTTCCCTGGCAAATTCTACAAAACATTCAAAGAAGACTTAATACCTATCCTTCTGAAACTCTTCTAAAAAATTGAAGAGGAGGGGAAGCTTCCTAACTCATTCTATGCAGACAACATCACCCTGATACCAAAACCATACAAGGACAACACACAAAAAAGAAAATTAAAGGCCAATATCACTGATAAACATAGATGCAAAAATCCTCAACAAAATACTAGCAAATCAAATACAATACATTAAAAAGATCATACACTATGATCAAGTGAGATTTATTCCAGGGATGCAGGGACACTTCAATATCTGCAAACCAATCAACAAGATACAACACATTAACAAAATTAAGAATAAAAATCACATGATCATCTCAATAGATGCAGAGAAAGCATTTGTTAAATGCGACAAGATACAGCATCTATTTATGATAAAAATTCTGAATAAAGTGGGTATAGAAGGAAGGTACCTCAGCATAATAAAGGCCATATATGACAAACCCACAGCTAATATCATTCTCCATGGAGAAAAACTGAAAGCTATCCCTCTAAGAACAGGAACCAGACAAGGATGCCCACTTTCACCACTCTTATTTAACATAGTATTGGGAGTCCTAGCCAGAGCAATCAGGCAAGAAAAAGAAATAAAAGGGATACAAATTGGAAAGCAAGAAGTGAAACTGTCACTATTTGCAGATGACATGATTTTATATATAGAAATTCCTAAATAATCCACCAAAAAACTTTTAGAAATAATAAATGAATACGGTAAAGTTGCAGGACACAAAATCAACATAGAAAAATCAGTTGCATTTCTAGGCACGAACAACGAAGTGGCAGAAATAGAAATTTAGGCCCTCTTCTTAATAGGCCAGAAATTAATGAATGAGTTTTTTGTATAAAGCAGTGCAGAAAAAGTTCAGAACTCCCAGATACATACATCAATCAGATCAGTTTTTCAATAAATCCTTTTTATTTTTTATTCAAGACAACATTAAGAAGTAATCAAATATTACCCACACTGTTTGCTCAGCCCCTTCTTGGGAGGGAAACACCCCAAATCTTGTGTGCAGTAGCTCCATGTCCACTTTGTCCCCAGATTAAGGAAGAATTATCCCTTGACAAATGGTCAATGAAGTCTGGCCTCAGAAACATGACACTGCACTTCCCTGGCAAGATACCAAAGAGCTGAGGTTAAGAAAGAGGATACATATTTACAGAAGAAAAAATGTGATATGTCATAAATATGAAAAAGAGCTGAGTAAAATTATAATAAATGATAAAATATTCCTGAAGTTCTGTGACACTAAAATTATTCATTTGTTCATTCATTCAATAAATGTTTACAAGAATCTACTATGTAAGGTATTAATACAAATAACATTTATTGAATACTTACTATGTGCCAGGCACTATACTAGATATTTTACACAAATTATCTCAAAATTATTATGAATTAGGTATTATTATTATCTCAGTTTTACAAAAGAAAAATAGGAAGCCAAAGAGGTTAAATAACTTGCTCAAGTTCAGAAGTGGCAGTGTTGGGGTTTGAATTTACATCTGACTCTGCTTTCTTTCTACTATAACACATTTAAAAACATTTGAAGACTAAAGGGCTATAAATATTTAGAGTGCCTAATAATCCACAAATCAATGCTCTGTTAAAGTAAATATGTATCATTTTTAAGTTAGCCACCTAAATTTCATTTGGGGTCAAAAGCATAAATACATAAATACATAAAGAATTGTTTCTGTTGACAGCAACGTTTCCCAACCTCATCTCTAGCACTTGCCAACAGCCAACATCATGATGAATTTTACAGGGATAACTGAAAAACTGTCTTTGCATTGGCCAGTGTGGAAATTTCCTGCTGGCTCCTCTGTGCAGTGGAGTTTGGCAGTGGAGCTTCCTCTAAAATTTGAAAAGTCTGGAGTCTGTGGAATACCCAGCAGCGGGTACTTTCCTATGTGTTTGCCAAACCATAGCCAGGAGTTACAGCTACTCAGTTCTCCTATTTTGACTTCCATGTTAGTGGACTAGACCATGATCATTTCATAAAAATATCTGATTATAATTTACTTTTACAATAAATTCTTATTGAGTATTATTAATGCAATCTATATAACAGGGACTTTTGTTCATTCTTTTAAAATGGCCCCATATAACCAAAGAAAATATAAACAATAATAGTTTGCATATCTACCTTGAGCAAATATGGCATGTTTTTGACCATTTCTCTGACTCAATTTTCATATGTGCTCTAAGGAAGACAAGTGAAGAGAATCTGAAACTACTTCCCAGTCCTCTAAATACCTCAGACCTTATGAGGAGGGATATGTGCCTTTTTCACCATTTTTATCCCTAGTCCCATGTATATGCCCTGTATATCATTGGTGTTTATATAATAATAATACGTCTGTTGAATAAATGAGCTCTATATCCTTTCAAATCCTTTGGCAGTATTCTTAAAAAACTAACAGTAGCCTATGGGTCACAGGCTCTATCTCTAGTCCTGACAATATGCCAAACCCACCATCTGATGTTTTAAACAAGCCACTAACTGACTGCTTCCATGAGAGTCAGTGGAACTGAACGGATGGCTAGGGTGTTAAGGGACAATACCAGATGTTCCTTAGTAAAGCACTAGTGGCTTTCAGCTCATTGTTGAAATTAGCTAGCTTTAGAATGAGCCATGTAGACCAGGCCTTCCATCAGAGAGCTCATGAAGAACAAAGTAGCCTCTTGGAAGTGATGCTGGGAAGTTCTTCTGAGTGGTCCAACCCCTGTAGACCTAGGAACTATGGAGAAGATGAAAAACTCTGCTACTCTGCGGTCAGAATGGACTCAGGAATTCCAGCAGGAACAGCATATAGTCCAAGAATTAGATGGCCCTACCTGGGGGACCAACCGTGAGACACAAAACTGACTTTGGGCAGTGAAAGGAAACATAATTATCAAGATGCTCTAGGTATCCTGGGAAGCCAGATAGGTGGGCCAGACGGCAGCTTCCAGAAGTAATCAGTTTGGGCCCCCCTTACATGAACAGGTGAAGCATACTTAGAGGGAGTCTGACAGCAGTGCATTACATGGAAGTCTGCAGGAAAGTAAAGTCTGTAACTGGATTTGGGAGAAGAACGCCAGACTCTAGAGGCAGTAACTATGAATGGCACACAAGGTCAGGGCAGAACACGGCAAGGTTTGACTAATGTTGAGTCTGATAGTGAGAAAATTTCCCAGGAAGAGCTCTTAAAGTCATCCTGCTGTTCACTCCTTATACCAGTCCTCAGATTCTGTGAAACAGATTATTGCTTTTTGCACGGAGAAAATCCATTTATTTTATTCTATTTTTAACTTTTCCCTCAACTAAAATAAAGCCAATATTTTTCAAATGGTTCTATGAATGACCCCTTTGAATAAGACTCTCAACACAATTAAAAATGATTACGAGATCATTTAGATCTTACATTAGTGGTCCAGTGATCAGCACAGATTTCAAGATCATCTGGTCCCCTCTTTTCATTGTACATGCAAAGCACTAAGGTACAGGGAGGGTGAGTGACGTCTTTGACATAGCATAACTAGTTCAAGGTAGCATTCAGACTAGAATCCATGTCATGAACATATCTAGTTCAGTGCTTTTTTCCCTATACAGTGCTAGTTCTTTAAAATGTGAACACATTTAGCTTTCCTTACTTACTGTTTCCTATCTTGCACAAGACTTCATGAAGTACTATTCTCATGAGAGTGTATTTCCCAAATAGCTTGCTTGTTAATCTCTCTTCCTTACATGAATATCTTACTTATTGGACTTCTGAGTCTTGCCTTTCATTGATAAAAACAAAATTTAAAAAGTGCAATGCCCAATGGATTTATACATCTCTGACCCTATTGGGCTCAAAAATTGTTAAATACCATTTATATACAATAGTTATTGTTAATAACTAATGACAACATTACAAAAATCTTTAAGTGGCTTTATTGATAGGGATATCAAATTTGATTAGGATAGAAGAAACTAAGAAATTCACATTAAAATAAAGGCATATATATAAAAATGCAGTGAATATCACCCAAGGATGCATCCCAGCTCAGCCACTAATTAATTCTGTGAGCTCAGTCAACTCACTTAACCTCTGTGGCCCAGATTCCTCATCTGAAAAAAAAAAGAAGGAGGAGGAGAAACTAAACAGCCTAAAAGATTCCTGGATTTAAAATTTAAATGAAGCCTCCAGAGCGCCATGCAGACTGTACTCCAATTTGGAAATAACAGGGTCTAGGATATAACCATGGCTTACGCACATAAAAGTCTGTTTGATAATGATAGCTAAGCTAGAGAACAATAACCATATGCCAGGGATTTTTCTAAGAGCTATGACTATGTGTGAACTCGTGGAATAACTGCCACAGAAACTCAATGAAATAAGCCTCATTATTACCACCCTCATTTTCCAGGTGAGGAAACTGAGGTACAGAGAGTTAAGTAACTTGCCAGTGTTACACGTATAGTAAGTGGTAGAACCAGGATTTGAACTCAGTACGGCTCCAGAGCCATCCACTTAAAACACTCTGTGACACTCCTCCACTGATAATGGGTGACCTGGCAGGTTTGGGTGGCTGGTAGTGACAAAGATTGAGGCTTTGGACAGTCTTTTAAGGTAAAATAGATAACTTCTAATTACAGCATCCTTCCTGGGATTGGTCTCCCAGACAGTTTATAGCAGGGAGGCACCAATATTCGTCCAGTTGTTCAAATTAAAAATCACAGAATAATTCTTGATTTTTGCCTTTCTCTCACTACAAAACCCATCAGCAAGTCTTGTTAGGTCTACCATCAAAACAAATCCAGAATCCAACCATTTCTCATCAACTACTGCTACCGATTGGTGTACCTTTATCTTCATCCTCACCTGGAATATTGTAATTACCTCCTGTTGGCCTCCCTGCTTTTACACTTACCCTTCTACAGTCTAATTTCCACATGGCATGCTAAGCAATCATTTTTAAAACATAGAACAAACCACATCATCCTCTTACTCACAACCCTCCAATGGCTTCCCATCATATTTAGAATAAAATCCAAACTCCTTACTAAGGCCTGACTCTACATGATCTGGCCCCAACTACTTCTTCCATTTCACCTTCACTCATCCTCCCTAAATTCTCCACTAGCTCTCTGGATGTTCCTCAAATATGCAAATTCATTCCCACCTCAGGCCCTGTCCACTAGCATTTCCCTTTGCCTGCAATGCTCTTCCCAAAGACATTTATATGTTTGGCCCCTTCATATCATTCAGGTCCTGACTGAATGTCTCTTACACAAAGAGCAATTCCTGACCACTTTATCTAAAACAACTTAACTCTTCATTCACTGTCCCCTTATCCTGCTCTTCATTTCTCTTCATAGCTTTTGCAATTACCCAAAATCACATTTGTAGTGTATTTGATGATAACCTTTTCGAAGGCAGAAACCTAGGGTGTCTTGTGAACTGCTTTCTCTTCAGTGCCTAGACAATGCCAGTTATAATACTAAATGCTCAATAAATATTAAACCAAATAAATTAATTCCTCCAAGCTCCATCATTTTATGATATGATACAGGATCAGTGGAGCAGATTTATATGCTAACTCTTTCAGATTCTGAAGAGACTGGTAACTTCACCACCCATCCATCTTAGGGCAGACTGCCTAGAACAGGCTACCTATAATAGCATCTTTCTTTCCAAATGTAGGTAGACACTCCTACATCCTCCTTTGGTGCTGCTCTTCTTCTACTCCTCTTTTCCCCAGTGATGGTCAGAGAAGACCACAGACATGGTCAAATGCTTTCTTTTTCCTTTGAGATGGTAATACTCCCTCATAGACTTATTATCTTTTGTTTTTTATGGAATCTATTTTGCTGTCTGAATAAAACTTTCTGAAGTCTTTGAACTTGTGCTGTGATGTTCTGTATTTTTTCCTACAAAAATATAACTGCTATGTATTTGCTGGATGAGAGTTAACTCATTAGCATTAAACACTAAGATAATTACTGCATTATAATCCCATGCCATGTGGAGATGTAGAAATGAAAGCTGCCCCCTGCTTCCTTTGCTCATCACAATCTCTGTAAACTTTCTAGCCTGCCCTGAGAATTCTTTTTTTTTTTAAGCAACAAGGGCTACTTGCTCAGCAGTCTGTTTTCTCTAAATATTGTCTATTCATCATTACAAATGGTAAGTTGCTGGCTAAGACTGAAGTTTGTCAGCTCAGATGGAAACTTTGAAATAATTAATGATATAGTTTATTTTGTGATAAACTAAGTGGCATGCATGCACAATGTATGGAAAGGAAAAGCTGCTGCTTCCGAACCTGACTTCCTCATCATCAGAGATTACACATGTTAAATATAGCTAACACACAAAAGTGGAAAAAGAAGCCCTTGTGTCTAGTGATAGTTCAGGAAAGTGCCCTAGAAGATTCCAGTTATATGTTCTAAAAGCATTAATCACTTATCTAAACATCTATGGTAAGAATCACTATTTAGTGATTTAAAAGACCATAAAGTAGATATAATCCATTTTCTTTTCATTAAATATCCCTCTGCAATATCTATGATTTGACTTCCATGTGTACAGGCAACAATAAAACCAAAAATTTCTAAACTGGCTGATTTCTCATTTCAACCACAGGAGTTGAAACAAATTAGCTCTCAATTTCCAAAATAGTACTAAGAGTAACAGTTTTTTAATGTGCTAACTACGACTGTACATTTAATTCTCTAGAAAGAAATTTGAAGTTCTGCCCTCTGCTAACCTTCTACCGAGATTAGATCTACACATTTTAAACTCTATTTAGAGGATAGATTACAGTTTCTGTGACTCTGTCATTAAAATAAACAACCCCAAAGCAAAATATAATCACAAGGAACCAAGAAACTAAGGTGAGATACTAAGTTAGTAATTCATTCAAAGGACAAGTTAGCATCCCTGCTGTTAGCTTCAAAGGTTGCAAACAATAAACCAAAAACTGTAAGCAAATTAAAACAGAGGGAGAGGATGTAGCTCTTGAGACTCATTTAGGCCATTTTATCATTTCTTCATATCTCTCCCAGAAGACAAAACAGAAACCGAACTGTTGATATCCTAACAAGGCATGACGTCAAAAATATTTTACAACCAATATGGTATCAGCAGCCAGTCCTGGCGGTCCAGTGGTTAAGATTCAGCACTCTGTCTGCCGCAGCCCAGGTTCATTTTCCAGTCAGCGAACCACACCACCCGTCTGTCAGTTGTCATACTGGGGCGGCTGAGTATTGCTGTGATGATGAAAGCCATGCTCCAGTATTTCAAATACTGGCAGGGTCACCCATGGTGGATAGGTTTCAGTAGAGCTTCCAGACTAAGATAGACTAAGAAGAATGACCTGGGCACCCACTTCCAAAAACATTGGCCATGAAAACCCTATGAATAGCAGTGGAGCATTATCTGATTTAGTGCCAGAAGGTGAGAGGATGGCACAAAAGAGATAGGGCAGGGTTCTGCTGTGCTGCACACAGGGTCACTAGGAGTCGGAATCATCTCAATGTCACTAACAACAAGAAATGGTAGCAGCACTGACCTAGTACAATAGATTCCAGCCTGTCTGAGAGAGGAAGTAGGGTCCTTGAGGACTCCTTTTGTGGCAGGCATCAACCACTTAGCCGCTGATTTGGGGAAGGTCTGTTGTATTCTGGGGTAGGGTCTAGAGCAGCCAACGCAGCAGGTGTGAGTGTTGGGCCACTCAAAGAGCTTGGAGTAGATCAACCAGTAAAAAAGTATGTCAGTATTTTTAACACCTGGAAGAGCCATACAATACACGCCGATTGAATATTACCCTTCACACTGTGAACTTTGAGTAACTGAAGAAAAAGAGAAAGGAAGGGAAGGGAAGAGTAATGAACATATGAGTCCCTCTAAAATATTACTTCATCTTGCTATTTCTCTTCCCTTGGTGAGATCCTACTTATTCAACAGAATCCAATTCACATGTCACTTATGACGTCAAATTCCTCACTCCCAACACAAATTCCCTACCAGCCTTGTTTTCGTTCTCCCCTTACTGTGATTATATGTGCATGTGTATGGGTATTTACTCAATGCCTCTTTCTCACATCAGACTTCAAGCCCCAAGGGCCTTACCCCTTGTCTCAGACCTTCTCTTTTGGCTCATCTTTTTCTTCCCAGCAACTAAAAAAAATACTCAATACACATTAAATACTTTTTGAATAAACAAATGAATGGAAAGCTTTCAATTTTAAAATGTTACATACTATATAAGGCAAAATGAAAGAGGAATTAACCATAGATTACTCACAGTAAGGGAGAAAGTTGTGCAAGTAAAAATAATGATAAAAATATCTAACATTTATTGAGTTCTTACTATGAGGTACTCACTGGGCTAAGTGTTTCAAATACTACCTTAATTTCTCCAGAATCCTATGAGGTAAGCACTATTTTCATTGTTCTCATTTTGTAGATAAGGAAACTAAAGCTTAGAGGAATAAATTGCTAAAATTCCAGAGCTAGTAAGTGGTAGACCAGAGATTTGAAGTCACACCTTTCAAATACCAGAGTCTGAACTCTTAATCTCCACACATTCACTTCTCCATGTTTAATCCATTTTACATATGCCCCCTTCCTTTGGGGCGGATGAGCTGGCAGATATTTTGTGCTTCTGTAAGGATTGGATTAAGCATGCATAAGAACCAAAGTAATACATTACAAGAGGAGAAATAACTTGACAAGAAAAACTGCTGTGGACATGTTCTGGTGTCTATTCGATGAGCAGATGGTGTACTTCTGAGAAATATCAGGATATATGAAAGAAAACATTTAGGCAACTGATGTTTATGTGGGTGCAGATTTCTGGTTATAGCAGATGCCTGTTGCTTCCTGACATCTGCCATATTCCACTCTAAGTAGCAAAAAACATACAGCTGACAAAGTTGCATAGATTGTGGCTTTGCATATCAATAAGTTGTACTTACTGGTCCTATAAGGTATCATCTAACCAAGAACTCAGAACCTGAAATTGATCTCTCAGGTACTGTGGCACAATAGAAAGAATACAGACTTTGGATCAAACAAGCCTGAGTTTATGATCCTGAGCCTGCCATCTACATGCTGTGTAATCTTGAACAACATTTTTAACCTTACAGAGTTTAAGTTTCTTTATCAGGAAAATGATACACTAATGCCTAATCTGCTGGTTGCTGTATGATTCAAATAGGAATAAAGTACCCGACAAACAGTAGGTACATAATAAATGCTATCTAAATATCCAAACTGAACCAAAGTTTGGCATAGTTATGTGATGTTTAATTTAATGTGTCAACTTGGAGGGTGTTTTTGGATGAGACTAACATTTAAATTGGTCAAATTTGAGTAAAAAGATTACTTATGTGGGTGAGCCTCATCCAATCAGTTGAAGGCCTGAACAGAACAGAAAGACTGGCCTCCCTGAGCAAGAGGGAATTCTCTAGCAGACTGCCTTCAGACTTGATCTGCACACTGGCTCTCCTGGAGATCTAGGAGAGCTGGTGGTGTAGTTCAGTTCAAGTGCAAAGGCCTAAGAACCAGGGGAACCAACGGTACAAGTCTCAATCTGAGGGTAGGAAAAGACTGATGTCCAAGTTCAAGTGGTCAGCAGAAAGGGCAAATTTTCCCTTCCTCTGCCTTTTCGTTCTATTCAGGCCTCAACAGATTGGATGATGCCCATCCACATTGGAGAGGGCAATATGATTTACTCAGTCTACCCACTCAAATGCTAATCTCATCCAGAAACATACTCACAGGTAACACCCAGAAATAATGTTTAGTTAAATGGCTGGGCACTCCATGGTCCAGTCAGGTGGACACATAAAATTAACGATCACAAAGAATTTTGGTCATTATTCTGGGGATCTTATTTCTGATATCTTTTAAGAAAAGTGGTAAAGTTGAGGACTGGTGATGCTATTAATAAGGGGTCACTTAAAATGTTATAGTCTGGGCCAGACGTCAACAAATTTTTTCTTTAAAGGACAAGACAGTAATATTTTAGGCTTTGCGGCTCGTAAGGTCTCTGTCACAATTGCTTGACTCCACCTTTGTAGCACAAGAGCATCCATAGACAATACATAAACGAAAGAGCATAACTGTGTCCCAATGAACCTTTATTTATGGGTATGAAATTTGAATTTCATATAATTTTCAAAATTCACAAAAGATTATTTTTCTTTTTATTTATTTTTCAACCATTTAAAAAATTTAAAAGCCATCCTTAGCTCACAGGTCATACAAAAACAGGTTGCAATTTGCTAACCCCTCATCTAGGCTGATAATTCTTACACTGCGGTCTTTGGTACTTTGGGAGCTGCAAGGTTCCTCCGGATGGTATCTGATCCAAAATTGTGAATTGCTTCTTTGGTTGTTATGGGCTGAATAAATGGCATGAAATGCCATGGACTTACTGTTATGTACACTTGAGGCTACCTCCTAGTAACCTGCTAAATGATTTACTAAGCATTACTTAAATTTAGCTATAAAAAATTTAAACTGATCCAATACTAGAATTTTTCCCCACCTCTTAGCCTTTTTAATTTTTACAAAGATTACATGTTACATCCCCCAATTACCTCACAGACATTATACACCATCATAACTATAGCACACTGCACTTTTATTCCATACCACTCACCATAATTGTAATTAATTTGTTTAAAGACTGTCACTTTCACTAGACTATAAGCTCTGTAAGATCAATGGTCATGTCTGTTTTTTTCACCACTATGTATCCATCTTGCAGCATATCTGGAACATTGTAGGGGTTCAGTATACATTTGTGGACTGAATGAATGAATAAATTGCTTCTGGTTATTAATTGCTTTGATTCCTATTTTTGAATTATGAAGAAATTTTCATTTGGTGTCAACATTATCAATCCAGTTTGTTGATGGTTGTTTGATTACCCTGTTGTTTGTGACAATGTAACGTTTGTACCTGCAGTATTTTTGAGTCTATCATTTTGCACTGACAGATCTTTAAGACAAGCATACAATGTGGTTCTAATATGAGTCATTCACACTTCTATTGTTAAAACAGTTAGATGAAATTCAGTCCTGGGGTGGGCAGGGGTGGGGGAGAGAAGAGAGAGGTAAACAGGAACACTTCATTATTACCTCTAAGTTCTTACTCCACTGGAAAATGGTCAAAAAGTTTGTGAGCCATTGTATTTGCAAGAGAGGTGCTTTGTGGATGACAGGGGCATATCCATTTTAGTTGCCACCCTTTGGTTCAGGGGTCAAGAACGTTTAATCTCTAGAAATTCTTGCTGCTTCTCTACCACAAGGCTAGATTTTCAGAATATTTCTGCTAAGACTCACCTCAGTTGCACTTGGGATGATGCAACTTACACTAGCTGTTTATAAGGCAAGATGTGAGAAGGAGGGAGTCCTCCCAACCCAAGATAATGCTTGCAAGTCATTAGCCCTATGTGTGCTTTGTTTTTACAAACATGCAGGTACAAAGTGGAGCTCCAGGGATAATGGTATAGACCTACCTCTATGTCTTAAAATCAGTCCTAATGTGAAACACGAGAATGACTTCCTTGGAAAATGTCAGGACCACTGATCTGTACTCAACAGCTTCAGATACAGTTTTGGTCTAATTAACCTCAGTATTTCTAGCACTTAATCAAGACAGATCTAATTCCAACGACTTTTATTTTAAACTATTTCACCAAGGGCAGCATTAAGGTAATTTAGGTAAAAACAAAATTTAAACAAAACAAGGAAAAGAAATGTTAATTACTTTAGGGAAATGTGTAAACTCCTTCTACATTGAATGCTCAATGGTTATTTGTTCTAATTGCTCTTTAGTGAGTATTTATTGTGCACATTCACAAGCTGTACTTAGAATTGCTGATTCGAAGATAAGAAGAAAACTGCAAAACTACCAATAAGTTCACCAGATATAAAGAATCCTGAAATCATTTATGTTCTTAACTCCTTTGGCAACCTCTGCACAAAGTTATCTATGAATCTAAAGACCCAGTTCTGCCACCCCAAAGTGATACTTTGATATGTACCCAGAATTTAACCTGCAAGTTTTACACAGATTGACCCAAATTGCAAAGTTGAAAGAGGGAGCTAAATTGTTCCTGACACTCTAACAAGTCCTTGAAAAGAGATAATCTTGTCAAACTGTGATGTCTAGTTATCTCAAAAAACTTAAGGAAAGGAAGCTTTTCTTAAGTGTGGGAGTGTTTGTAAAGGAAAGCTCTGCTTAGATTTAAACTGTCATTTTCTTTCTTTCTTTTTTTGGAGAAAGAACATTCTAGTACCAGCAAAAAAAATCTGTTTTGCCTTCCACCTTTGGCCAAATTTATGCAAGTTAACATCTCTCAGAGAGCCCCTCTTTCTCCTTTCCACCTATCCAGATCCTATCTGTTCTTCCAATTCCAGGTGAAGCCCTCCCACTTCCAGCTTCTGCCTGAGTCAGCTTCCAAATGCATCAGCCCATATCAATTCCCTTTTTCTCTAAACATTGTCTCTGCTGCTCATTATATCGCTTACTTCTTGGTTGCTTTGCTTTTATTGAACTGTTCCTCTTCTCCATAACCAGAGCATAAAATCCAGGAGGGCAAAGAGAGTGCTTTATTTCCTTTCAAACTAGGAGATGGATGCTACTCTTGAGATACTATGAGAGCACCCACATGGACTGGGGGAGTCAGGAAAGACTGCCCAGAGGAGATACCCCAAAACAACAGTCTCTTATTCCTTGGCCTCTGCTTAACCCAACGATCCAGCAAAGGCTCTGGTTCTCTTTGTCTTCCTTCTGTCTATATTTACGTCTCTTTTCGAAAGCACATCTACCTCATACTCAATCCTTTTGGTTCTGCATCACTGATAAGACTTCCTTCACTTCTTTCTTGTAAGGGCAGACAGAGCTGAGCTAAAAACAAGACTGCTACAGGTTTAATGGGTACTGTAATGTATTTTTATTTTTCTCTCATACCTCTGTATTATGTATGCTGTGGTGTTACTGCATATGGATTGGTTCCAGGTCACTGGTTGGCAAACCGGTACTCTGGTTCCAGAGTGGTATTTCACTTGCAGACTTCACTGTCTGTTGAGCAAGTACATTATTTGTGTCAGAACAGGAGATAAATAAATAATAATGCAGCAGATCTTCCACTCAGGGATTTTTGTGTTCTGCAAGCAAGTGGTAGTATTACACCTACTTTATGAGTAGGTGACTGAGGATGGAGAAACTTTATGCATCTAAAATGCACAGAAATGAATTTTCAGGGTTTTTTTCCTAAATTAGAAAAGGGGCTTTCTTCTTCAAACAGATATCTGTATACCTATGTTCATAACAGTATTATTTACAAGACTCAAAGGGTGGATGCAACCCAAGTGTCCATTGATGGATGAATGGATAAACAAAATGTGGCATATACATACAATGAAATATTCAGCCTTAAAAAGGGAGGAAATTCTGACACATGCTACAATATGGATGAACCTTGAAGATATCATGCTAACTGAAATAAGTCAGTCACAAAAGGACAAATATTGTATGATTCCACTTGTATGAGGTATCTAGAATAGTCAAATTCATAGAGACAGAAAGGAGATGGTGGTTGCCAAGGCCTGGGGGAGGGAGGAATGGAGAGCTACTATTCAATGGGTACACAGTTTCAGTTGGGAAAGATGAAAAAGTTCTGGAGATGGAAGGCGGTGATGGCTGCACAACAATGTGAATGCACCTAATGCCACAGAACTGTACTCTTTAATATGGTTAAAATGGTAAATTTTATGTTACGCATATTTTACCACAATAAAAGGGGGAGGGGCTTTCTCCATCAACTTCAATAATACTTCTCGCTTCCTCAAAAGTAACAAAAAGAAGAGACTAAAAATAGGACCCCGCCCATCTCTTCACTTGGCGAACCCCAGCCTAGCTGTTCCACTGATGAGTTATACAAATAAGACTGACTCCTGATTGTTTTCTATTTAAAGTGCTAAAAAAAAACCAACATAAGCTGTCTAGACGAAATACATATTTTAATACCATTTTGAAACTTTTCTTTAAATCATTATAATATTCACATACCAAGTAGATTTTTACTTACTCTATACCTGAGTCTTTTCCACACCTTCTGATATCTGAAATTCCATGAACAGGGACAGAAAAATTGTACTCCACAATAGAAAATAGGAATTACTACACACGCGTAACTTAGGAAAGGGAGCACATTTTCTTAAATTCACTAAGCCAGTGCTGCTCACAGTGTGATCTTACAACGTCCTGCATCACAACAACTAGAGAACCTATTACAATTCTTATCCTAGACCTACTGAATCAACATCTTTGAGACTGGTGACTTGTAACCTGCATTTTGAATTAGTTCCTCTAAGTTCTTTTTATGCACACTAAAGTTTGAGAACCAGTAAACTAAAACAGAAGTAAATGATACCAGTATCAGGAGTATCTCTCCTTAGAAAAGCAGGAAAAGATGATCAGATGGGAACCTGATCAGAGGACAGAAACATGAGACTAGGTACACCGAAATCAAAATTCTAACTCATCTTTGCCAAGTCTTGCCCTGTACTCACTGATCCTTAAACTAGGGTAGACAACATCAGACTGATGTCACAGATTTAACACAACTCAACAAAGAAGCAAAAGCTTTCATGGGGAGGTACACTGAAGGGAACAATCTGTCTTTATAAACTTGAAGGAAAAGCATAGTGTGTCATGTGTCAGTGCCAGGAACAGGAACAGGGCACAGCCCCCTGGCATTTTCATCTTTGACCAGCCTGCCCAAGCTGAGATATAACTTAGTATCATATAGTGTTTATATTTTATTTGAACTGCCTAAGTACTTCTACTCAGGACCACCCGAAGATCTTTATGCTGTGCTTCCTAGCAGTTTTCTGTCTCCCATCTTCAAGAATTGTGGAATGTCTTCCTGTGGCCAAAAAATATCATATAGAAAGTATCAATTAAAAGAAAGCATTAAAGTGGGTTTTTTCTCTCTAGAAACTACTATTCCTCACAAGTAGAAGCACCCACAACTAGAATATACAACTATGCACTGGGGGGATTGGGGGAGAAAAAGCAGAAAAAAAAAAAAAGACAGAAAGAAACACTATCCACAAAGAAAAGGGAGGAAGGAGGGCTTAAATCTAAAGCAACAAAATATTAAATAGTTAAAAATATTGTCAGTGATGCAAAAGCCTTAGTGTTCACACAAACCTTTATTCACAGGCCCAAAATGTGTTCTACAAAGAGGATTTCAGAACACTGTGACTGCAATATATTTCATAGTCAATGTGGTTTGAGTGATAAGGCTCATTTGTCTTCTCTTCAACTCTTCTAATGTCTATGCTGTGCTTTCATTCTCTCTTTTCTGCCTATATGTCTACATTTAACTCTTTACCTCCAAATAAAGAATGCTTCCTCTAATAGTGACTATATAAGAACAGTTCCTTTTTTTATCCCAGTTTCATTCATGAGATAAAATGATATCTGTCAGCCATTTAAAAAAAAAGTACTGTGAATAAAATACTTTGGAGCAATTATCTAGGAAATGGCCACCATCACTCCCCACACTATCCCTTGGTGTTTCATATCTATGCCACACTCCCAGGTACTCTGGGTTCAGAAAGAAGCAGCTGTATGAGCAGCATGTGAGGACATCCATCTTTGGCACTAGAGAGAAGGAATGGATACAAGGGATATTAGGAAGAAAAAGCCTTCAGGTCTTCCAGACTGAATGAACAGGAGAGGCTAGGGAGAGAGGAAAGAGTCCAACTTAAATCAGATGTTTCAAGCTAGGTGATAAAGAGAATAATGACACCACCAGCAGAAATAGAAAAGAGAAGAACTTGTTTTAAGAGTAAAATGATGCATTTCACTTAGATATGGAATTTTCAAACTGATGACAGAAACATTTAGCAGATAACTGCAGATATAATACTGCAGCTAAAGAGAGGGGGCAGGCCTGGAGAAGGTGATTTAATTATTTTCATTTATGCAGTGGGTATGTCATTATAATGGATGAAACATCTGAAGGGAAAGAGTGAAGAAAGACTAGCACACCATATGGCTGGACCTTTAAGATATAATGAAAAAGAGAAGCCAGTGAAAGAGACAGAAGAAGAGTAATCAGAGAAATTGGAGAAGAACTGCCGTGGCTCAGAGTCATAGAGGTCAAGGAACATAATCAAGAAAGTGAAGATTTCAGTTACCTGAAGCAGAAGAAAAAAGACCAATGAAAATAGGAACTAAGAAAAAAATTACGTTTACAAATTCAAAGGCTATTAATATGTTTCAATAGAGCCAGATTTTTTTTTTATTGAGGCAACATTGGTTTATAACACTACATAAATTTGAAGTATACATCATTATATTTCGATTTTGGGGCAGACTACATCATGTTCACCACCCAAAGATCAATCACCATCCATAACTGTATACCTGTGCCCTATTATGCCTTTTGCTCCCTGCCCTCCCTGCTTTCCCTCTGGTAACCACTAATCTAATCTCTGTTATCTATGTGTTTGTTGTTTTTATGTTCCAGCTATGAGTGAAATCATACAGTATTTGACTTTCTCTGTCTGACTTATTTCGCTTAGCATGATTCCCTCAAGGTCCATCCATGTTATCACAAATGGCAAGATTTCATCTTTTTTATGGCTGAGTAGTATTCCATTGTGTATATATACCACATCTTCTTTATCCATTCATCTGTTGATGGGCACATAGGTTGTTTCCAAGTTTTGGCTATTGTGAATAATGCTGCAATGAACATAAGGGTGCAAATATCTTTTCAACATAGTGTTTTCATGTTCTTTGGATAAATAGCCAGAAGTGGAATAGCTGCATCATATAGTAGTTCTATTCTTAATTTTTTGAGGAATCTCCATACTGTTTTCCATAGTGGCTGCACCAGTTTGCATTCCTACCAGCAGCGTATGAGAGTTCCCTTTTCTCCACATCCTCTCCAACACTTGCTATTTCTTGTCTTGTTAATTATAGCCATTCTAATGGGTGCGAGGTGATATCTCATTGTAGTTCTGATTTGCATTTCCCTAACAATTAGTGATACTGAACATCTTTTCATGTGCCTGTTAGCCATCTGTATACCTTCTTTGGAAAACTGTCTGTTCAGATCCTTTGCCCATTTTTTAATTTGTTGTTGAATTGTATGAATTCTTTATATATTTTTGATATTAACTCCTTATCAGATATATGATTTGCAAAAATCTTCTCCTGATTGTTAGCCTTTTTGTTGTATTGATGGTTTCCTTTCTTGTGCAGAAGGTTTTTAGTCCGATGTAGTCCCATTTGCTTATTTTTTTCTTTTGCTTCCTTTGCCTGGTTAGGTATTCAAAAACATACTGCCAAGACTGATGTTGAAGAGCATACTGCCTATGTTTTCTTCTAGAAGCTTCATGGTTTAAGGTCTTCCATTCAAGTCTTTAATCCATTTTGAGTCGGTTTTTGTGTATGGTGTAAGATAATGGTCTACTTTCATCTTTGCATGTAGCTGTCTAGTTTTCCCAACACCATTTTATTGAAGAGACTTTCCCTTCTCCATTGTATGTTCTTGGCTCCCATGTCAAAAATTGGCTGTCCATACGTGGGTTTATTTCTGGGCTCTTGATTCTGTTCCATTCATCTGTGTACCTGTTTTTGTGCCGGTACCATGCTGTTTTGATGACTATAGCTTTGTAGTATATTTTGAAATCAGCTTTGTTCTTTTTTATCAGGATTGCTTTGGCTATTTGGGGTCTTTTGCATTGAATCTGTAGATTGCTTTAGGAAGTACAGACATTTTAATGATGTTAATTCTTCTAATCCATGAGGACAGAATCTCTCTCCATTTCTTTGGCTCTACTTTGATTTCTTTCAACACTGTTTTCTAGTTTTCAGTGTACAGGTCTTTCAGCTCTTTGGTTAAATTTATTCCTAGGTATTTTATTCTTTTTTTTTCATTGTGAATGGGATTGTATTCTTAATTTCTCTTTCTGCTACTTCATTGTTAGTGTATAGAAACATAGCTGATTTTCATATGTTGATTTTGTACCCTGCAACTTTATTGTATTTGTTTACTATTTCTAATAGTTTTTTGGATAGGTTCTTCAGGGTTTTCTATATATAAAATCATATCATCTGCAAATAGTGATAATTTTGCTTCCTCCTTTCCAATTTGGATCCCTTTTATTTCTTTTTCTTGCCTGATTGCTCTAGCTAGGACTTCCAATACTACGTTAAATAAGAGTGGCGAAAGTGGGTATCCTTGTCTGGTTCCTCTTCTTAAAGGGATAGCTTTCAGTTTTTCACCATTGAGTATTATGTTAGCTGTGGGTTAGTAACATATGGCCTTTATTATGCTGAGGTACTTTCCTTCTTTTTTTTGGGGGGGGGGGGCAGATTAGCCCTGAGCTAACTACTGCCAATCCTCCTCTTTTTGCTGAGGAAGACTGGCCCTGAGCTAACATCCATGCCCATCTTCCTCTATTTTATACGTGGGACACCTACCACAGCATGGCTTGCCAAGCAGTGCCATGTCCACACCCAGGATCTAAACCAGCAAACCCCGGGCCACTGAGAAGCAGAACATTCAAACATAACTGCTGCATCACCAGGCCGGCCCAAGGTACTTTCCTTCTATATCCATTTTATTCAGGGTTTTTATCATAAATGGATATTGCATCTTGTCCAATGCTTTCTCTGCATCTATTGAGATGATCATGTGATTTTCAGTCTTAATTTTGTTAATGTGGTCTATCACGTTGATTGATTTGCAGATGTTGAACCATCCCTGCATCCCTGGAATAAATCTCACCTGATCATAGTGCATGATCTTTTTAATGTATTATTGTATTCCATTTGCTAGTATTTTGTTGAGGATTTTTGCATCTATTTTCATCAGTGATATTGGCCTGTAATTTTCTTTTTTGTGTGTTGTGCTTGTCTGGTTTTAGTATCAGGGTAGTGTTGGCCTCACAGAATGAGTTAGGAAGCATCCCTTCCTCTTCAATTTTTTGGAAGAGTTTGAGAAAGACAGTTACTAAGTCTTCTTTGAATGTTTGGCAGAAATCACCAGGGAAGCTGTCTGGTCCTGGAATTTTGGTTTGGGGGAGGTAGTTGATTACTGTTTCAATCTCCTTACTAGTAATAGGTCTATTCAGATTCCCTACTTCATCTTGATTTGGTTTTAGGTTGTATGATTCTAAGAATTTATCCATTTATTCTAGATTATCCAATTTGTTGGCATAAAGCTTTTCATACTATTCTCTTATAATCCTTTATATTTCTGTGGTGTCCACTATAATTTCTCCTCTTTCATTTCTGATTTTATTTATTTGAGTCTTCTCTCTTTTTTTCTTGGTGAGTCTAGCTAAAGGTTTGTAAATTTTTTTTTTTTTATGTTTTCAAAGAACTAGCTCTTAGTTTCATTGATTTTTTTCCTTTTTTTGTTTTAGGCTCTAATCTCATTTATCTCCACTGTGATTTTTATTACTTCTTTCCTTCTACTGATTTTGGGATTTGTTTATTCTTCCTTTTCTGGTTCCTTTAGGTGTACTATTAGATTGTTTGAGATTTCTCTTGTTTTTTGAGATAGACTTGTATTGCTATAAACTTTCCTCTAGTGTCACTTTTGCTGTATCCTATACATTTTGGTATATTGTATTTTCATTTTCATTTGTCTCCAGGTATTTTTTTTATTTCTCCTTTGATTTCTTCATTGATCCAATAGATGTTCAGTAGCATTTTGTTTAATCTTCACATATTCATGGCTTTTCCAGTTTTCTTCTTAGAGGTGATTTCTAGTTTCAAAGAGTTGTGGTCAGAAAGAATGCCTGGTATTACTTCAATCTTCTTAAATTTATTGAGACTTGTTTTGTGGCCTAATGTGTGATATACTCTAGAGAATGTTCCATGTGCATTTGAAAAGAATGCATATTCTGCAGTTTTTGGGTGGAATGTTCTGTATACATCTACTAAGTCCGTTTGGTCTAATATGTCATGTAAGGTCAATGTTCCCTTATCGATCTTCTGTTTAGATGATCTATTCATTGATGTAAGTGGAATGTTAAAGTCCCCTACTATTATTGTGTTACTGTCAATTTCTCCCTTTATGTCTGTTAATAACTGTTTTATTTATTTAGGTGCTCTTAAGTTAGATGTATAGATATTCACAAGTGTTTTGTCCTTTTGTTGGGTTATTCCCTTTACCATTATGTAGTGCTCTTCTTTGTTTCTTGTTACAGTTTTTGTTTTAAAGTCTATTTTGTCTGACATAAGTATTGCTACCCAAGCTTTATTTTCATTTCCATTGCTATGGAGTATCTTTTTCCACCCATTCACTTTCAGTTTGTCAGTTTCTTTAGGTCTGAAGTGTGTCTCTTGCATGCAACATATATATGGGTCTTGTTTTTTTACCCACTCAGCCATCCTATGTCTTTTATAACTTTATTTTTTAAGGAAGATTGGCCCTGAGCTAACATCTGTGCCAATCTTCCTCTATTTTATGTGGGATCCCACAACAGTGTGGCATGATGAGTAGAGCTAGGTTCGTGCCCAGGATCCAAACCCTCCAATCCTGGGCCACCAAAGCAGAGTCCATGAACTTAACCACTATGCCACCAGGCTGGCCCCCCATCCTATGTTTCTTGATTGGAGCATTTAGTCCATTGACATTTAAAGTAGCTATTAAGTATATAATTATTGCCAATTTGTTACCTTTTTTCTGGGTGTTTTAGTAGTTCTTCTCTGTTTCTTTCTTCTCTTTCTCTTTTCCCTTGTAAATTTGACGGCTTTCTTTAGTATTATGTTCGGATTCTTTTCTATTTATTTTTTGTGTATTTATTATAGGTTTCTGGTTAGTGATTACCATGAGGTTCATATAAAATAAGTTACATAAATAGCAATCTATATTAAGTTGATGATCTTTTAAGTTTGACCTTTTACTAAAAGACCTCCACTTTTACTCCTTTCCTCCCACATGTTAGTTTTTTATACCATATTTAAACTCTCTTTTGTGTGTATCCCTTAACTTCTTATCATGGAGCTAGATATTTTTAGTACTTTTGTCTTTTGACCTTCATACTAGCTTTATAGGTGAATAATCCACTACCTTTGCTGTATATTTGTCTTTACCAGTGATTTTTCTCTTTGATAATCTTCTTACTCCTATTTGTGGCCCTTTTTTTCCACTTAAATAAGTCTCTTTAACACTTCTTGTAAGTCCAGTTTAGTGATGAGAAACTCCTGTGATTTTTGCCTTTCTGGAAAAGTCTTTATCTCTCCTTCCATTCTGAATGATAACCTTGCTGGGTAGAGTATTCTTGGCTTTAGGATTTTTTCCTTTCAGCATTTTGAATATATCATGCCAGTCCCTTCTAGCCTGTAAGGTTTCTGCTAAGAAGTCAGCAGAAAGCCTTATGGGGTTTCCTTTGTTTGTCACTTGTGGCCCTTCTCTTGCAGCTTTTAGGATTCTCTCTTCATCTTTAATTCTTGACATTTAAATTATAATGTGTCTTGGAGTGGGCCTCTTTGGATTCATCTTGTTTGGTGCTCTCTGTTCTTCCTATACCTGGATGCCTGTTTCCTTCCTTAGGCCAGAGAAGTTTTCAGCTATTATTTCTTCACATAGGTTCTCTGCTCCTTTGTCTTTCTCTTCTCCTTCTGAGACACCTATAATACAAATGTTTGTGCGCTTGATGCTGTCCAAGACGTCCCTTAGACTGTCATTGTTCTTTTTAATTCTTTTTTCTTTTTTCTATTCAGCTTGGTGATTTCCTCTACTCTTTCATACAGATCACTGATCTGTTCTGTGTCATCTACTCTGCTGTTGATTCTTTCTACTGAATTTTTCATTTCTATTATTGTATTCTTCAGTTCTGATTACTTCTTTTTTATATGCTCCAATTCTTTGTTGAAGTTCTCACTGTGTTCATCTATTCTTCAGCCAAGATCAGTGAGGACCCTTATGACTATTAATTTGTACTATTTAGCAGGTAGATTGTTTATCTCTGTTTCATTTAGTACTTTTTCTGAGGATTTATCTTGTTCCCTTATTTGGAAAGATTCCTCTGTCTTCTCATTTTGCCTACTTCTCTGTGCTTATATCTATGTATTAGGTTGATCAGCTGTGTCTCTCAATCTTAGAAAGGTGGCCTTATGTAAGAGATGCCTTATGGGACCCAGCAATGTTCTTTCCCTCTTGTCACCTGTTCCAAATGTCCCTGAAGTGTCCCCTGTGTGGGCTACATGTTCCCTTCTGTTGTGGCAGGGTTTCTCTTGCTGCAGGCACACAGGTAGACTAGGCTGGCCCCTAGGTTGGATGGTTGTAAGGCTCAGCTGTGTGAGCTGCTATGGTTGCTATATTGGGCAGGGCAAGCACCCATATGGCTGGCTGTGAGATTTAATAGCACACAACTACTGTTGTTTTGCTATGAGTGTGCCAGGCCCCCAGTGTGGCTGGTTGCTAGGCTCAGGGGTTTGCAGTTGCTACAGCCCTCCAGTGTAGTTCTCTGCAGCATGCAGTTGTTGTTGGCTCTCTGTGGAGCACAAATGGGTGGGGCCAGCCCCAGGCATGGAGGCACACAATCATTTCATGCATTGGAAGGCAGGGCAGATCCCCTGTGTGGTTGTTTGATATGGCCAAAGCACAGGTCTGCTGCGGCTGACACACCCCATCACCCACACACCCTGCCTGCTCAGGACCACAAGTTCACCACAGGCTTGACGATGGGTGGGGCCAGTCTCCAGGTCAGGTGCCTGTCCTGGCTGCACTTGACTAAATGGGTGCTCTACTGGGCAGGGCAAACCCCTGTGCTAACAGATTAGAGGAAGTAATCCAATGGTGTCTGTCATTGTCCACATTAGTATGACTGCACTAGGTCACAACAATGGCTGCCACCAGTGTCTCAGTCCCTGGGGGTTGGGCCCAGCCACCTATTGCCTGAGATACACTCAGAGCTTAGTAAATGAGTCTCTTTTACCAATGGACTATGCACTTTTCTTGTGTTTTTGTGTTGATTTCTGGAACAGGTGAATCCATGCATAGACCCCTTAGGAGCAGGTTTTTCTTTCTCTGAAGTTTGATAGCTTTTCTGTGGGTATTCCCCGTTAGTTTTCAAAGCCAGCAAAGCCAGGTATTATGGGATCTCAGCTTGGTTGTCCTGAATCCTAAGGCTGGGATGCCTAATGTGGCACAGATCCCCTGCTCGGATCCCCCTGCTCCTCCAGGAGAAGCTTCATATCTTTAAGATTGTTCTTGGCTGTGAAGCACCACAGCTAGGATGTGGCTTTTCCCTGGGCATAGGTAACTTTCTGCCTCCTCCACCACTGTCAGTGTTGTCCCTCGTTGTGAGGGTTTTTTTAATCCAGTTTCCAGATCTCTCTCAAAGGAAATTGTTCCATAGGTAGTTGTAGATTTGTTGCATCAGTGGGAGGAGGTTAGTTCAGAGTCCAACTACACCATCATCTTCCCAGAATGCTCCTCAGGAGAGCCAGATTTTAGGGTAATCAGGAAGTGAGACAGATGGGTGATATAAGTACTGGCCAATAGAAATATAATGTGTACCACATATGTAATTTAGAATTTTCTAGTAGCCACATTAAAAAAATAAAAAGAAATAAATGAAATTAATTTTAGTAATATATTTTGTTTAACACAAAATTTCAATTTCCAATTAATATAAAAATTATTATGAATTTTATATTCTTTTTATTTTTTGTCATCTTCAAAATTTAGTGTGTATTTTATACTTGTAGCACATCTCAATTTGGTTGCTACATCTTTCAAGTGCTTAATAGCCACTTGTGAACAATGCGTTCCTTACTGGACAACTCAAGAGTCAGAGAATGTAAATATGCCCCATGCAACATGCTGAAGACAGGAATGGGTCATGGAAACTAGTAACAAATGTTGGAAGTGAGGATAAGGTAGCCTAAATGGATTATATGAACCTCCCTCAGATGAGAAGTGGGATGACAATAGCAGACAAAGGACCTAGAAATGACATTATGGAGGAAGGAGCAGACCTGTGTTGGCAGTTCAGTGCACTAGGAGGAGAATGAGAATGAGGATTAGACAACTGTAAGAGAGTTAAAGGGAAGGTAGTCCTATCGGAGAGTCATATTTAAGTTATGTTGAAGGAAATACTTGATCATGAGTAACCAGCAGTGTGGAGATAAATGAAGATCAACCAAATTAAAACAAGCAAAAGCTATTTATTCAGAGCTTGCTATAGCAAAGGAGTCAACGACTGTCATTTGCATTTTGGCAGAGACTCGAAGGTAGGCAGAGGAGTGGGAAAGCTTTGTAGTGGCCAAAAGGGAAGCTCCATGTATGCCTTGACTGAAGGCTCTTGGCATGAGGAAGCTGTAGGCTGGCTAGCTAGAAGTGGGGCATCCTATGTGATTGGTTGGGGTACATATTTGCCTTTCTCTGGTTGGTCCTAAATTGCAAGTAGGGACAAAAATTAGAGAAACTGTTAGTTATTAATCAAGTTCTGGCCCTTTAGGACAGATTGTAACAGGGGTTATCATTTGGTTTCCTTGATTGTTACTAAAGATAGCAGTCTCACTTCCTATCACTCTGATTTAGAGCAAGTTGGCTCCTGGGCTATCTACTGTAGATAACAAGCTGGTTTCCTGGACAGGTTGCTGCAGATTGTAGGCCGGAGTTCTATTTGTATATATGGTCTGGTCATTGTCCATTTGTATATTCAGTCTCTCAGTAGCCTTGCTTCTGCTATTCACTGGAAGACTGTCCTTTTGAACTTAGTGTAGCTCAGGAAAGTCACACGTTGGAAGTCAAAAAACCTGGGTCATAATCTCCATTCTTTCATTAACTAGTAGTATGAACCCAAATTCATCTTTAAACTTCTCTGTACCTCAAATTTTCTCATCTAAAAATGAAGAGAAATCAAAAGTGTTCAGCTGCAGAAAATACAAAAGGAAGATGTAAGAAAGAAAGATGTCAACCACAAAGCAGAGAAAACAACACTTCAATATAAATTAAACATAATCAAACAAGAAATTTTAGATACAAAAAACTGTAAAACTCCATCTAGAAATGAAAAGCAACAGAAAGATGTAAAGTTGTAGCTAACGAAACAATGGGAGAAATTGAAAAAAAAAAAAGACAAAAATATCTCAAAAGTTAAAACTAAATTACAAGATGTCTACATACCAACATAGGCAATAGGCGAGAATCAAAGGATATCATCTGAAACTCATGAACTAAACAGAAGCCTAAGTAAGGAAAAGTGGTACTAAGAGCATTATATTAAAAAAATTAGTAGAATTAGTATAAAGGTAACCACTAGAAGAAAAAATACAAACTTTCCTAAAGATCAAAAGCAATATTAAAAAAGGACAAAGGAAACATGATACAAATGTGGATGACAGAGACCTACATTATCAATGATATTAACAAATTCAAATGGACTTAATTCATATAGTAAAAGAAAAAGTTGCTTTAGCTTACAACTCTATGCTGTATATAAAAACAATCCCTACAACAAAGTAATTCAAAAAGTTTAAATGTAAAAAGAGGGGCAAAGGTATACCAAAAAAATGCAAACAAAAAGAAGGAAGGAGTTGCAATCTCAGCATCTGAGAAGCTAGAATTCAATACCCGAAGCATTAAAGAAGACAATAAATGACAAGTCATTATGCAAAAGACTGTGAATATATAACAGTTTTGAATATTTATGTACCAAATTTCATAACAATCACTTTACAAAGCAGAAACTACAAGAGTTGAAAGGGGAAATAACCAAAAACACATAATAATACACAATTTTAATATACCACTCTCAGTCCAAGACAGGTCAAGTGGACAAAAAATAATTAAAGATATAGAGCCCTAAAACATCATAAGCAATAAAGTAAACTATATGAATATATATCACACTTTGCATCCTAAAAATAGAAAATATATCTTCTTTTCAAGAGCACATAAACATTCATGAAGATAGACCGTATATTACAGTCCAAAGAAAATCTCAATGAGCTTCATAAAGTAGAAATGACACAAAGATAATTCTCTCATTTTAAACATACAGAAATTAATACCAAATCAAAGTATAAATAGGCCTTTCTATCTAAAGTTAAATAACTCTCTATTAAACAACTCTTGAGGTAAAGGGGAATTGAAATTCCAGAATTATTTATAAAAATAATGGTAACGAAGACACTACATATCAAAATCAATGAGACAAATTAAAGTAAAGATCAGAGGAAAAAATCATGGCCTTAAATGGTTACACACAAAAATGAAAGAATGAAAATAAATAAATATCCACTTGAACTAATAGAAAGACATTCCTTGTTCTTGATACAATTTATTTAATATCACAAAGATGTCAATTCTTCATGAGTAATATAAAACTTAACTTGGGAGCAGTTAAAAATAAACAGAACTCAGAAATAAGGGAATATTAAAAATAATGGCAAAAATGAGTTACAAACAGAAAAAAAAGTAGAACTAATAAATAAAAATGCTGATTCTTAGGAAAAATGAACAAAATACAGAATCCACTAGCTAATTAATCAAGCAAAAAATAAAGAAGCACAAATATACAAAATACGAAATAAGTAAATTAACATAAAAACAGGAAATTTTTTAAAATCCTAAGAGATTGCATGCCACAACTCTGTGCAAATAAATTGTAAAACCTAGATGAAATATATACCTTCTAAAAATTGACCCTAGTAGATATAAAATGTCAAACATTAATTTCCATAGAAGAAATAAAGATAGTTTATCAAAATACTAGCCCACAAAAAACACAAGGCCAAAACGGTTTCACAAGGGAATTCTAGCAAAGCTCCAAAGAGCAGATTGTCCCAATAGTTCTACATTCCAAAACACAGGTGGAACAATCTGCCAATCCTCCTCCTAAATATCTCTTTAACCTCGCCCTGGGATTCATGCCCATTACCATTGCCTGAGCTCAAATCCTCATAATCTTCTGCCTGGATTCTCCACTCCCTCTCCCTCTAATTTTTCCTGAAAGCTGATGCCGAAATGTTACTTTTTCAAAAATGAAAATATGAACACATTTTATTTACTTTCCCAATTTAAATGTACTGGTTATTGAAGTTAGAGGTGTGAAAATTCCAACTGGGAAAACTCTAACATCTTAAATGTGCTCTGTCTAATAAATCTGATTATCAATGCAGCTTTTGGGCATGGGGCCTTTGGTACATCCATGCAGTTTCTTTGGCAGAAACTATAGAATTGAAAAGATAAGATAGCTAAGGATGGGGGCCAGCCCGGTGGCGCAGCGGTAAGTTCGCACATTCCGTTTCTCATTGGCCTGGGTTCACTGGTTCGGATCCCGGGTGCAGACATGGCACCACTTGGCAAAAGCCATGCTGTGGTAGGCATCCCATATATAAAGTGGAGGAAGATGGGCGTGGATGTTGGCTCGGGGCCGGTCTTCCTCAGCAAGAAGAGGAGAATTGGCAGCAGTTAGCTCTGGGCTAATCCTCCTCCTCAAAAACAAAAAGATAGCTAAGGATGGAGTTCTAGAAAATACATCAGAGGAAACTAAAGAATAAAAGAGAGAATTTAGTGGGGAAAAAGCTGAGGGCATGAGACAGATCTTCCCAGTGATTCTGTGGGGTAGTCAGGTAAGTAACTATGTTAATTTTGAGAACCCTGTCTCAGGATATTTAGCCAAGGTCACATAACTAGCATGGATGTAACCAGGACTAAAGCCCAGATTACAGCCACAGCCAGCATTCTGCATACGTTACTTCTTTCTTCATCCAACAGTCCTCAGTAATCCTAACCTTTGAAATGTCATGACTTCTTATACTGCCTCGTGCTGATACCTCAGTTCTCTTAAATTATGCTCTCCCTAAGAGCAGGAACCATATCTTACTATATTTTTTAATCAACAAAGGTGCCTAGCACAGTGGAGCACTAATTCCTTCTTGTGTAATATTAACTATTATTCTAACACATATTTTCCTAAATCTTTTAGAGTTCTCTGAAGACTGGCACATATTTTTTAAACTGTTTTGCTGTTGAAAGAGGTTGAGAGAAAGCATGCTACACATAGAAGAGTATAGTACACATAGCAACCCTATGGCTTAGATTTTCTTAGATCAGGGGCAATTTCAAATCTTTTGTTCCACTGTTACCATTAATGGATGCTATGGTTCAAAAAAATATGGCAACCATATCCTTAATATTAGTTTGAATTGTTGTCCAATGTAAAAGTTGTGCTGTAAGTGAAGAGCCAGGAAAACCTAGATGAGGTGAGAAAGTATCTTGATTGACTTAGTAAAGTGTTCTCAACTTAAAGTATAAATAAAATTTTGCTTCATCTTGACCACTGAATATACTCCATACCCTCAGACTAATATTGAATATCTACCTGCTGTTAATATATTACACATGTTCAGTATAGTTTTTTTTAATATTATATCACTAAAAAAGCTCATCAGTGCTCATCATTCAGACTAATTGAAGAAAAGGGTAACATGATAAAAAGTTTGAATGATAAATTATGTGAAAGTAATCTTTCTGCTTAAAACATACAGAGTAAATACATGATACCTAGTTGAGTTCTCCAGAAATCGCTTCAGTGAATAAATTTGAAATTAGCATATTTATAGCGGTGTCCCTTTGAAGTATATAAAGACTCGTGGCAAGTTTGTTCTCTTGAGTAGTTTCTAACATAAACTGGCAATTTTATTAATACTGTTAATTTGCCTAGGAAACCGTTTTTACACAGCTGGTACAAGAAAATTTGGAGCAAGTAATCATGGGATGCAAATTCACTGAGTGTAAATAAATGCTTTACTTGCACATAGATTGCTGCCATTTAATTTAGTGAGCATTTCTAAATTATTTATTCACAGAAATTTAAGAAGCCCTCTTTCTAAGAAGTGAAAATGTTAATTTGTGAGAGCATTGTGATGCTTACATGGAGCTGTCATGGACAAGAAAGAAGAAGGATCCCACCACAGTTGCATTAAAAAGTAGTTTCTGGGAGTGACAGACTGGAAAAGAATGCAAAATTTTAAAATAAGTCCCAGCTCATATAGATTCCAACAGCCTTTAATTCCCTTCACCAAAGACTTCCTAAAACTGCATGCATTGCAAAAAGTCTGAAGTCTTGTCTTAATACTCAATTGAGCATTCACTATCAAGCAATACATTATTCAAATGGCAAGTCTGATTACATCTTTTCAAATTACTACATTTTCCACTTATTCTGAAGACCAAGATGAACGGAGTACGTATGTTACCACCAAAGGGGGGTCTTCTACTCACTACAAAGACAAGCTAACAGTTGAGAGGCAAAGCAGTAGGAGACAAAGGGTTTTATTATAGCTTGTTGGAAGATGGGGGGACTAATGTCCAAAAGAACCATCTTAAGGTGAGAACAGAATCTTGAAGCAGTTATACAGGCCAGTGGGTTATAGTGGAGGGGGTTAGGAATGTTGACCCTGTGGTGTTACAGACTGGGAGTCGCCACACCAGATCCTTCAGTTGTCATGGATACCAGCATAGAATCTCTGTACAAGGATCATCACATTCCTAGGGAGCTTAAAAGAACAAAATTATTGTCTTATCACAGCTGGGTGGGGCCATAAAATCTACAAAGCATGTATAGTTCCTAGAGGGTGCATATCCAGCAGGCTTAGTTAATCAGAGGTCATTCAAAGTTACCATATGGTCTCTTTTCTACAATATGGCTTCCCTTACTTATGTTGAGCTGGTATCATGTATCACTCAGGTCCCAGAAAGAAGAGATGGCTCATTCAAACCGGATAATTGAGGAGAATTTAATAGAGAGACTACAAAAGGATAGGGTTAGGGGAAAGCAATTAGGAATAAAGGCTTTACCCCAGGGCTAGCAATTGTGGGGAGGTATTACTTCATATATCTGACGTTAAGAAGGGAAAGAATAGCTACTCAAACCTGGAGAGAGAAGGGCAATTAACAGGATCTACATCCTTTGCAAGAGGGACCAGCCAAGCTATTATGATCTACCAGGGAGAGCCCTTAGGGAATAAACGCCCTGACTTCAGTCTCCAGGGAGATTTCCACGGGTTGAACACAACCAGAAGCCAGAGGGCAAAAGAATTTTTAGATGCAGTCCAAATAGGTCCATCCCCTGGGGCACAGAGAGGGTGGAGAAGAGTAGAGAGTGAATCTGGAGAGCATACGGAAAATATCCAATATAGTGCTCTTTTGCTGCAAGTAACAGAAAATCTAACTCAAACTTGTCAAAGCAAACGGAATTCATTGACTTACATATCTGAAAATTATAGGGGTAGCTCTTATCTTCAGGCCCAGCTTCACCCAGCATCTCAAAGGGTGTCCCTGGGACTCTGTCTTTCCATCTCTCAGCTCTGTTCTCTTCCATGTAGACTTTATTCAAAGTGGCAAGATATCTAATAGCAGTTTCAGGTTGAATTCCAGAAAAAAATAGTTAAAGAATAATAAAATAAAATAATAATAAAGTGAAAAATATAAGGTCTGGGCCAGCCCTGTGGCACAGTGGTTATGTGTGACACATTCCACTTCAGTGTCCCACGTTCACAGGTTCGGATCCCCACGTGGACCTACGCCACTTGTCAGCCACATTGTGGGGGCAACCCATATACAAAGTAGGGGAGGACTGGCACAGATGTTAGCTCAGGGCTAACCTTCCTCAGCAAAATATAAAATAAAATAAAAGGTCCTTTCAACTTTACTCAGAGTTCCTGAGCTTGACTCTCACTGGCCTCAGTCACCTGCCCACTCCTAATCAATTTAATCAGAGGAATGAAATAGGATGATTAGCCTGTTCGGAATCACATGCCTATCCTTTGACTCAAAAGTTTAAGCCACACAAAGTTCAAGGACAGAGGGTAGGGGCAAGGTGGGTACTGTTACCAAAATTAGGAAAGATGGATGCAAGGCAGCCAAAAGATAACAAATGGCCACTAAGGCCTATTTTGTAATCCAATTCACTTCTCAGCTCTAATTATCACGATGTTCAGGAATATATGAATCCACCAGTTTGAGCCGAGCCAGTAGCATTAGAAAAATATGCTTACAATTTCCACCTTTCCTCTAATTTCCACATTTTATGCCAATGAAGCCATGACACATTTATTTATATGTATATATTAATATATACATATATGTATATACTGATATCCATGTATGTATGTACATAAAATTTCCCATGATGCAATAATTTGATTTGTTGCAGTATTAAACATTTATATTAGCTTTCTAGATCTATAAGCACTGTGCGCAACACAAGCATTCTCTTTAGGTTGCTAATTCCTGAAAAAGAGGAACCATTTCTGTTTTAGTTGTTAGTTTAATTTTCTTCCCAAACTACCAGCATAGGAGGATGAATTAATGAGTCAATTTGATGTTAATAATGATAAAATTACACTTAGGAGTAGTTTTCTCTGAAAAGGAAGTATCTTTTTTCCCAACATAAACAGTTTTGAAACCCAAAATACCACACTGTCACAGAAATTTAAAGCTAGAAAGGCCCAGATTATTTTAGGAACTGAGAACCAACAAAGTTGAAGTGACCTAAAACTAGAGAGAATTTTAAAATCAAATCTTAAAAAAATGACAGTCTACGTCCCAGAGATATTATAGTATGATGAGGTAATATGAGCAGAGCTGCTATATTTTAACCAGGGATACTACATAAACTTGCAATCCATAGTAAATTTTATCATGTGAGTGGCAAGGGACTATTAAGGATGAGCCTAGATGTGTATTCCCCTTAAATCATCCTGTTTAGGGAAGAAGAGCTTTAACCAGATAGACATAGGCTTCAGTTCTCTCAGGTCACATCTATAAGGTAAATGTAGTTTTTCATTGTAGCTGTGTACTTGCTGATAAGACAAAGTGAAGAATGCGAGTACTTAATCATCACATCTTTAAAATGACACAGAAGACCATCTATTTTTAGCTGTCTAAGGTTCTTTCTTACCTTTCCTCTCAATAATGTACCTACATATTAGTTTCTAAAGTGCTTACGTACACAAAGTACATTAGCTTCTCATAGGTTTGTAGGCTGGCTTCATGTTTATTCCTCTACATAAATGAGCACATCTCTAAAATTATCCAGTAATGAATCTAAAGCTAAATTGCTTAGAAAAGCAACTGGGGAGCAGGAAGTCATTTTCTTTTAGCCTGTTTAACAAGAAGCTAACCGAGATGTACCAAAATGAAAACTCAATACTATTTAAGATTGCTTTCCCTTTGTCCTCTTCCTCCTCCCTGGTTGTTTTTGAGCTGGAGGACTTAAATAATGCCACTACGACACCCAAGTAGAAAGGTTGTCCACTTTGGATTTTAATTAGTCTCATTTTTAGAAGTTGGTCTCCTTGGAGATCAATTGAAGGACTTATCTAGCTTGATTCCCTTCTCTCAGACGCTGCAGTACAGCATTGCCTGTTGTACAATGTCTTGAAAACAATTTTTTCATATATTTTGTCCAGTTTTTTTTTTCAGTTGTTTATTGTGGAAGGGTTAGTCTGGCACCAGTTAACCAGTCATAGCTACAAGTAAAAGTCAAGGCTTTTGATTCTCTCCATTTATACTATTATTGGCAATTCCTAAAATAATGGGTATTCTTCTACGTAGGTCCCCCACTGAGAAGAGGATCACCATTTAATCATTTGGACCAGAAAAAAACCTCAATTAATAATTCACAAATCATACTGTCATACCTTATCCCCAATTTCCATAGATATGTAAACTAGATTGTATAGTCAAATTTTATCCCTACCATAATGACTATAATCCAGATATGTGATGGAGAGAGATAGGGCTAGAAGATTGACTCAAAACAGGACGAAAGAAAACTTACTAAAAGAGAAGAGGAGGATGGGAACTAAAAATGACTCCCTGGAGAACAAAAGAAAAGCAACTTCCTGGAGAACAAAGGAGGGATTAAGTTCTCCTCTTTTCTAATAAAATTGGAGAGTTTCAGACTTTAATAATATAGGACCCTGTAATCAATGACAGGATAGGGAGCTGCTGTTGGCCCACTGCGTGTCCTTGGGAAAATAAAACATAAGACTCTAGAAGAGAGCAAACAGGCTTAAGTGAGGAAGATCTAAGAGGATTTTCATGGTTCCTCCGAGACTTGAGATGTGATGTGGTAAGGCTAGCCTTGGAGAAGAAGCGTCACATGATCCAGGTGAACACCAGTCTTGCATAGATCTCAGGAGAAACTGAAATGAACACTTACGATAGAGTTTCAGGAAAATGGGGAGGGGTACAATCTAAATGGATAAGCATGCCAGAAAGTCTCGCTTATGAGTTCTGAGAAGAAGTAAGCCATCAAGGTTTGAAAAAGACAAACAGGTAAACAGGTTTGTGAAGACCGAGATTGCCCAGAAAACTTCAGCAGCAATATGCTACCAATCTACCTAGTGTTTCGTGTACAAAACATATTTTTGTTTAATCATTTTTAGTAGAATCTGTCATAAGAAAACTTGCTCACAATTCAACTTTCTCTCCCCCTGAACTCTCTCTCTTCCCCATGAACACTGGGGAAGGAGATTATGTCAACCCAGAATATTGCATAAAACAAATTTCCTAGTGAACAGCATAAAAATTTCACTGATTAAGTTTTCTGCACTAATTCCAAGTGTCCTCCATAGACTCTTTTGTTACATAATAGTTCAGGAAATGAGTATCCTTAATTCAGCCAGAAAGAAGAGTCAATGGCAAAGGCTTGGAAACATTTTAATTATACAGAGATGATCAACGCAACGGTATTTGTTAGCGAAATTATACCTTACTATTGTGAATTTTATTCTTTTTTAAATCTTTACATTTTAACAAGGGTATTAGTTTTTCCATTCCGTGGAATTGACAAAAGTTATAAAAATAACCCACTTTTCTTTCATATCTAAGTCCATAGGTATAAAATTAAGGAAGATTCATCAGGATGAAAGCAAAACATCAGCAATAACCATTCGTGCTATCTTTTTTCAATTAGGATGTTTCTATGACATATGTTTCTATGTTCATCACTGAATTTCTAGAACCTAGAGCTGCTTGGCACAGTGGGTATTCAATAAACATTAGGTGAATAAATAAATTGCAACTCTCATAGTCATGCTAGTTACCACGATGTCAGTGAAAATGAATACAATAAATTCTGGATCATCAGCTAATCAAAAGCCTAAGTGTCACAGAAAAATAACAACAAAAACAAAAGCAAAAACATTCCTAACATGATGGTGTTTGGTTTTGTTACTGTTGGAGAAGAGGTTGATATGTGACCACAGAAATGGGCATGAAACAGTTAACAGCAAAACCCTAGGCTACTACAATTAGGAGTGACGTTTTATAGCTCAAAAAGGGAAGTCACCTGAAGTCAATGACTCACGCAAAATGGGACATAGTTCTTTACTCAGTGCTCAACATGGAAGTTACATTGCAGAAATCACCATGGTGGATAAGGAATCTAGATCTTGGAAACAGCAAAATTAAAAGCACTAAAAGCTTAGAGATTCAGTCAATTAAGGCCCTTAACTGAAATTAAAACAATTTCAAACCAAACTGTAACTAAATTTCTACAATTCATATTACAACTCTGATATAAGTAAGAAGTGATGATTCAACTCAGATAGTGGGTATGGACAAGCGTGGAACCCAGTAGACTGAATGATGCAAAATTTCTAAGCATTCGCAGTCCCTTCAGCTGTTCTTCATACAACATGGTCTCTAGCTGCTTCATCATCACAGGGTTATACTGCTCCAAACAAGCGTCATTGTCTTCAATGCGGCATTGAAATACAACACAATTGTAATGGTTAATTTTATGTATCACTTGACAGGGCCATGGTACCCAAGTACATGATCAAACATTATTCTGGATGTTCTGTGAGGGCGTTTTGGGATGAGAATAACATTTTTTTTTTTTTTTTGAGAAAGATTAGCCCTGAGCTAACTGCTGTCAATCCTCCTCTTTTTGCTGAGGAAGGCTGGCCCTGAGCTAACATCCGTGCCCATCTTCCCCTACTTCATATGTGGGATGCCTACACAGCATGGCTTTTCAACCGGTGCCATGTTCGCACCCAAAATCCAAACCAGCGAACCCCAGGCCGCCAAAGCAGAATGTGTGCACTTAACCGCTACGCCACTGGGCTGGCCAGAGAATAACATTTAAATTGGTGGATTTTTGAGTAAAGCAGAATGCTCTCCATAACGTGGGTGGGCCTCATCCAATCAGTGAAGGCCAGAATAGAACAAGAGACTGACCTCTCTGGAGCAAGAAGGAATTCTGCCTACAGATGGCCTTCAGATTTGAACTGCAACATCAGCTCTTCCTGGGTCTCCAGCCTGATGGCCTTCAGACTTGAACTGCAGCATCCGCTCTTCCTGGATTTCCAGCCTGCCAGCCCACCCTGCAGATTTTGGATTTGCCAGCCTCCATAAAATCACACGAGCCAACTCCTTAGACTCCTTCTCTATATATACATATCCTACTGGTTCTGTTTCTCTGGATAACCCTGACTACCACAAGTATGCAGATATTTGTCCTATATGCACAGAACACAACAGAAATGCTATCCCTAGTCATACCTCAGAGAGACTATCCTTAGTCACAGATACAATTAAATCAACAATTAACACAGATAAAAGATAAAAAACAAATGTAAACCAGGGAGAAAAAAAAAATAAAGGGAGGAAGAGAGAAAATTACATTTGCATTTTTAGCTATCACATCATTTATTCATATTTGAGCTTAAAGAAAAAAAATTCCTTTAAAGTTTTTTTTAAAAAGATAACCCATCTGCTTCTGGAGTATCCAGTTACCAGGCTCCCTGTACCTGTCCAGAAAGCACTTTTATTCCAAGTTGAACCAACAATATGGACTACTTTTTTGGAATACTATCTTTCGTCCGTTGCTGTAATTTCCAAACCACAAGTTTTGTTTGCCATAACTACCTCCCAAGCCAAGAGATGGTCTCACTGCCCAGAATCGGAATTTATTTCCAGGTCCCCTTCCAAGAAACCTGGTTAATTAAGCCTTGCTCAGTCACGTATGTTACATATATGACATACTATGTCCCATCGCTTACTCTGTGTGATATCTACATGTAAATATTTGTACATTGTTATTCATTCACTCAAACATATTTATTTAGTTCCTGATATGTGCAAGGTGCTGAGCGAGTTATTGAGTACAGAGTCATGAACAAGACAGATATGGCCCTGCCTTCATGGATCTCATATTTTAGTGGGGAAGACAAATAACCACTAAGGAAATAAATTACGATAACTGTTAGGATGGAAAGAAAAGGAGTGTTATGAGAGGGAAGAGGCCACCTTTAAGTTGAATCTTGAAGATAAAAAGAAAATAAAGAAAAGTGAGGGAAGAGTATTTTAGAAAACAGCAAATACAAAAGCTCCGAAGTGGGGAAAACTTGGGAGTACTTAGAAAATATCAGAAAATCTATGTGGTTGAATCCTGATGATTGATGGAGAGGACTGAAAACAAGGTAGGATACGTAGGCAGAGACCAGATCATAAAGGGCTTTTTTTTTTTTAAAGATTGGCACCTGAGCTAACAACTATTGCCAATCTTCTTTTTTTTTTTCCTGCTTTTTCTCCCCAACTATTCTAGTTGTAGGTCCTTCTAGTTGTGGCATGTGGGATGCCACCTCAGCATGGCCTGATGAGCGGTGCCATGTCTGCGCTCAGGATCCGAACCAGTGAAACCCTGGGCCGGTGAAACGGAGCGCGTGAACGTAACCACTCGGCCACAGGGCCAGCCCCCATAAGGGGCTTTATAGTGAATTTTTTAGGGCAAAGAATGGAGCCCTCCTGTACTTGAAAATTAGATTCCCTTCTGAGAAAGTGAAACCCAGAAAGACTAAAGCACAATGCACAAGAATCACCATCTGTGGAATGATTACAAGCAGAAAAGAAAACATGAGTGAGAGGCTGGAGAGTTTGAGAAACACACAATTCCAGAGTGACTACAGTATAGACACAGAGAAAAATGATTAGAATATGATTATAACCTAAGCTGAAACACAATCAATGATACTGGACCCCACCTAAAGAAGTAATCTGTTAACAACTCTGAGATATTCCCTAAAGGCACCTCTCCAGCCATCATTTCATATGTACATGGCGGTAGTGGGGCGGAAGCACAGGGGCTTAAAGAAAGACATGAAGTTTCAGCACTTGGACTATTTTCATCACTGATCATAAGAACACTAAGGATTAGATCTCAAAGTTCATTCTGTCTAATCCCTTAGTTTTAAAGGTGACAAGAGAGGTTTAGGAGATTAGATGATCTGCCCCCAAAACACAGCTGGAACTCCTGGGCTAAACTGTTTCCACTGTGATAACTCCCGACCGGACGGTAATATGTATTCATTGTACTACACCATTTTATATACAGGACTTGAACATCTGTGGGTTTCGGTATCCATGGGGGTTCCTGGAACCAATTCCCACTGGATACCTAGGGACAACAGTTGCTCACACTCTTAATCTCACATAGGAGTTGAAATTTCATATTCTCATTCCATGCAATTGATAGGTAAATTTTTAAATGAAATTATGTTTCCTAAGAAATAAGAGCTATTTAGCCTTCTATGAATCCTTTCTCTTTCAACTATGAGCAATAGTTATTTAGTTAACTCCAGCCTATATGGCAACCAAAGTGATCCTTTTTATAATGAAAGTCATAATGTGCCTCTCTGCTTAAAACCCTGAAGTGACTCCCATTCCACCAAGCGTAAAAGCCAAGCTCCTTCAATAGCCTACAAACTCTGCACCTCTGTGCTCACTCTTTGCTTGCTACACTGTCTTCCCTGCTGTTACTCAATACATCAAGTACCTTCCTGCCTTAGGACCTTTGCACTGACTGTTCCCTCGGCCTCTAACTCCTTTCTCCCACACAAGCTGAATGACTAATTCCTTCATCTCTTTCAAGTCTTCGCTCACATGTCATCTTCTCAATGAGACCTGCCCTGACCATTCTATTTAAAATACTACAGCCACCCCTCTGCACTTCCAATGCCTCTCACCCTGCTTTGCTTCTTTTACTATAGGATTTATCACTTTCTAATATACTACATCATTTACTTTCTCATTATGTTTGCTGCTTGTTGTCTGTCTCCCTCCACCAGAATATAAGCGCCATGAAGGCAGGAATCTCGGTCTATTTTTTTCACTATTATATTCCTAACATCTGAAACAGTGCCTAACCCCCAACAAATATTTGCTGAATGAATTAATTCATTCATTTAATTAACTGCATTTGGAAATTTGACCACTCTATGTCTACCAATAATCGAATGTCATGAATAAAGTGGGTAGAATCAAAGTTAAATCTTTACCCAGATATGCTGGATCTTCCAATGGATTCCATTCAGAAGGGTAATACATACTAAACCAATAAGACATTTCCAGTCTCTGAAATTCTTTGGTGCTGCCATCAATAAAACATAAAGGAGTTATTGTTTAGTAATTAAAAGATGATCAATTACTCTTTTTCAAAAAATGTCCAAACTTCACCTAAAATGGGTATCAAACCAATCCAGAAGGTACTGACAAGGAATACTATTTATAGTTGGCCCTCCATATCCACAAGTTTCACATTCACAGATTCAATCGAATTGAAATTTTGATGCACAGTTGGTAGAACCATGGATATCAAAGGCCCACTGTATTTTTTGTACTACACCATTTTATATAAGGGAGTTTAGCATCCGTAGATTTTGGTATCCAAGGGGTTTCTTGGAACCAATCTCCCATGGATACCAGGAGACAACTGTATTTAGCATCAATTAAACTGTCAATTTTTCTTTGTTATAATCTTGACATGTTCCCTTGCATAGTATTCTGAGAAACTACCATAAAATGAAATCTAAGCAGCATGTGCACAAGCGTGCATGCATGTGTGTGTGTGTGTATGTGGTTGTGTCTTTATAAGCAGTCATGACAAAGTACCTGAAGATAAGCACACTGGCCTATTCCATGTCAGTATCATATACATCTTTCAGCTGTTTTTTTTTTTTCAGCAATCATGATGGATTTGTTCTGAAATATCCTCATTCTATTTCCAAGTTTTTTGTAAACAAAGACAAACATGGAAAAAATGGCTGGCTGATAATAGCACTGCAGATGGCCACTGCGTATGGTCAAGCATTTGCACATCTCTGGGACTGCTGCCCACACCGTACATTTTTTATGACGCCAGTGTACCAACAACACCACCCCTACCCTATCCTGGAGTTGTGTAGTGTTCACCCCTGGGTCTGTTCAGAACTAACTGGTCTAGGTTGGAACTGAAATCAGTGATCTTTTCTCTTGGAAAAAGTAATTCAAAATTACTGACAATCAATATTAGACAATGAGATACGAACTGATTTACATTAACATAAAGTCCTCAAAACATTTACCAGTAACTAGAAAATAGAGGAGGTATTAGAGACACAACTATCTTAAAATAACCATATGATAGGTCACAATTCCCCATCCCTGAATCCTTGTTTAGTTGGCAGTAGGTTTTCTGGTAAAAGGTGGAAAAATGTGATACCCATAATGATCTTATAGCACCCTCAAGTGGATAAATATTAGACTGACACTGTTTTTCTTCTTGAAGAGGTGTTGGTCTATGATATGAAAAATAAAAAGAGAAGGTGATGGAATCCTTTCAAACAAAGACTATTGGATGAATGAAGATGTACCAACCCTTGTCAGAAGGGTTTGTAGTCTGAATTATTTTTCTAATAATAAAGATGGATTTTTGGCTGATCTAGCCATACTTTCCGTATAGTATTCCCCATTCTTCCTCGTCATATGTACCAAAGCTGTAATCTAAACCTCCTGCACCATACGCCTATGAATGAAACCAAGTAGCCCCACTATAGGAAAAAAGGTTCAAGGCTATCTTTATATGTCAACATAATAACATATTTTTTAAATAAAATAAGTTCCATGCATACATATTTACAGACTATATCCTCAAGGAGCATAGTTTCAGCTGATCCTCCAAACCATGTGGCAGGGTAGAAAGAGTACTAGATATATGGTAAGATAATGTGGATTCCAAGGTTAGTTTTTGAACAAATTATCAACCTCTCCATATCTGATTCTTCATTTTTAAAATGACAGAGTAGAAAAAGCAGAGGCTACTAGTTGGTGGCTTCTTAGTGTAATTAGTTAAGAATCTTTTGGTTCTAAACCATAAATTTACTCAAGCTGGCTTAGACAACAAAAAGGATTTTTTTTTTAAGAAAAAAAGAGGGAGGAAAAAAGAAACGCTGGAAAATTAAATAGAAGAGTATTAACATACTTCTAGGGTCTTATTCAGTTCTACCCACCTTTTCCTGATACGCACATCCCACCTGTAACCCCAGACAGCATGAAGCTTTGTTGAAATTGTTTACATCAGAGTCAAGAACCAAAAAGAATCTGTCTACAAATATTTCTCATATAGTCATAGATTATTTGTGTAAGTCCTTCCTGAATGGTAATATACAAGTTTCTGAGATCCAAATAGACTTTCTCTTTTTGCATACAGCGTCACTAGCAGCTATACATGTTACTTTGGGAAACTTGAGGGATCCAAGAAAAGCTACTTTCAGATATGCTGTTTTTGCCCCTGCTGTATGTGGCTACCTTGCTATGGCTAAGTTTTTGTGTTCTTTGCTAAATAAATCAGACATTTAATCTGTGTATGTGTGTGTGTACTCATGCAGGAGACAGGAAGTCTCTTCCCACAAATCTATAGCCTACCTGAAATGACACACTTGCATAACTAAACTTTTCATAAGTAAAATACCCCTACCTACCTCAATTTCACACTTGCAGTCTCTCGAATGGATCTTGCTTTTTCACATCTCTACTTATTCAATTATATTGCTCCTTCTGCTGGAAGACACATACTTGCCTTCTCCTCTCCTGTCTTATCCCCATCAACTCCACTACCTCATTACCCAGGCTAAAGGGATCAAAGCAGACACCTACTAGGTGTCCACAGCAATAGTACTCACCACTATGCCATATTTGTTTCTTCTTACCTCTACTCCTCTATTAAACCATGTACCACTCAAGAATCAGGTGTTTTCTTCATCTTTCTTTCTCCAGGGCCTAGGGAGTTAAAAGATGTACGTATGTGTCTATTTAGAAATGGAATTTGACATGACAATAAAAATAGGCCCAGCATCCAGACACCAAAGATCTGACTGTCTTGAATGCCCTGCCCTCTCTTCCCTCTCATATATTCACTTAATTATTCATACTGCTTAATCTGGAAACGTTATCTGGAAAAGATTTTTTAAAGATTTTTTTAAAAGGTCAAACTAGTAAACAAAAAATTAAGCAAAACATGAAAAAAAGTGTTTTCTTTCTACGTCCACCTTGAGAAGCCCCATATTGGGAAATAGTTTTGCCAAGATGAGAAGCAAAACTAGTCCCCTCACTTTCTCTCCTCACTCCCTTCAGTCCTACATCAAAGATCCAGTGCTCCGTCTCCTTCAAAGTCAAAGGGTATCTATGCCAGCAGAAAACAAATTCAAATCCACCTGCTATTGTAAAAGGCTTAATCCCCTGCTGTGGGGTGGTACCTGAGAAGTGAAGAACAAGGTTGCCTATGGCACTTAACTACTGTGACTGCCTCCATTTAAGGTCAGCACCAACCAAAGATAGAAAATTCCAGCCTAAGTTCTGATTACATTTGCTTAAAGTTTATTTTTTCTGTCTCTACTGTGTATACAGCAAGCGTTTGATAAATGTCACTCTTGATGAATGCCGCTTACTCTCTAAAAGCAGCTACTTCCTCCTGTTTTCATGGCCTTACCAAGGTAATTTTACATGTTCAAGATATGGGGTGGTTGGAGGTTACTCTGGTGTTGGAATTAGGAAAAAGAGTTGACAGACCCCAGAGTGATGAAGGCATGTGCTACTCAAGAATGGCCTCACAAGATGACATTCGCAGACTAAGTGCCACTGTCCGGCATCTGGTTCTCAGATGCTGGGCTTCTCAGTCCCTCCAGAGATAATTAGATCCTTAAAAACAGATCAACTCTATGTAAAATCACATATTTTCTTTACCAGAATGTTTATATAGTTCATTGTTACTGGTCAGCTTTCCTTTTCAGTGACAGCACCCTCTTTCCTAATAGCAGCCATACTCTAGAGTTACAGCTTAACACAAATCAGTCTGTACTATTGATTAAACTTTCCTGATGTGCCCACAGTGGCTTGAAATTTATCATCTTTTAAAATTGCATTCTTCTTTCTCGCGTTTTCTCAAGTCCCAATAAACTATTTACCTATTTGCTTGGATTTTTCACAAAATAGTGTGGAGACATACACTATATTGTGGGCTGGGTCTTCTATCCAAGTGATCGGACAGTGAAGGGCAAACTGATCAAAGACATGTGGCTAGAGAGGGGGCAGAATAAATGCCACCATTTATTTTTGTTCAAGAGGACCATAATAAACTACATATATTTAAGTGGTACAGATTTCAATATATTGAAATAAAACAAAGCCACATTATCTCAAAATTAGAGTAAGTTAGACCCTTCTATATAATAAAAATACTCTCCAGCAACTGTGCCTGTGAAGACTCTAGCCTCTTTCCAGCTGGATGACATTGAGCAATCTACTGAGACTCTCTGGGCCTGTTCCCTCCATCTCTAAAATGAGAGTATAATGAGGGACAGTGTTTAGGTTCTCAAATCAGTATGGAGGAAAAAAAGCCTAAATCAAAAGTACCTTTGAAAATCACTTGAATTACCCATAAGCATAGTATATTGATATTAGTGTGAGCAACACTATATAAATTTTACAGGCACTAAATCTTGAGAAATCACTTGGATAAACTAAAGAAATAAAAATGAATGTATATATGCATATGTCTAGGCATTAAAGTCATTCTGGTTTTAAGTTAACTCTAAAATCACGAACACTGAATGGAGTAGGGATGGAGAACACAACTCCACTGCTTAACAAAAGTCAGCGTCCTTCCTTTCTTCTGCTCTGTAGCCTATCGGAAAATCTCCCAGAGCAGTCGTTTAACGCGGCTATGCCACAGAGGTAGGTGTGATTTATCCAGCGAGTACTTTGAGAGAAGAACCTTTGTAACTCGTTTGGGGCACCGGCACTTAGAAGCACCTCACTAAACAGGAAGATGAATTATTATTTACCCTACATTAGAGCTCGGACCATTTCAATGGAATAATAACACTATGGAAATTTTAATAATGAAAACTTCTCACATACATCACCGCCTCGACACCGTACTAAGTCCTTAACTCAGGAAATGCTTAACCCAGGAAACGCTTAGCCCAATCCTTCCGGCTTCCGTAGTCTCGCTCAATTTCGTGAGACCTAGGCTGAGCTCCGCCGCGCCGCGACTCGGGTGGCTCCGGGACACTTCCGGGAGGCCGCTCTAAGGGTTCGTGATGTAGGTTTCGGCGGATTCCAGGCTGCTTCTTCAGCCTCCGGGACCACGGGGCTGAAGTAGTGGGCACAGAACGGGGAGGCCAGCAGCCCACCGATCGTTGGGCTCAGTAATCTCTAGCCATGGACCGGGACCTCCTGCGGCAGTCCCTGAATTACCACGGGCCGTCATTGCTGTCCCTGCTCCGGAGCGAACAGCAGGACAATCCGCACTTCCGGAGTCTCCTGGGGTCGGGGGCCGAGCCTGCCCGGGGCCCGCCGCCCCAGCAGCAGTTACAGGGCAGGTAATGGGACGGCGGCGCCGCTGCGAGACGGGGGAGGGGACGCAGCTCGGGGCCTCATTACCGCAGCCGGGCGGCTGAGTTCAGAAGCAGCGGGGCCGCGGCCGTGAGCACGTGAGGACTGCGGCGCCGGTGCGGAGGGCTAGAAGGAGGAGGGTCCGCTCTCCTGGTGTGAGGCAGTGCGGGATGCGGGCTGAACAACTTCTCTGGTACTGCCTAGCGGTGGTGCGGATTCTTTAGCTTAAAACCCCTTGTGCTTTCGTATCTGGAGCTGGGGGCGTCACTTTTTAAGTTTCCCCGCCCTCCACCTAGAGACTGGGGAGTGAAAGAATCCCTGGTTAAAACTTTGTCTCGGAGGATGTACAGTCAGGAGCTTAAAATGGACCTGATCGGGCGATGTGTATAGCCGTGAGCAGGAGCTTGCAATACTGATAGGTTTTGCACATGTACCAGTTTTCATAAATTTTGTTTCTTTTTAAGAAAAGAGAAGAGAGTTGACAACACTGAAATACAAAAATTCATTTCCAAAAAAGCGGATCTGCTTTTTGCACTTTCCTGGAAATCAGATGCTCCCGCAACTTCTGAAGTTAATGAAGACAATGAGGGTGAGTTTAATCTTAAAATCTTTTGATTGCGGTTTGGTTTGACAGCACTTCTGATGAAACAGGACACAAAGCTATTGTTAGTAATTTTGTTAATTATTTTTTCAGATCATTATGCAATCATGCCACCTTTGGAGCAGTTCATGGAGATACCTAGTATGGACCGGAGAGAGTTGTTTTTTCGAGATATTGAGCGTGGTGATATAGTGATTGGACGAATTAGTTCCATTCGGGAGTTTGGGTTTTTCATGGTGTTGATATGTTTAGGCAGTGGCATCATGAGAGACATATCCCACTTAGAAATCACAGTAAGTTACTTTGCAGTTATTTGATTGCTTCTGTTTTTGATAAGGAGTCATCTCAATGCAAGAATTATGTCTTTTTGCATACAGGTATGCTTAAGTGTGTGCTGCTGATGTAATCTTGAGAAATAAGCAGTAATAGACAAAAATTAAGTACCTTTTCTTTTTAAAAAAAATTATTAGTGGTGATGGAGTTACTTACACAGTTTCCCCCATTTCTGGTTTTTGGGGTTTTTTTGGTCCCTTTGATTGGCAGGGTTGGGGTCCTTTTTCTAAATGATATCAAAGAGATATCAGTGGATATGGTGAGATCGATTGGTATTCCAGGCTTATTTCTTCTAGCTGCATGTGTCCTTATTTATTTAGTATTGGGCATTATATACTTGGATGTGGATAATTTAGAAACAAATTCCTGTCTCATTTATGTATTTACAATAATTAAATGTAAGTGATTTATACATTATAAACCTGAATTGGAAATAGTGTGTCACTTTAAAAGGTTTAATGTTTACTATTTATCAAGGCAGATAAACAGGGAAGAAAAGCTGAAAGGATCACAGACTGGGTCACAGACATAAACTTTGGAGAATTCACATTTCATTTTCATTGGAATTTTCATACTTTTATTACTTTTTTTAAGAAGTGCAAAGTATCTTTTTGTTTCATAATCTATACTGAACATTTACCTCCTAAAACATATTGCACATTTCATGAGATTTTACTTTTTGAACTTAACCAGAAAATTCTTTTTATTGTGTTTGGGCACAGAAATTTACTTATAACTAAAATCCTTATTTAAATCTAGACTTTAGGGTATTAGTTGTTTTTTTAATGTTCATGTCAACTATTAGCTGTTCATACTGAACAACTGTGATAAAAGAAGACACTTCTCACCAAAGAATGGAATGTCTGGTGTTTTAAAATACTTCTCATTGCAGGCTCTTTGTCCATTAAGAGATGTGCCTTCTCACAGTAACCACGGAGATCCTTTGTCATATTACCAAACTGGTGACATCATTCGAGGTGATCAGTTTCATCATATTAATAAAAGTGTAACAGTTGTCAGGTTTTTGTTTTTATTAATTTTGAAAATGTAGTCTAATGAGAATAGTGTTTGGAAAGGTTTATTTTTTTATGTTACTTTGCATTTTCTTGTTAATCAGCTTAGTTTTCTTATTTTTTTAAGCTGGAATCAAGGATATTGACAGATATCATGAAAAGCTTGCAGTATCTCTATATAGCTCATCTCTTCCACCACACCTATCTGGTATTAAATTAGGTGTAATTAGTTCTGAAGAGCTTCCTTTGTACTACAGGTAATTTATCCACATTATTTCAAAAAGTTAGTTGCAAAACAGTTTTTTGACTAAAAAATAGCAAATTTTGTCCAACTTCTGACAACAAAGTAGAATTTTAATTTCTATTTCAAAATATGCTCATTTTATCTTTATAACCCTTAAATTTCTTCAAATTTGGTAAAAGGAACCAAATCATAATATTGCCACACCTTCATGTACAAAAATGTATGAGTATTTAAACTCCATGTGATAATGTTATTTCTTTAATAGAAATGGGACATGCTAATTATGTTAGTTATATTTTTGTGATTTTTTTTTTTAAGGAGGAGTGTTGAACTAAATAGCAATTCTTTGGAATCCTATGAAAATATCATGGAGAGTTCTTTGGGATTTGTTAATCCAGGAGTAGTTGAATTCCTTCTAGGAAAACTAGGAATAGATGAATCTAATCCACCATCTTTAATGAGAGGCCTACAAAGGTATAGTAATCAGTATTATTCCATTAAGTAGTGGGGTGAATGGTGCTGAGCTCAGAACCTGCATAACTGAGGGATATATTTGACTGTTCTAAGCATAGTCGCAGCAGTGTGCCAAAGGTTGAATGAACTAAATGATCCCAACTCCTTCTGGAATGGAATCTCTTATAGATGTATACCTTGTGATTAAGTAGAGAAAGATCCAGAAAATTTGTAAGAAGTTTGTGTATATGCTAAAGAAAAATACCGTTTAACAATAATCGTCATTCCTGAGAGATCAAGAATTTTGTTTTGTGGATAGGTTACAAATTTCTTGCTTGGGATTCACATTTTCAGTGTTGAGTTTTTATCTGTCAGAGTGAAGTATATTTACAGAAGAAGTATTTATATGGTTTGACTTTTATTTTCTTTAATAGCAAAAATTTCTCTGAAGACGATTTTGCTTCTGCATTAAGAAAGAAGCAGTCTGCATCTTGGGCTTTAAAATGGTATGAAGACTTTGTCTTTCAACAATTGCATTATCTAGTCTAAAAGGTTAGGATAAGGCAAGCATTCTTATGTCATCATCAAGACCAAATTTGTTTATAAATAAATTAAAATTCTACCATTTTGACATTAGCTGTTCTTTAGGTGTAAATGGTGTTGTGTTGTAAACTTAACAGACGTAAGTTTTAGTCAGCATTTTCATTTTTTCCCAAAGGAATTAGTATATTGATACCTGGATTTCATAAATATTTGTTGAAATTATCCAAAGGCACAATACTTCTTAGGTATATTGAGAACATTGAAAGCTAAACATTAGCCAGATTTGATTTGCTTTAAAACTTTATCCATGCTAACATTCTGTTTGGTTGTTCTGTGAAATGTTTGTGATACTTTCCAAATGTCGTCTTAGTGTGAAGATTGGAGTTGATTATTTTAAAGTTGGACGCCACGTGGATGCTATGAATGAATACAATAAGGCTCTGGAAATAGACAAACAAAATGTGGAGGCTTTGGTAGCTCGTGGAGCATTGTAAGTAGATCATGGGTTTTAAGAAATATTTACAAGGTAAATGTGTACAAGATTTATGAAGAGCTCACAAGATAAATTCCTCTAATTTTGTTTTATATCTCTAGATATGCAACAAAAGGAAGTCTGAACAAAGCTATAGAAGATTTTGAGCTTGCACTGGAAAACTGTCCAACTCACAGGAATGCAAGAAAGTACCTCTGCCAGACACTTGTAGAAAGAGGAGGGCAGTAAGTGTCAGATTTTGTTTAATAGTAGAGATTTAATATTCAGCAAGTATAAAACCTTGAACTTAACGTAAGGAAGTAGCATCTTTCACTCACTTAATTATGTTATGACTCTTAGTTTTCAATTTTGGTAAAAATCTGTCTTAAATATAGTCCCCTTAAATTTTGCAGTCCTTTTTTCTTTCCTTAACTATTGAGGTGTTTTTATGATTGGAGGTATTTTAATATTTCAAGTTTATTATTCTGAATATCTCAGTACATAGTAATATAGATGTAAAGATCAAAAAATTAGGTAAGTATTCTTTTCCTGGACATAGACTAGAAGTTTTTAATAGAGAGGAATTTAATTTCTAATCTGTTTCATCATTCTAGGAGTATAATGCCAGAAATATGAATTGAGAGCTCTATAGTTAATTTTGAAGAAGATTTCACTGTTATATTCAGCTTATTGCTCTGCTCTGTCCAGTAGAATCCACAAACTCAGATCAAATGGAAGAGGAAATCATTAAGAACAAACCCTGTAACTTATGTTACTATCCTGAGATGCTGGCATAATACCTGCATAGTAGCTGTATCATAAATAGTTAATGACTAACAGATTAGTCTAATCTATAAAATATTTTGAAGAAACAAAATACTTTGAATATAATTTGGTAACAGCCTGAGTTAATTGTTTAAAAAAAATAGCATCTTTTGCTATTAATTTTTTAAAAATAGAATGTCTCTTTTCTGTTTCATGAATTCCCTTGATCATTCCAGTTTGTATGATCATTCCAGAATTCCTAATTAATAAGACTTTGCAATATTTGTTTTTAACTCATATGAACTTCTGCTTGGGCTCAAGTTATGGGAGCAGCTTTTTACTTTCTCACTAGGTAGAGAGCTAGTACCTATTTAGATGTGGTTGTCTTGTTACCCACGAATTGGTGTCTTAGCTGAGTGAATGGCAACACCACCTATCCAGTTATCTAATCTAGAAATGTTGATTGTCTTTGATCCCTTATTCCCCACATCCAGTCTGACACAAAAATGATCCCGTTGAAGCCATTGGTCTTTTGTTAATTTGTCTTAGAGTAATTACCTTTTTCTTCTTTCTAAAAACTGAAAATATTTTGCAAAATCCTTTCACTGCTCCATATCCAGACTTTCTAATTCTGAATTTTCACAGCAGAGACTTGTGAGCGTCATCCAATAATTACCCTAACTACAGGCTGGTTGTGATTCACATGTATGTGTTGGTATTTCCAACTTTAAAGGTGAATTTTCTGGGAAAATTTTTCTGTAGAAAGGGAAATTCTTCATAAACTACTAGGAAGAGCCAGCCTAGGTAGCTCTATGCTAAAGCCCAAGATCATACTAAATTTACAGAGGACATCAGTTGATATGGGTTTTCTCGTGTGTTATACTAAAAGGCCACTGCTGGCCCTATAGTATGGCTTTGGTTACCAGTAATGGATTCCTGTTTGTTTGGGTCTTTTGTTTTTAATTGAGATGTAATTGACATATAACATTAGTTTCAGGTGTACAACATAATGATTTGATATATGTATATATTGCAGCATGATCACCACAATAAGTCTGGTTAAAATCCACCATTACACAGTTACAAATTTTCTTGTTTGTGTGTGATGAGAACATTTAAGATCTACTCTCTTAGCCACTTTCCAATATCTAATACAGTGTTATTAAATATAGTCACCATGCCCTAGATTACATCCCCAGGACTCATTTATCTTATTACTTGGAGTTTGTACTTTTTGACCACCTTCACCTATTTCACCCACTCCCCCACCTCTGCCTCTGGCAACCACCATCTGTTCTCTGTATCTTCGAGTTTGGTTTTTTTGTTTGGTTTTACGTGGTCTTTTTACCAAAGAAATAGCAGTAAAAAGCACATGATTTAGGTAATGTTCAATTTGGAAAATAACTTGCTAAACATAGTTTTTCCCTAGTAAGTTCTCTCATATAAGCCCCTGACCTGTATGCATATTTGAGGACTTTTTATTTTTTACAAACAAGCTAAATCTTCCTTTCAAATTTAGGTTAGAAGAAGAAGAAAAGTTTTTAAATGCTGAAAGTTACTATAAGAAAGCTTTGGCTTTGGATGAGACTTTTAAAGATGCAGAGGATGCTTTGCAGAAGCTTCATAAATATATGCAGGTGATTCTTTACTTCCTCTTAGAAACATAGTAATATTTGAAATTAATGCCAAAACTTAACTTTCTTCTAGGGAAAACTATTCTAGATTATTTAGTTAAGATATTATAAAAAGTTTCTTTTTAGATATAGCTTTTTCTAATTGGGTTTGACATTGCTTCATAGCTCTGCCTCTTCTTTTTTATTGGTTAGTACTCAAAAGTAAAAATAGCCCTATGAGAAACATTCCTATTGCCTAAATTTGGTATTTGGTTTCGAGAACTGTCCTTGTAGTGAGCTTTCCTAGTGGTTACAAAATTCACTGTTATTACTGTAATTGAGCTCTAATTATAAAACCCTTTTTGAGAAATACTTTAAACTGTCGTTTCCTGTAATACTGATGATGATGTTTTCTCATGCATTTTCTTCTGAATTGGACCATTGCTGCTGTGTCTGACATCTGGTGCTGCTCATCCCCATCCTCAAACTGGAAAATGGTTTCCTATGTAATTATGCATCCAACTGGGCTGTGCTTTTTTAAAATGGTTTGTATTTGAACATGGTGATTCCCCCCTCAATTCACCTTAATGGAATTTCTTTATCTGAATTTTATTTATAAAATTTGTGTCCTATCTAAATTTTTCAATTTTTTTAAATAATTTTTCGTGTATTTTATTTTTTCCCTTTGTTGCACTCTGGGTCATGGGTACCAATGCAATGGCTTCCCCTTTTTTCATGGACTACCAACTGCAATATGGTCCTCAATACTGTTCTGGCTATTCAATGATTAATGCCAAACACCTGTATGATTAATTTTTATATGTTAAAAATACTTGTTTAATGCTGGATATATGGTGATTTGGGTATACCACATCTGGTTTCTGGTTGGGGGGTGGTCTTTTGAAAACTGGGTTGTACATATTCTGCTATTTTTAACGTGTGGTTTTTTCCGATATCTGGGTTCAAAAAGAAATCTTTGGAATTAAGAGAAAAACAAGCTGAAAAGGAAGAAAAGCAGAAAACAAAGAAAATAGAAACAAGTGCAGAAAAGTTGCGTAAGCTCTTAAAAGAGGAGAAAAGGTAAACTATAATATTCGGTTAAGTTAATTTTTAACTTAAAAACAACTACTGAGTTGAACCAAAGTGCCATACGGAAGTAAAGTAAGTAAAAAAGAATTTCAAGTCATAATCAGTGATTCTTTGCAAGTATGTGTACCAAAAATTTTTCTATAAAAGAGATTAAGGAAAGTGGAATCTAAGGCTAGAATTCTTAAAAAAAAAAAAAAAAAAAAAGAATTAACCTTAGAATTAAAATGTATGTATGTTATTTTACTTATCCATATTTTATGGAGAAATGTTACAGAACTAGAGCAGTGATTCTCAACTCGGGGCAGTTTTGTCCCCCAGGGAATATTTTAGTTGTCCTAACTGGTGGAGTGCTACTGGCATCTAGTGGATGGAGGTCAGGGATTCTGTTAAACATCCTACAGTGATGGTGTAGGACAGCACCACCACCACCTGCCCTCGCAACAAAGAATTACACAGCTAAAAATGTCAGTAGTGCCGAGGGGGAGAAATTATGCACTAGAGGCAGCCAGATATAAAACTTTAGTTCTCCCCTTCATGGGTTCAGATGGTCTGAAATTTTTAAGGTAATGTTGGAAATGTCACTGTGTCTTTCAGAAATGATGGATTTGCTTATAGTGACAACTGTCTACACAAGTATTTTTCCCCAAACGTCATGCCTGATGGTAAAATTGGATCTTGTAATAACTAAGATTATTATAATTGCTTATCTAAGCCACAGCTTTTATGAAATCTTTGAAGAGAACAAAATAGACCTAAAGTTTTTATGGATAATTAAGAAACATTTTGTGCTTAACATTTCTGATGAGTTAACTACATTTTTTTAGGCTAAAGAAGAAAAGAAGAAAATCAACTTCTTCCTCTTCAAGTGTTTCTTCTGCTGATGAATCAGTTTCTTCTTCATCATCCTCTTCCTCTTCTGGCCACAAAAGGCATAAGAAACGTAAGAGGAACCGTTCAGAGTCTTCTCGAAGTTCCAAAAGGCATTCAGCTAAGGCATCCTCTAATCAGATAGATCAGAATAGGAAAGATGAGTACTTCCCAGTTCCAACCAATACTTCAGCATCTTTTCTTAACCAAAAACAAGAAGTGGAAAAATTACTGGAAAAGCAGGATAGGTTACCATATCAAAAGAAACAGGTAAAAGAGAAAGATAGATGCCCTCTCTCTTCATCTTCAGTTGAAATTCCGGATGATTTTGGAGGTAGGTCTGAAGATCCAAGAGATTTTTATGATAGCTGTAAAACTCAGGCAGGTAGTAGCAAAACAGAAAAGCCTTATAAATCAGAAAGACATTTTTCCAGTAGAAGAGATTCCTCAGATTCCTTCTGTAGGAATTCAGAGGACAAGGTGAAAATTTATGGTTATAGGAGATTTGAAAAAGACATAGAGGGAAGAAAAGAGCACTCTAGAAGGTGGGAACCAGGTTCCTTGAGGTATTCCACTTCACCAGCAAGCTCAGACTACTCTTGGAAGTCAGTTGAAAAATACAAAAAGTATGCTTACTCTGGATCACGTGATTTCAGTAGACATGAGCAAAGACATCAGTTAAATAAAAATCAAGGAGAATATGAAAGAGAGGATAATTATGAGGAGGATATTAAAAAAGAGGTTCCAGAAGAAGATGGACTGAATATCAAAGAGCAATCAGAAAGTGGAGTTAAAAAAAATTTACCTCAAAATTTAGTCAATATATTTAATCAGATAGCTGCATTTGAGAAAGAAAAGGGAAATAAGCCAAAAAATTAACATGCCAAGGGAATTAGCACCATTATACTAAAGGCTGTTAATGAAAGTTTTGGGTCTTTTAGTCATAACAGTCCAGCGCAGAGATCTCTGCTCCTAAAGTTATTTTATTTGTAGAGATTGCAGAAAGCAGATGCTTTTCAGCTATTCTTAAAGTATATTTGTTTCAGTGGTAGGTTCCCTTTTCACTGCTTGATTTTTAGGCTTTTCATGTGTATGTTTATGTACAGTATTTCTACTCTGATGATTTAAACTTCTTCACCTAAAGATGAATCTCCAAGTATTGTTTCTTCATTGTATTATGATGTATGAGAATTCCTTGGGTCCACCTCATCCTGCTCTTTGAGAGAGAATTAAATTTGTGCTTTGAACACCTGAGTCATTTTCATCAAAAATTATTTCCTTCTTTTTTCTGTTAAATTAAAAGCCCTCAGCTTTTGAAAGAGATATATTTAAATGTTCCTTAAGTTCCATTTACAGTCATCATTTGTTTATTAAATTTTTTGCATAACTTTTATTTTAAAATGGTAGATAGATATCTGTCATGTTTAATTGGCCTGATTTAATTAAAAATGGTTTGTATACTAGCTTAGGAAGTACCTTAGAAATAAAGCCATGAAAGTTGAATAGGGGTCCATTTTGCTTTTTTCTCCCTTTTTTCTCCTAACTATTGCTAGCAGTATACCCCTAAGAAATTTCTTAAATATTGGCAAGACCCTTGGAGACTACATTCCAGACAAGAAAAGATCAGAATAGAAAAGAATTCTTTTAGCAAAAACAGCATGGGCAAGAGAAGCACTCTATAAATCAGGTTCTCCTCTAAAGGAAAGAAAATTAGAGAGCTGTCCTAGAGTTGTGAGTATCCAGTTGGGAAGGCACTGGGTATGTTTTTTTGTGTTTTTTTTTTTAAAGATTTTATTTTTCCTTTTTCTCTCAAAGCCCCCCAGTACATAGTTGTGTATTTTTAGTTGTAGGTCCTTCTAGTCGTGGCATGTGGGATGGCGCCTCAGCATGGCCTGATGAGCAGTGCCATGTCCGTGCCCAGGAGTCGAACTGGCGAAACCCTGGGTGAACTTAACCACTAGGCCATGGGGCTGGCCCCTGGGCATGTTTTTAAACAGCCTAGAGCTGGCCCGCATTTTGCCTTCTTAACACCTCCTCTCCCCTGATGCCTCCTTTCTCAGGGTGTGAATTTAAAAAAAAAAAAAAAAAGACTAGGCCAACAGAGCCTGATTTTACTCAGAATAAATTCCAGCAACTGGAGCCGAAAAGGAAGGGACTTGGATCGTAAAGATCCTCCCAAAATTACTGAAAACAGCATATAGATAAAGACAGGAGTCATAGGTGTGGAATTTATAATGGTCTTTAGAGTCTTTCCAATTTAAGATTCTAGACAGTGTAAATGACAATGGGGCTTTAATACTATCACTCATGATGATGCTGGATGGGTGGGTTGTGGGGGGGTAGGTGAGTATCCACTTAGAATGTTCTGAGTGAGAGATAATGATAGAGGAAGAAGACACTTTTTAGTCCTTGTTCTGTTCTTGCCAAGAGTGAAATACCAAAACTTCAAGCATAATTAAGTATGTACTATTTGTGACCTTCAGACTTCAGTGATGAGAGCCTAATGAAAAAGCTAAAATTTGTTTTGCAGTGAAACAGAAACTGGTCAAAAACAATAAGTAATAGCAATAGAAATAGGTCAGTCACTCAGGCATTAGTCTTTGCACCAAGAGACTTACCTTAAAAGAGAGCCCAGTTCTTTGTATTAACAGCCCTCGTGTCATCCCTACATAGTCTCCATAGTGGTATTTTTTTTTTTTTTTTAAGATTTTATTTTTTCCTTTTTCTCCCCAAAGCCCCCGGTACATAGTTGTATATTCTTCGTTGTGGGTTCTTCTAGTTGTGGTATGTGGGACGCTGCCTCAGCGTGGTTTGATGAGCAGTGCCATGTCCGCGCCCAGGATTCGAACCAGCGAAACACTGGGCCGCCTGCAGCGGAGCGCGTGAACTTAACCACTTGGCCACGGGGCCAGCCCCTCCATAGTGGTATTTTTAAAGAGTGAAAACTCTGTTGACATAGCCCTTGATCTTTAGGAATTCCTAGTATGGCTTCAGAATTTTACCTACACTGTTTTATTTAATAAATTCTCTTTGAGCATCATTATCAACCAGCACTAATTTTGTAAAGTGTCTTTGTGGTTTAATGTTACATTTAGGCACAAAAAAATTAGGATAGTACCTTATACAACAGCCTGCCAGAATTTAGAAATTCCATCTTCTCTAGAGCTCCTTTCCTGGCACATAGTAAACTTAAGCAGAGTACACAAACCAATTTCTAAGCATGTGTTCAGGAAACCCATCACCACAAAGGAATATTACTAGAGATTTACTTGTCAAGAATGCCTTCAAGGGGCCAGCCTGGTAGCATAGTGGTTAAGTTCACATGTTCTGGATCCTGGGTGCGGACCTGCACACTGCTTATCAAGCCGTGCTTTGGCAGGCGTCCCACATATAAAATAGAGGAAGATGGGCATGGATGTTAACTCAGGGCCAATCTTCTTCAGCAAAAAGAGGGGGATTGGCGGTGGATGTTAGCTCAGGGCTAATCTTCCTTTAAAAAAAAAAAGAAAGCCTAGTGCTACCTTCAGAATTTCTTTCCTTAACATCATGCTGTCTATAAACGTACATACCCAGGCTGTGTCTTTGTTTCCATAAGTAGGTGACTTTCTAACACAGCAGGTGGGTGTTAACTCCAGATTTGTGGATAATGGAAAAATGGAATTGATTCCTTGTCTCACCATTTAGCATTATTACATTGAAGTTAGAACTGTTCTTTCTTTAAGAGTTAAATGTAGACATATGCTAGCCTGAGAACGTAACCATTCCACAAATATTGTGGTAGGCTTTGTGTGGTGACTTAATAATGGGTAGAAGTTATTGTGCAATTCCTGTATGTCAGGTCCTGTGCATTTTGTATATATTATCTGATTATTTCAGTAAGTTTGTGATGCAGGTAACTGCTACTGTCTCTATATTATGAATGAGGAAAAGCATAGAGAAGTAACTTTCCCAAGATTACAGAGCTAACAACACAATCCCTGCCTTCGCAGAACACAGTATTTAATAATATTTCAAGTTCCAAGTAGTTTACAAAGTAATATAGGGCGAAGAATAAGAACTTTGGTGAAAATACAAAGTAACCGTGAGATTAATCAGTTGTTAGATCTTAAATAAATCCCATGCATAGGAACAGTATTTTACCCAAAAATTGTATTATCCATCTTTTTTACCCATCTTACTCATTGGACTTGGCTATGCTTTTTGCTGGTCTTTCTAAAAATAATAATAAAATATTCAAATAATGATCAGGAGAAACATTTACTCCCCCTACTGCGTTTCAGAAGGAACTGCAGGGGCCGGCCCGGTGGCGCAGCAGTTAAGTGCGCACGTTCCGCTTTGGCAGCCTGGGGTTCACCAGTTCAGATCCCGGGTGCGGACGTGGCACCACTTGTCAAGCCAGGCTGTGGCAGGCGTCCCACACGGAAAGGAGAGGAAGATGGCACGGATGTTAGCTCAGGGCCAGTCTTCCTCAGCAAAAAGAGGAGGAGTGGCGGCAGATGTTAGCTCAGGGCTAATCTTCCTCAAAAAAAAAAGGAACTGCAAATGATAGTTCTAAACAATGACAACTGTCATAATTTTCTTTCCAAGGTTTGAAGAAAACACTACTCATCTAAGTACATAGATTCTAATACCTTTATTTGAAAACCAGTTTTATAACATAATCGTACTCCACACTCTATTCCAAGAGTTTAAGTGTTGGGCACATGTTACAATAAAGTTTAACTGAGATAACTAATTTAAATCTGGTAGTTTACTTACACTGTATATTTCTAGAATTCCTATTGCAAATCAAATCACACGTAGCTTTCTTTAAATTATTAAATAAGAAAATCTTAAAAAGACATTCTTTATGCTTGGTTGTCCATCTTGAGAGCAAAATCTTTATGTGACTTCTTTCAAGATCAGAGTGAAGTAATTCCTAGAAATTTAAGCTGCATTTTTATGGATATACAGTGTTTCTCTCCTATCAGTTTTCTTGGTGGGGAGGTAGGTAATGCTATTTTTTGGTTAAAAATTTTAATTATACCAAAAGAAGAAACTAATAGATTTCTCCCCCCAAAACTCTGGGAAATAGGTTTCTTTGAATAAAGAAAACCTAATGTCAGGATCTTCTAAGGTAAATGAGAGTTTTAGTAGTGTTAGAAACTCTTTATAGTATGATGAATCTTTAGAAATTTCTTGAAAGATTCTGTTATATTAGAAATGGATGTAGTGTCATGGCTAGCATGAAATAATGAAGCAAACTATTTTTCAATGTAACAGCCATCAAAATAACAGTGAAAGCATTTTCCCTGTACTTGTATAACATGTAGCCTTCAGAATCTGGTATTACGGCTTTCCTTCTATGTAAAGAAAACAGGAAAGACACTAAAAAAATTAAACCTTTCTTTAGCAAAGGACCGAAATTGCTTGACTTTTTTTTAAACTATCAGCTTTTACATTTTCCACTGGATAAAACTTTTGTCTGGTCATTGTATATTTCTAACACAATTTCAGCCTCTGTATCATTATACAGTACCCAAAAGCACAGAGTGGGATTTACTATTTTAAAAGTGTGAGATTTTTGTCTTTGTGTTTACACCTTGTTCAAAAGAAAGATTAAAATGTTTATTTGCTGCTCATTTTGCTTTTACCATTACTGGAGCTACTGCTAGCACTAGTTGGCCTAGCAGAGCTGCCCATCAGTGAAGTGGAGGTTGGGAAGTTCAGCTCTAATACTTTAATTGAAGCCTGAGAAGCAGAAGTACTTGTACTCCTAGATGACCTAGAAGAAAAAAACAGCATTATTACAATTTAATTAAAAATTTATATTTTAGGAGAGACTCCCCTCATTAAAAGTAAAACATACCAAAATCCCACAAGTAACTAAAGAGATCAAAAAGTACATCTATTCATAGTGCTAATAAATTTTAAAAACATGATCATTAATAATATCAAGAAATTAGTTTATAAAAAGGAAAAGAAAGGTAATAAACATGAGAGTTTCAAACCAGTAAAATAGTTCAATATTTTTCTATATGAGAAAAATGTTTTCAACTATAATCAATTTAGAGATGGAATCCTTAAGCATAAAAGGTAACAAAAAGAAGAGGGGCATGGGAATTTGGGTGCTGGCAAGAGTGATTAAAACGATAGGTTATGTAACTTAAGCCAAAGAGAAGAAAGCGAGAGGCCTGTTGACAGGGGTCATTTGAAAAGTGTAACTAGCCATACAATTCTAAAATGCTAAGTTTTAAAAATATATTTTAGGAAAGTACAGGGATGTACCTGGATGCTCAACAAGTTTACATAGAAACTTTTTTTTTTACTTAAACACTATCTTTTCCGACATCCCTTTTTCTTTCTGAAATCTGTACATAGACTAATGAAAAATAAGTGGCTGCTGAATGATCTATCTGATGATAAGATTCTGGATAAAACTAAACTGCAGAATAAATAATTTCCTTTTAGCAAAATGAAGCAGCATAAATAAAATCCTCACTAAAAATTTTACCATGTGGTTTTAATCATAAAAATCATACTTCATATGTCTACAAATGTAACTTGCCCTTTTATGGTTTAAAAAATTCTCCCCCTACTCAGAGTTGGCCATGCTAGATGTAACCTCCAAGATTTCCCTGTGGTTATCCTACTGAAATAGCTGGTAGTCACGAAGCACTCTGTGCCCTTATAGAAATGGTGATACCAGATAGAAGTGGGAGGGGCCTTGCTCTGCTGGCGGTTTTCTGCACATGTGACTGACTTGCGAAGGTGGGTAAGAATGAGGAGAGCACTGGCAGATCAACAGCTGTGGCGATAAGGAAGTGGCTGGCTTCCCTTAAGATAGAAGCTGTGAGAGTTAGGTGGTTTTATAACCTTCCACTTACCTTGCTGATAACAGTGAAGTCTGTGAAGGAGACCTGGAACTCTGACGACTGCCTTTAGTACTCGCTGCAGGCAGCTCTAAACCATTCTGGAGGAATATTCAAGAGCGATCGTTAGTATCACTACATTTTAGAAGAATAATATTTTTAATTAGATTTCACTTTATGATGAATGCTGTAAGTTTCTTACTTTCATGAAATGCTTAAGAAATATTTGTATTTAACTAGAAGGTACTCTCATTACCTGTTGAAAGTATGTTTGAAGGATAATACGGATCTCAGCATTTTGTTCTGTGACATCAACTAACATTTCATCAATGATCTTGTGAAACTGTTTCACTTCACGAAGATTGATGTCTTGTTCTTCCAGTGTTTCATCCTTTGTGTCTTTGAAACGACGTATTTCCTTGGTGAGTTTTGCACACTGTTGGTCAATGGTAGTCAATTATTATTTAAACCTATTATCCAGAACTTAATTTTTTTAATGGACAAAGGAGGATTTGGGTTTACCATTTGGAACTCCAAAAAATGTAAATATGACATCAGTTTTTAAAAGACACCAATACCTGTTTAGTTACTCTCTCTAATTTTGGCTTCTGCTCCTCAGTTTCTCTCCTTAGTTGAAATGAATAAGCCTGCTTCTCTGATAATTTTTCTTTGATGTTATTTGTTAAATGTTCTATAACTTCTAAAGTATTTTCCATGCTCTGCAGAAAATGATGTATTAACATACTTAACGGTTAGAATCAAAAATAACATAACTTGCCATATGTCAAGTATTCATTTAATTTTAATTCATTTATTTTTGTATATAATATTTTATTGGTAGATAAGTATAATGGTTTTATGGATCAAAATTAAAATCCATAATTTTATGGATTATGGTTTAATCCATAAAGCCAAAAGTATAGCAGTTTTATGGATTAAGTTTTATAAATAATTCCACGAGGAAGTATTTTTATGTGGTATTTGGGGGGAAATAAGCAATTCAAAGACTATTGAAAGCATTTCACAATTCATATCATCTGTTGTTCTACTTTATTAGCCAAAAAAAACCACCTCTGTTTTTATATGGAGCCTGCTTACCATATACATTGTTTCCTGTTTCAGCAATGTGCTTTAGTAACTACTTTCTACTGGATTATTTTTATCCTTCAAACTTTTTTAAGGTGATCTTTAAAGGATTAAATGAAATAAAAGTTCGTTAAGTAAAAGTTAGTAGATAGATCATAATTAGCTAGCTAAGATTCATCAACTTATTAACAGGTAATTGTTAGGGGTCCATCCTGTGCTTGCACTGGGACTTTTTTTCTTTTTAAGATTTTATTTTTTTCCTTTTTCTCCCCAAAGCCCCCCGGTACATAGTTGTATATTCTCCGTTGTGGGTCCTTCTAGTTGTGGCATGTGGGACACTGCCTCAGCGTGGTTTGATGAGCAGTGCCATGTCCGCGCCCAGGATTCGAACCAACAAAACACTGGGCCACCTGCGGCGGAGCGCGCGAACCCAACCACTCGGCCACGGGGCCGGCCCCTGCACTGGGATTTTTAATTAATTTATTTAATACTCTGAACACTTATTTTTTTCTCATTTAAATGAAATTTATCTCTTAGTATCTACTTCTCTAAAACATTGTCTCCTTTGTACAAGATAACAAAGTATAGTGATAATAATGATTAACTTTTACTAAGGGCTTATTACTAAAGCCTGTAGAATGTACCTGGATATCTTCCTGTAGTTCTCTGATTTGTCTTTGTTTGTATCTGTATTTTTCATCAGCAGCTCTTTTTTGTTCTTCCAGGTGGATTTTTAGCTCATATTCATCACCTAGAATTTAGAGAACTTTTAGTCTAAATTTCTAACATGCTGTGTAGAAAGCAGTTTTAAAGTTTTACATATGTTAAACTTCTAACATTTTTTGTTTTGAAAGGTTAATAAATTCCTTATGTCTCCTTGTTGAAAAACAGTATGGGCATGTGGTCATTTTTGTTTTGTCAACATAGAGCAGGCAATGGGTTGCTGTTTTCTTCAGATTTGAAATTAATTCCCTAGAGAAGTGATATGCCATATCACTAGAACACTAGAATAATGAAAATAACACTTAGCACTTACTAAAGGGGGAGGGGGTATGGTTAGTTTTCCTGACTCAAACATGGTACATTTTTGTTTTCCATGTCTCAGTGTTCTTTTTAAAATAACTGTACAGCATAATTAAAAAAAATTTCATAACTCCTACATACTAGATGGAGTCACTTTTTTAAAGGATTGTTTGTAATTGTTGTTGCAACTGTTGAGCACTTGCAAGGTGTTTTCTAGAGCATAGATTTCTTTTTCAGCTTTGTTGATCTTAGCATCCAAACTGTCACCTTCCCTTTGAAGTTCTTCCTTTTCTTGAGCAGCCTATGAAATACAGAATAGAACTGATTGAGTAAAAGTATTACCTTGGGGGAGAATGTCTCTTTTCAGGGCAGGAAATATTTAACTCACAACAATACTAATTTGCCTTGAGCCTACGTGCAGCACCAAGCATTTATTTACTGCACTTGATTTAGAGCAGAAGACCACATCCTCAAGGCCTTCAAAATACAGCACATAGGATACAAAACCGTGATGGAAATGTAGTAACTAACCAAGCTTACATTAAAACTCTCCAACAAAAATTACCAAAAAGTTAAGCAGGTATAAACTTTACTGGGAAGAGAAACAGGGTTAACTAGAAGGAGGGTTCAAACTATATGTTAAATAAGAAGAATGTATGTTTCTGGCTTGAAAGGCTTAGAAACACCCTCATTTTAAATCTTAGAAGTAAAAGAGGTGAGCAAGCTACACCGAGGAAAGTGAATGCTTATCATTCCCAACCCAGTTATGTGTGTCTTATTAGAAATAGGATTTCAACATCTTTGAGCAGTTAAGTGATGTTAAAATTAGAAAGAATACTCACTTCAGTAGTACATGCTGCAGTTGGAACCATATAGAGAAGATTTGCATGGCACTTGGGCAAAATGACATGCAAATTTGTGAAGTGTTACATATTTTTAAAAGCAAAAATACTGCATGATTCCACTTACGTGAGGTATCGAGAGTAGTCAAATTTGCAGAGCTGGAAAGTAGAATGGAGGTTGCCAGGGGTTAGGGAGAGAGGGAAATGGGAGCTATTGTTTAATGGGCACAGATTCAGTTTTGAAAGATGAAAAAAGCTTTGGAGACGGATGTTAGTGTTGGTTGCACAACATTGTGAATGTACTTAATACCACTGAACTGTACATTTTAAAATAGTTAAAATGGCTAATTTTATATATATTTCACCACATTTTTAAAATAATTTTTAAAAATTGAAGATAATCATGATAAATGTGGCTAGAAAAGTGATGTCTATAAATTGCTGAAAACCAAAACTTCCACAGTGAGAGGACATACTAAGTGACTTTTTCCAGCTTAATTCTGTCACTGTACTAGTATCTCTAGAGTTGTACCCAAACCGTTCCAAAGAACTTCTCCAATTAAGGGTTGACAAGGATAGCATGCATCTAATAATTTTATTTGTTAATTTATTCACTTCCTAGGTATGTGTATTTAAGCTAGAATGTGGTCATTGGAAAGGTTTTATTGGTAATATTTCTTAACATTTTCACTCTTTTTTGTTTTATTATGCTTCAAAATATGTTATACATGTTTTTATAGCAAATAGTACATAATAAAAAATAAAGATTTAGCAAAAAAAAGTTCTTAGATAAATTACATCTAATTCCTTTAAATTGAGTCTAGAATTAGCAGCCATTTATTTTGAAACATAGTGTAGTGGAAGAAAGAGCTAAAATAAATCAAAACAGCTAGATTTTAGTTGTGGAGTTGAGTAACATTAAATAATTCACTTCCCTTCCCCGAGTTCAGTTTCTTTATTTGTCAAATGAAGGGGTTGAATTTGTTCATTTATACAAATTCCTGATCTAATTCCACACATGCCTTAAATTTCTAAAACTCTAAAGTCCCACTTGTCTCTAAATCAGACATTATATAATGTATACTTATTACCCGGGATTAGAAAAGCTAATATTTGGAAGAAATTTTTATTTATACCTTTCTGTCAACATTTTAAAGCATTTTCTAGTAATTTCATTGGAAACATTAAATTGTGGTCAGAATTGGACTATTTCCAAATAAAGAGGAACTTGGAAATGAGATTTGAAAAATGCCAGACCCTCATTGGTTACTGATCATATTTTTCAGTCTGGCTCTTAAGAGTGAGATACTAGAAGATACTAGGGTAAGTGAAAGGACAAACAAAACTATGTATACCCCATAGACACGAGGCTACTGCAGGACCAAAAACGAGGGCTATGAGTGATTGTTTCTCCCAAAAAAGATATGTTAAAGTCCTAACCCCCAGCACGTCAGAATGTGACCTTACTTGGAAATAGGGTCTTTGCAGATGTAGTCGAGTTACAATGAAGGCATTAGGGCAGGGCTTAAACAAACATGGGAAATTTGGACACAGACACATTCCCAGAGGGGAGACTGAAGAGACACAGGGACCATGTCATGTGAAGATGATGGCAGAGATCATGGTGATGTTTCCATAAGCCAGGGAACACCAAAGATTGCCAGCAAACCACCAGAAGCTGGGAGAGAGGCATAGAACAGAGTATCCCTCAGCCCTCAGAAGGAACCCGCCTGCCGACACCTTCGTCTTGGACTTCCACCCTCTAAACCAGGAGACAATACCTCTCTGTAGTTTAAGCTACCTAGCTTGTGGTAGTTTGTTACAGCAGCCCTAGCAAATTCATACAAGGGGTCAACAAACTTTGTACGTAAAGGACAAGACAGTAAATATTGTAGTCTTGATGGGCCATTCAGACTCTGTCAAAACTACTCATCCTTATTACTACTGATATTGTAGGATGAAGGCAGCCATACACAATATATAAATAAATGACTTATGTATTATATGTTCCAGTACTTATTTACAAAGCAGCAATGGACAGCTTTTGGTCCAGGGTCCATAGTTTGCTTACCCCTGAAATACAACATGCAGAAGGCAGGACAGTGGTTAACACTGTGACCAAATTCCTCTTCCCCAGTGCTATAAACATACATACATGTGCCCATCAGGAAAGATCACCTTTGGGAGGAATGTAAAGGATATAAGGAAGGGAAAGAATCTTGAATTGACTAAATTTACGCACTAAGTCTACCACATTCAAAACAGAAGTGACGGTTAACTTCTAATTGGCAAGTTTAAGCTTTTCCCAGCAGTGAAGCTGCTGAAGTATTATTTTCAAAACGTTAAAAATTATTCTCATACAAATATAAAATGAACATGTGCCAAAAATTTCATTCAACTCAAGGAATCAGTAAGACGTTTAGACAAGTTCAGAGGAATTGGACAGATTTTATGTATGTACACAGTCAGAAATGCTGAAATAAATTTGCATATGGATATGAAACTAGTTAATATCTTTTATGGCAATAAAATATAATGCTTGTGTTATCTTTCCTACAGAATGTAAGTCAGTTGTATTTCTACTGGCCAAAATTCCTTTACATTGTTATGGACAAGAATCATATGCATTACTATCAGTTTTCTACAATTTAACATCTATCCCTACAGAGTTTGTAAAATAGGTTAGTCAACAGAAAATCAGTCAAAAGTGTGCACTCCTATAGAATCAGATAATCCTTAGAAAATGCCAAGTCTGGTGTCACCACGCCCTGGCATTACTGCACACCCACAGACTGCTTTTGACCATTTTCAGGTCATGGGTAATTTTTCTCAACATAAGCCAGACTGAGTTTAGCTGTAAAGTAAGTTTCATTTTTACACATTTGGCACATGTGGAGTATTATGAGTAAAACGTTTAAATATGCTGTGCAATGAACAATGGGAATAACTGGCAAGCTGTGGACCCTGGAAAAGATGGAAAGTGAAGTGTGGCATCAGGAAACTGACAAAGGTAACTGATAGCCTTCATTCATATTCATTATACTGATATTTATCCAGCACCTTCTCTGTAAACAGAAGGAATACTCTTCTTCATAAAATTTGCCTGTTTTCCTAGGATAACAATAACAATAATGATGGCTAATATTTATTGAGGGCTCATTTTGTTCCAGGTACTGTTTTAAGGGCTTTACATATATTTTCTCATTTACGCCTCACAACAAAAGTAAGAATATTATCCTCATTTTGCAAGTTAGAAAACTAAATTTAACTATTTAAAACCAAATTGTTAAATAACTTATTCAAGGTCACCTACCCAGTCAGTGATAGAACCAAGATATGGACAAAGGCACTTTAACACCGCCAGTACTTTTGGGTAACTTATCACAGCCCTTGTTGGTAGAGAAACTTAACTGGAATTGTAACATCTACCTTCTTCCCAACACTTACAGTAGAACCTACTCTTCACCCCTTGGGAAACTTTAAAACTTGAGGAAAGTCCTGTTAAGATTGGGCAGCAGCCTGAGGTACTATAGACTGATGAGTTTCAAGAAGGATCTGAGAGCTGGGACTCATTTCTCATATAGGTTAGGTGGAGTTTCCTAAGCCAAGGTGGCAGGCAAGCACACTTAGTATTAAGTGTTAGGGGTAGCCTCAAAGAAGGGCTCCAGAAGGAAACTTGGAAGATTAAGTCAGAGGGGAGGGAGCACCCACAAGGGCCATCCCTAAAGGTGTGAACTGGGAGATCTTCCCACTCCTATCTATCTATGATACAGGAAAAGTGAGTTGTTACAATTTCCATTCCTTCTTTATGGTATTTTGAGTAACTTCCCAGACCTCTCTGTAAAGGAAATCACACCTGTTCAGGGTATTTTCTACACGGGAAAGATGACTATAGCAGTACTCAGCAAGGGAACTGTATCCAATTCCTGATGACTTCTGAATTTCCCCTGTGGGTCACTACATAAAGATAACCATGAGACGGCAGACAACACTCAAATATTTGAACAGAGCAGATTCACCTGATCTGTTGTCTCCCATCTAATATGAAGACAAAGGAACAGCCCTCTTCCTCTCTGGATATCTGCCATACCAGGACTGCGTGGTAAATTGGAGTGTAAGATTTCAGAGGTGGTATGGCTCCAGGTGATGATAAGGTCTAGGGTGTGCCCATATGAGTAGGTGGCTATAGCGAAGTCAAGCTTTGAGCCTGAGGTGCTGAACAGGTTGTCACATACATGCTAAGACACTCAGATAGTAGATCTTACTGAGATTATGAATCTTGAATAAAGGAGGGGAATTGACATGACACAAATGATAGCAAAAAAAAAGAAAAAAAAGTCAAACAGTGGTCCAGACCTCTCTTTGACTTCATGGACTGGAGGTGTATAAAACTAATGGCACTTCAGTACCTCCATCTAGCAACTAATGTTTCCTGGCTCTAATTAAGTGCAATAGCTACTAGAGTGATGAAATTTGAAACTTCGTGGCAAAAAAAAAAAAAAAAATGCAATTTTAGTTAACAAGAGTTAACAAAGGATACTTCATTCTATCACAACTGTAAATCAATTAAGATTACCTTTATTACATAATAGGCCTGTGTTTTCTCCTCTTCTCCTTCAGGAGGCAGCATAACAACAGTAAGAATTTCATATCTATTCTTCAGCTTATCAATTTTACTTAGCCGCTCATGAAACTCAGCACTAATATGGAAAGAAAAAGAAAAACTCAACACTGAAAACCAAACAACATACTTTTTTAAAAAGGATTATAGTGTTTTTATAGAAGACATTTGTATTGGGTTACTACTGAACTCAAACAGGTTAAATATGTTCTCACTTTTCAATTTTATAATTCAGTGTGAAGGGTCTCAGATTTCACCCTATTTGAAAGGTAACAAGTTAGCCTGCCACAGTTTCATGGATACTGACAAAAGACACAAGATTCCCGGCTCAGAGAAAAAGGACTTTATCACTCATGGCAAACCAAGTAGCATGAGCTTCCTGTTTGCATTGGTTCCCCTTGCTCCCGAAGTTTCATGCAAGTGAGGAGTGGTTCAAATGGATGCTGCAAACACAGGCTTACGTCACAGCTCAGGAACCTCAAGCTTAGGTAATCCAAATATTTTATAAAGGGAAGAAAACAAACACACCTAACTTTTGCTCCAGAGAGAGATACTACTTCTAGCTTCCAAGGCTGTTCACTATCTAAACATCTTTTAAAAGATAGTCCAATGCAAACCAAAACCACACTAAGATCACCTCGCACTCATTAGCATGGCTACTATCAAAAAACAAACAAACAAAAGTATTGGTGATGATGTGGAAAAATTGGAACCCTTATGCACTGTTGGTGGGACTGTAAAATAGTGCAACTGCCGTGGAAAACAGTATAGTGGTTCCTTAAAAAATTGAAAATAGAACTACCATATGATCGAGCAATCCCACCTCTGGGTATATAGCCGAAAGAACTGAAAGCAGGTTCTCGAAGAGATATCAGCACACCAAAGTTGATAGCAGCATTATTCACAATAGCCAAGGGGTGGAAGAAACCTAAATTTCCATGGACAGATGAATGGCTAAACAAAATGTGGTATATACACACTATGGAATATTATTCAGTCTTAAAAGTAAATTCACATGCCTCAGGGATGAAGCTTGAGGACACTGTGCTAAGTGAAATAAGCCAGTCACAAAAAACCAAATACTATATGATTCTACTTATATGGGGTCTCTAAAGTAGTCAAATTCATACAAACAGAAAGAATGATAGTTACCAAGGACCACAGGGAGAGGGAAGTGGGGAGTTAGAGTCTAATGGGTATAGAATTTCAGTTTTGCAACATGAAAAATTTCTGGAGATTTGTTGCACAACAATGTGAATATACTTAAATCTACTGAACTGTACACTTAAAAATGGTGAAGATGGTAAATTTTATGTTATGTGTTTTTTACCAACATTTTTTTAAAAGATAGTCTAGAACAGGACGGTTAGTGCCTCACCTTGCAAAGCATGCAGAAATACGAGAAACCCATGGAGAACTGTCCCCCAAGATTTAGATTCTTAAATCTGCTGGTTACTTTTTTCCTTTTATTTCCATCAAGTTATATTTTATGAACTATTTTTAACTTATTTTATAGTACTAATAATGCTAATCTATGCATGGGAAAATGGAGAGTGACTCATTTGTCTGCTACAACCTCATGAAAGTGAGCCATCCAACCAAGGTGAAAAGAAATTTTCAACCTACCAGTTTTCCTACTCCTAAAGAAAGTTGATGGCAAAATATATCAAGCATCAGAAGTTACAACTTTGCTTATATTTTAATGTTACTATTGTTTCATCAGAAAATATTTACTGATCCTTTATGTGGTTGTAAACGACAAGGCTTGTGGGCCTTCCAGCTGAAGATGGTGGACTGAACACAAGTATATCTCTCCTTCTTCCTAAAATGGAAAGATGAAAGGAGAAAAAAACCACCACAGCTCTGGGAACAAGACAGAATTTCTACATGAATTCATGAAAAAATGGAAAGCAAATGGGATACAATTGGCGGGGGGTAGGGAGAATGGAGATACACACAAAAGATTAATGCAGAAATAAGAGCCATTTTTCACCAAAGAAGTCTGGAGAAAATCCAAACTCAGGAATAAGAAATAAAAAGAGCAAGAGTGATCTCTGAGGGTATTGTCAAGGTAATTAATAAAGGGATTGCCTACAGAACATCTGGGCCACTTTCCTCAACCCCTCAACGTACACAGAGATGTCGAGCAATTATTTATGCTCCAACGATAACCCCCAAAATTACCAGTGTCTGGCATTGTATGTTGGAGCTGGAGAGAAAAGCAAAAAAAAAAGATGTAATTCCAGGCCTCCACAGCAGTGGAGGTTAATAAGAAAGAAAGGCAGTTCCACCGAGGAATGAAATAAAATCTTTATCACCCAAAATAAACTCCTTTAGGGACAAACTTCTTAGGCTCCTGAAGGGACAGACTAGCCCAGAGCCTAGAGTCTTCCCATTTAGAGGAGAGACCTGTTGGAGAAAGAGATCTACCTAATTGAAGAAGAAACCCATACCAGCTAGCTGTACCAATCACCACGATTATTAATCAAGAGTTTGTTAACAAATACAACAGAAAGTCAAGGACTATCAGACATTTGTAGAAAGCTAACAGTATGAATGAAAACAACAAAATGAGCAAAGACAGAACAGACCCTAAGAGAAACAAAGATAATGAATGGGGTAGAAGAGAACTTTCAAAGTATTCTAATTACTATGCTCTAAAAGTATTCCCAAAATACCCATAAAATAAGAATAGGCTACTATGAAAAGAAAGGACAAATAAAGGAACAAGAGTTCTTGCAAATAATTTCCCCTTTTCAATTTAAAAGTCGTGAAGCAGAAAGATTGAATCAGTGAGTTAGAGAGATGGAGAAAGAGAGGCAGAGGCGGGGGTGGGGAGGAGATAGAAAGGAGGAGAATGAGGGGGGAAAGAATGAGAAAATACAAAAAAGTGGAATAAAAAGAATAGAAAATTAAAAACAAGAGAAAAGTTAAGAAATCTGGAAGACAGATCTAAGAAGGCCAACATCCATTAAAAATCAGCAACAAATGGGAAGAATAGAGAGTGGTGTGAGAGAAAAATTAAAGAATAGAAAAATATTTTCCTGACCTGAAGAAAGACTTAAATGAAATAATTGAAAGACTCCACCAAGGGTCAAACAAGGAAAATGAAAAAAGATAAAACACCCAGACACGAGGAGATTCTGAAACCCCAAGTATAAAAAGATTGTCCCAAAGCTTCTGGAAACAAAACAAAAACCAGATTCCCCACAAAATAAAATGAATTAGTCCAGAATCAGACCTCTCATAAATAACACTGTAGTCTAGCAGAATATGAAATAATGCTTCCCAAGTTCAACTGTAATTCAAATATGGGATAGAATAAATATGTTTAAAACATGCAAGGACTCAAATTTCAGAAAACATCAAACCTGAAAAAAAATTCAACTGAGTCCGCAAAAGTGAAAACAGGAATCCAAGAAAATAAGATGACAAAGGATACATGAAAGATTATTAAACCAAGAAACAAGTAAAACAGGTTGAAATGATGCTGGCAATTGGCTGTACAGTTTAATGCAAGTTATAAGAAAGGAGTTCTTCAAAAAGTAGAGACATACTATTAGAAACAATAAGTATGGGGCCAGCCTAGTGAGGCAGCAGTTAAATTCGCATGTTCTGCTTTGGCAGCCCGGGGTTCGCCAGTTCGGATCCTGGGTGCAGACATGGCACCGAGTGGCAAGCCATGCTGTGGTAGGCACCCCACATATAAAGTAGAGGAAGATGGGCAGGGATGTTAGCTCAGTGCCAGTCTTCCTCAGCAAAAAGAGGAGGATTGGCGGCAGATGTTAGCTCAGGTCTAATCTTCCTCAAAAAGAAAAAGAAACAATAAATAACAACCTGAAACTATAATCAGGGAGTTCAACAACACATGAAAGATGGAGAGAGGAAATGCACCAGTAAAAGATGCAAAAAGTCTTATTTCTCTTAGGAAGAAAAAAACAATAGGAACTAATTAATCTCCAGTACTCCTAGAGAAATAGGAAGATTAAAATTTCTTTTGAATTTAAGAATAACCAACAAAATAATTAAAATTAGAGTGTAGATAGTCCAATAATTAAAGAGAAAAGAAGGAAAAAAACAAAATTCAGTAAAACTAATGAAAGACAGGAAAGACAATAAGAATACCTACCATAGGATCCAGCTATTACACTTGTAGGTATTTACCCAAGAGAAAAGAGAGCATATATCCATGTCAAGAACACACATGTCCATAGCAGCTTTATCTGCAATAGCCAAAAACTGGAAACAATTCAAGTGTTCATCAACAGGTAAATGTATATATAAACTGGGGTAGATATACACAATGGAATATTACTACTCAGGGATAAAAAGCCGGGATCAGCAAGGCATCCTGCCCTGCCACCTGTTTTTGTACAGCCCTCAAGCAAAGAATGGCTTTTACTTTTTTTTTCTTTTTGCTTGAGGAAGATTGTCACTGAGCTAACATCTGTGCCAATCTTCCTCTACTTTATGTGGGATGCCACCACAGTGTAGCTTGACGAGCAGTGTAAGGTCCATGCCCAGGATCTGGGCCTGCAAACCCCAGGCCACAGAAGCAGAGCACATGAACTTAACCACTACACCACCGGACCGGCCCTGGCTTTTACATGTTTTAACGTAAAGTGGTTGAAAAAAACCAAGAGGAAAATTGTATTTCATGAAAAATAAAAATTATATGAAATTCAAATTTCAGGGTCCATAAAGTTTTATTGGAACTCAGCCATGCTGATTTATTTGCATTGTCTATGACTGCTTTCCTTCTACAATAACAAATTGAGTTGTTGCAACAGAGACCGTATGGCCCACAAAACCTATAATATTTACTATCTGGCACTTATAAAAAAATGCGTAGAATACAGCTAAAGTAGTACTTAGAGGAACTGTTTAGCCTTCAAAGTTGAAAATTAATAGCTAAGCATCTATCTCAAAAAGTTAGAAAAGGAACATCAAAATAAACCCACAAAAATACAAGGAAAAAGTAGTAAATGTGAGAGCTACAATTAATAAAATAGAAAATGAATCTGCAATAGAAAAAATCAGCAATAGTTGATTATTTTTCAAAGAGTAATAAAATTAACTACTGACTTATCCCACCCAAAAAAGAGAAGTCACAAATAACCAATAACTGCAGCTGTTAATCAATAATACAATGATATTGTGAACAACTTTATGGAAATAACTTTGAAATTTTAGATTAAATGGAAAAGTTTTCCTAGAGAAAAATATAATTTACTAAAACTGATTCAAGAAGAAATACAAAATCTGCATTGTCCTATAACCAATAAATAAATCGAACCAACAGTTGAAAATCCTCTTCAAAAAACTCCAGGCCTCCAATGGCCTTACCAGTGAGGTCTTTGAAAATTCAAGAAAGATATAATTCTACTCTTTTACAAACTTATCCACAGTATAGAAAAATAAGGAACACACATAAATCATTTTATGGAAGTAGACATAAATTTAATAACCTGATAACAAGGGCAGTAGAGAAAAAATAATTATAAGCATGGTTGCAAAAACCATATGAAAATATTACCAAACAGAATCTAGATATATACAAAATGTAATATGTGACAGACAAGTTGCATTTATTCCAGGAATGTAAGGTTGTTTTAACTTTGAAAAAATGAATCAATACATTAATTACGTTAACAGATTAAAGGAGCTACATCATATCAATGAATGCAGAAAAAGCATCTAAGAAAATTCAATATCCATTCCTGATTAAACAAATTAAAACAACGTCTTAGCAAAGAATGAAAATAGATGGGAGTTCCCTTAATATTATAAAGAGTATCTCAAAAAACACTATGGTAGGGGCTGGCCCGGTGGCGCAGCGGTTAAGTGCACACGTTCCACTTCGGCAGCCCAGGGTCCGCCACTTCAGATCCCGGGTGCCGACATGGCCCCACTTGTCAAGCCATGCTGTGGCAGGTGTCCCACGTATAAAGTAGAGGAAGATGGGCACGGATGTTAGCTCAGGGCCAGTCTTCCTCAGCAAAAAGAGGAGAATTGCCAGCAGATGTTAGCTCAGGGCTAATCTTCCTCAAAAACTAAAAAATTAATAAAAAACCAGTTCACACTTAAGGTGAAACAATGGACACTTTCCCTTTGAGATCAGGTGTAAGACCAGGGTATCTGCAGTCACCACTGCTACTCAGCATTGAAATGATAACAAGGGCAACAAAGCAAGAAAAAGAAAGCTATAAAGATTGAAAAGGAAGACACAAAAGATGAAAAAAAGTTATGTGCAAATGATGTGAATGAAATACCTAGAAATTAGAATCTACAGATCAGTTGGTAGAATTAATGAGTTTAAGCAAGGTTGCTGGATACTTAATATACAGAAATCAACTGTATTTCTGTATACCAGGAACAGATCAAAAATCAAATGTTTTAAAAGGAAATAACATTGACAGTAATGTTAAAAAAAATTAACATGTAGCCAGGAATAAATCTTATAAAATGCAAAACCTCTAGGGAAAAATAGCTTCGATAATGACAGCTATTGGGTATCCATAAGGGAAAACATGTAACTGACCCTTACCACAAACTATACACCAAAATCACTTCCAAGGGTTTGATTAATGATCCTATTGTATAAGGCAGCATCTAAAGAATGAGGCGTTAACCAAAGGAGAAAGAGCGGAAAAGCATAGATTTATGGTTAAAATATGTCCTATATATTACATTAGAAGCCTTTTCAAATGATTAAGAAAAAGAAGGACATCCAGGTGGTGGAGAGAGCAGTCAGTTCTTCTGACATTAACTTAATATTTTCAAAATTCTTTAGCAGTATTTTAAGACTCTTATTATTACCTTATGTTTTGCCGTTCTTGATCAACATATCTTATTTGTGATGCAAGCATTGTTTTGTGAACCTTAATTTCTTCAGTTCGTTCTTCCATAGCTGTGCGTATCTGCTGCTTTCTTTTCTCCAGAGAAAGAACTTCTTCTGCCTTACTGTGAAGCATTTCTCGAGTACGTTTAACTTCAAGTTTTAAAAGATTGTCTTCAATCATCAAATCCTATCAACATAACAAAATTGTCAAATATTGAAATATTTATTTGTACACCCAAACCAAAATATTTTTCTTTTTTATTGCTACAAAAGTCAAACTTGAAAATACAACTTTTTCTAATTTGACTATTGACCAAGATATCAACTCGGGTTAAATTTAAATTGCTCTGAGTCATGACTCTATTTGTTCTTTTTCTTTTAAAAAAAAAGAGTTTATGGCTATTCCAAGTCTTTTATTATAATTCAATTTTGCATTCAAGTTTTACTAAAAAAAAAAAAAAAAGGAAGAAGTTATTCCTAAAATTGAAACTTACAACATCCAGAATATACATAACATCCTATGGATGAGAATTTTTACATTCTAAACTAAACCTCACAAAATAATGTATAAATAAATTCTTATTTTAAAACATTTCAATCATGAGTAGAATAGTGACACAAGAGTACACAAAGAGATCAATTTTCAAAGTAGAAACCCCAGAAACAAAGATTCCAGAAAATAAAATTTTACTATTTCAAAACACAGCTTTTCAGCTAGAGAAAAGATCAGATATCTACATTTCACATGTACCCAAAATAAATTCTAGATGAATGAAAAAACAATGTAAGAGATGAAACCAATGCAGCTGCTAGAAATACTAAACTTTTATTTGAGTTTTAGTGTGAAAAAGAAGTTTCTAGGCATAAAAATTATACAGAGATAAACACAAATATTTGACGTTAAAAAAAGTTTTTATGTCAAAAATCTTACTAAAAGTTTAAAGACAAATGGGAAAAATATTGACAATATTTATGACAGAGTTAATATCTTTATATATGAAGATCTTTTGCAAAGAAACTTAAAAACATAAACCTTCTAATGGAAATATGGGCCAAGAACATAAGCTAGAAATCCAAAAAGAAATATTATGGAACATAACATCATAGAAAAAATGTTTTAAACATTTTTACTTAAACATAAATATTTAAAATTTTATGTTTGAATATAACATGTTTTAAAAGGTCACCAATTTTAAAAATGCAGAGTAAAAACAATGAGATACCATGTTTGTCCATCAAATTGACAACAATTTTCTAAATAATATTATCCCGCTTTGGTGGTGGTGAGTAAAAT